>NW_012116821.1:6622962-6646972 GCF_000951035.1 Colobus angolensis palliatus | reverse complement strand
GTTGATGGGTGCAGCACACCAACATGGCACAAGTATACATATGTAACAAATCTGCACGTTATACACATGTACCCTAGAACTTAAAGTATAATAATAAAAAAAATAATAATCTCATTTATAATATACTGAAGCCATTTGTGCCAGAAGAAGAGTGTCTCTTGTGAAGTATATTTACTTTCCCTTACACAAATTATAAAGGGAAGTGTAGAATGATATAAATAGCCTGGAGCTAAAAACATAAAATTAAAATTCAATTGGAATGCAGGTTGAGAGAAATTATTATTAGTAAGAAATTTTATCTAAAAAATAAATATACAGCAAGAATAAAAGGAAAACTAATTTATCTCATAAATATTTATTATTTAATCCCAATTACATTCCATTTTTCAGTTTTTGTGTGTGTGTGCTGCTTCTGAAATGCTTACTTTTGTAAGTTTTATATTTCTGAAAGGATGACTACTTCCTAAGTTGCTGTTAATGAGGTTGTCATCAGCTTTTTTCTTCTTTCCCATTCTGTGCCCTTCAACTTTAGTGAGGTCATTTTTGGCTAGTCTCCAACCTTTTTTAAAAAACACTTTGTGTTTTGTGGATTAAAAATATAAATATTTTCCATTATTTTAATAGCATTTTTTTCTCAGTAGCTTGGCCAGTAAGATTCTTGAGGCATCTTTCCATTATTGATTTCAACTCATTCATGTTAATGTATTCAATTAGTAGTTCTTTTTTCATCAGCTGACAATAACAAGACATAGATCATAAGTATTTGCCAATTCTGGAGCAAAAATTCAGAGCACCAGTATCTTAGCTTAGACTTCATAGACTATAACACTCAGAGAGACACACACACATACACACACAGAGAGAGAGAATGTATGTGCAAGAAAGTTTTGAAAGATAACTAGATATAAGATTCTTCTGGATATGTGTGTGTGTGTGTGTGTGTGTTTATATATATACACACACTATATATATATTCTGGATATATGTGTGTATATATGTATTATGTATATTATATATACATATTATATATTATTGGAACTAGAACTTACATATATATATTAGTACTTTATGTCATCCCTCCTCATTCTGGCTTTCATTGCTTCTGATGAGAAGACAGCTGTATATGACTGTTTCTAGCTTGCCCTATGAGCCAGTGAGCTGGGCAGGGATGGGACCTTGTGTTCTTGGCCTGACATGCCTGGAGTAGAGCCTTCACCCTGTGAGTCGGTGCACGGTTGAAGGAAGGAGCCCGGACCTTAGCCATGCTTGCCTGGAATAGAGCTTTTACAACACAGAGTTGGTGGGGATGAGAAAACCTGGTGGCCTACCCATCCTGAACAGAAATTGTGGTCCTAGACTGGGAGCTGGAGAGAAAGGAAGGAGCCCTGTCTTCTTGGCTGCAACTGCCCAGAGTAGATATTCTGTCACACTGAACTAGGAGGCAGTGTGGAAGGGGAGCAGGCTGTGATCCAAATGCCCCAGACTTGCTGTTCTTACCAAGATTCAGTAGATTTTCTTGGATAAATGTTTCTCCTCTTTCTGTATGCCCTTTGGGCAGTTTCCAGAAACTTTTAATGTTTTCCTTTGTTTTTATTATTTTTACTAGTTATGGTTGTTTTCCTAGGAAAGAGTCTGCTGAGCTCCTTGCATTGCTATTTCAGAAGTGTCCCCTCTTCCCCACCATCAAGAAAGTTAGTTTTAACTCCCAAAGCAAAGTTCAGGGAACCTGAAAGTTTTTGACCAAGATTGTATGGCAACTAGTGTGTTGCTGAGAATATAATGCTGCTGAACATTCATGTATATGGCTCTTTCTTTAGTCACCGATATAGAACCTCTATATTCTAATGATCTGACATGAAATATAACTCTATTTATAACTCTCCAATATTCATTTAAAAATGAAACTATCGTCATTTACATTAGGTATATCTCCTAATGCTAACAAACCTGCACGTTGTGCACATGTACCCTAGAACTTAATGAAAAAAAAAAACAACTAGACTATCAGAAATGATACTTGTGGAAGATTGCATGAAGGATATGTAATTTACTTGATGTATTATTTTCTTTGCCCAACCTATTCACTTTCCAGGGAACTGGAACCATGTCCTCCGGCCACATCTAGGCCACCTAGTTATCGTATAAAATGGCTTCCAATGCTGCATGATTCTGTTCTTTGGCCGTAGTTGATTGGTCCTGGGCTGGACACCTGACCCAAGTTGGGTCAATCCAAGTTCTTTCCCAGGAATTCTGAAATTGAACTTAATAAAAATGTCCTTTTCTTTCCAGCGAAGGTTTTAGATGGAAAGCCCAGAGCTATCAGCAGTTGTGTTTCCTACTACATGATCCAGAGAAGTGGAGGAGCCTGGTCTATGGAGAGAGAGAAGAATGGAGTAGATGTTCAGAGACACATCTTGACTAGGCTTTTCCTGAGGCCCAGTCACACTGTTTCCCATGTGTGGCATGCATCACTTCAGGATCCTTAATATAAATTCCTTTTTTAGTTTAAGCTGGCTCAAATTGGTTTTTGACATTAATTATTAAGAGTCCATAAAGTTTGTTCTTTTGGACAATATTTCCCAAAATATGTTCCTCAGAACGTATGTCCGTTGGTTTTTGTTGTTGTTGTTTTAAGGCAGGGGGCGGGATGAGGTTCCATGAACAAATGAATCTGGAAAGGCACTTGGTTTTTATCTCCCATCAAGATTCACAGTGTACTTTAGCACAGTACTGTAAGGTTCTCAGGAGTTTTAAGTTTCTTAGTCCAGTATTATTTGCTCACTGCCACTCCTCTCCCCACTGGGATTCCATTAACTAGTATTTCATGGAGAACACATTTGGGAAACTGTTACCAGAGATACTTAGATTTTTATCTTCAAATGAAATTAGACCTCCATTCAGCTGTGTGCCTTGCTGCATTCTTTTAGTTTGTAAAGAATGACATTTATTGAATTGTGCCTTGGCATATGAAACAGCATTGAGAAATGTGTCCTTGACATTGCTGGAGAATTCTCCTGAGGTTGTTCTCTACAGCACATACATTTTTGTGATGATTCACTCTGGAATTGTCTCCCAGTTCTTGGAACTACCGTAGCTTCTCCAAATAGTGGTTTGGTTTTTATCTTTCAGCCACTGTGCATGGTATAATTGGATGTGTGTTCCTCTTTGCATTATCTATTAGAAAATGGAGAGCCAAACGTGGGGAATAGTACATAGGATCTTAAGATTCATTCTTATGTACAACTTTTATTCTTGGACTCATCTTACTATGTTTTTAAACATTATTTCCTTTACTATAATTTCTTCTTCATTTTTATAATCTGTGTGTGTATTTAATTTTGGTAAAAAAACAGAATTTGCCATCGCAATCATTTTTAAGTGCACAGTACAGCAGTGTTAACTATATGCATCTTGTGCAACAGATCTGGAGAATTTTTTCATCTGTGCAAAACTAAAGCTCTGTACCCATGGAACAACAACTCCTCTTAATCTTATATCGATTTTTGCTTAAGGCACCTCTGTCCTATTTGCAGTGAGACTAAAAGGAATGAATGAATTAAATTGTTTAGAGTAATTTTTTTTTTTTTTAACTTTAAATTCTGGGATACATGTGCAGAATGTGCAGGTTTCTTACATAGGTATACATGTGCTATGGTGGTTTGCTGTACCTGTCAACCCACCATCTAGGTTTTAAGCCCCGCATGCATCAGGTATTTGTCCTAATGCTCTTCCTCCCCTTGCTCCCATCCCCCGACAGGCCCTGGTGTGTGATGTTCCCCTCCCTGTGTCTATGTGTTCTTGTTGTTCAGTTCCCACTTATGAGTGAAAACATGTGGTATTTGGCTTTCTGTTCCTGTGTTAGTTTGCTGAGAATGATGGTTTCCTGCTTCATCCATGTCCCTGCAAAGGACATGAACTCATTCTTCTTTATGGCTGCATAGTATTCCATGGTGTATATGTGCCACATTTTCTTTTTCCAGTCTATCATTGATGAGCATTTGGGTTGGTTCCAAGTTTTTGCTATTGTAAATGGTGCTGCAGTGAACATATGTGTGCATGCGTCTTTATAGTAGGATGATTTATAATCCGTTGGGTATATATCCAGTAATGGGATTGCTGGGTCAAATGGTATTTCTGGTTCTAGGTTCTTGAGGAATCACCACACTGTCTTCCACAATGGTTGAACTAATGTACACTCCCACCAGCAGTGTAAAAGTGTTTCTGTTTCTCTGCATCCTCTCCAGTATCTGTTGTTTCCTGACTTTTAAATGATCGCCATTCTAACTGGTGTGCGATGGTATCTCATTGTGGTTTTGATTTGCATTTCTTTAATGACAAGTGATGATGAGCTTTTTTTCATGTATTTGTTGGTCGCATAAATGTCTTCTTTTGAGAAGTGCCTTTTCATATCCTTTGCCCACTTTTTGATGGGGTTGTTTTTTTCTTGTAAATTTAAGTTCCTTGTAGATTCTGAATATTAGCCCTTTGTGGGATGGATAGATTGTAACAATTTTCTCCCATTCTGTAGGTTGCCTGTTCACTCTGATGATAGTTTCTTTTGCTATGCAGAAACTCTTTAGTTTAATTAGATCCCATTTGTCAATTTTGGCTTTTGTTGCCATTACTTTTGGTGTTTTTAGACATGAAGTCTTTGTCGATGCCTATGTCTTGAGTAGTATTGCCTATGTTTTCTTCTAGGGTTTTTATGGTCTTAGGTTTTACATTTAAGTCTTTAATCCATCTTGAGTTAATTTTTATGTAAGGTGTAAGGAAGGGGTCCAGTTTCATTTTTCTGCACATAGCCAGTTTTCCTAGCACCATTTATTAAATAGGGAATCTTTTCCCCATTGCTTGTTTTTTTCAGGTTTGTCAAAAATCAGATGGTTGTAGATGTGTGGTATTATTTCTGAGGGCTCTGTTCTGTTTCATTGGTCTATATATTTGTTTTGATACCAGTACCATGCAGTTTTGGTTACTGTAGCCTTATAGTATAGTTTGAAGTCAGATAGTGTGATGCCTCCAGCTTTGTTCTTTTTGCTTAGGATTGTCTTGGTGTCTTGGCTATACGGGCTCTTTTTTTGGTTCCATATGAAATTTAAAGTAGTTTTTTCTAATTCTGCAAAGAAAGTCAATGGTAGCTTGATGGGAATAGCATTGAATCTATAAATTACTTTGGGCAATATGACTATTTTCACAATATTGATTCTTCTTATCCATGAGCATAGAATGTTTTTTCATTTGTTTGTGTCCTCTCTTATTTCCTTGAGCAGTGGTTTGTAGTTCTCCTTGAAGAGGTCTTTCACATCCCTTGTAAGTTGTATTCCTAGGTATTTTATTCTCCTCATAGCAATTGTGAATGGGTGATCACTCATGATTTGGCTTTGTTTAGAGTAATATTTTTAAGTGAGATAAATGTCAGTATAGATATTCTTAGAGAATAATTCTAAGACACCTGAAAATGTGTATGGCTATAAATCATAGAAATAATAAAATGAGAAATGTATTGAAGGTCTTTAGCATTTTAAATAGGCATCTAAAAGCCATTACTAAGTTTATAAAGCATCTTTCTCTTTCTTTTTTGTTGCATAGGTTTTGTCAGGTTCTTAGAAGGTTATTATATTGTGTTAATAACTAAAAGGAGGAAGATGGCGGATATTGGAGGTCATGCAATCTATAAGGTCGAAGATACAAATATGATCTATATACCTAATGATTCTGTACGGGTTACTCATCCTGATGAAGCTAGGTATGTATGGTGGTAACTCCCTTTTTTTTTATTTTTAATTTTATTTTTTGGAGACAGGGTCTTGCCCTGTTGCCTAGGCTGAAAGTCATGGTCATAACTTGCTATAGCCTTGGCCTCTCAGGCTCAAGTACTTTTTTTTAATGTCATAGATCAGGTAGAAAATAAAATTAGTTTAGATACTATAAATGTTATGTAAAAAGATCAAATGTTGGCTCAGAATTTTACAACTTTTGTTCAAGAGTTGTTAAAAACCTCCATTATAGCAATTGGCAAGAATCAGCAATGGCTACTAACAGTATTAGGTGAGAGGTTGTTACTGAGGAACAGAATAATCACATAGTCCCAACATTTTAAACTCCATGGATCTCTTTGTTATTTACAAAGAGGAGTAAGTATTTTTATGATAAAAAAAATGACAGACATTCTTATCCAAAAAATTAAACTTCTCTTCACCAATAATGAGACGAAACTGACATTGTTTGACTGTCAATGGGAAAGACACAGTTTACCTTAGTAGTTAAATATTCCTAAAAATATTTAACTTGAATCTGAGCATGGGGAATAATCACATACATACATACCACTAGACTTTCTGCAAGATAACTGGCCTAGATTCTTAAAAGAATGTTAAAGTCATCAAAGACAAAAAAAACAGAGGACTGTTCTAGATTTTAAAACAGACATGACAACCAAATGCAGATTTTGGTTGGATCCTGGGTTAAAAGTGCATGTACTTGTACACATATCCTCACACAAAGATCTAAAGGGTTTTATTTGGACAGTTTGTATGTGGACTACATACTCGTGATCTTGAATCAATATTTAAATTTGGAGTATAATAATGGTTTGTGGTTACTGAGGAGATTGTCCTTGTTTTTAATAGGCACATGCTAAAATATTTAGGAGTGAAATGTCATGATGTCTGCTACTTACTGTCAAGTGGTTTAGAAAAATAAAATGTATATTTAAAGAGAGATAATGTTTGTGTATGAGTTTAAGGAGAGAGCTCTAAAAGTGAATTCAGAAGAAGGGCATATTGGTGTTAATTTTATTTCCCCCCTGCCCCCCCAGTTTTTCTGTATATCTGAAATGTTCAGAAGTTTTAGAGGAATTATTGAAACCTTGGGAATGTGGGAAAAGCTATTAACAAATTGATAAAATTGTAAAGGTTGAATTGATTTAATATTATGAAGATTAAAATGGAACAGAGAAATATTTATAAGTTTTTAGGATAGGTAACAGTTTAGATTTTAATTATATCCTGTACTTTTATAGGGTTCCAGTACATGAACCAAAATTTAAAGGTGATGCGGCCCTGTTGCTTGAGACCATCTTAGACAGTGGTTTTCTGGGCCCTTGTGATGCTGCTTTTGATGATGATTTGGAAGGGGGATTATTAGAAAATAATTGGTTTCAGATGAGAATAAGTACAGTTTATCAGACAAAGTAGACTTTTGTCTTGCACTAACTGAAAAAAGTTATATCCCATACAGCTTATAGGAAGGCCTGTATAGTGTATTGACTAAAAGTGAATCAGAATGACCAGAGCATGCAAATCCAGGGATAGGAAAAGTTCAAGAAGTTAATGTTATTTATAAGTCTCATCTTTATGATACTTTAGCCAAGAATAGCAATACAAATTATGTTATTGTATATAGTGATTTGGATCTCTTTAAAGAACAAAATTATGAGTAATAACATGTAGTAAATGGACTTACTCAGAATAAGATACAATTATATTAATAGTTTTTTATAGGTAAACTGAAGTAATATTACTAAATAGGGAAAATTTTTAATACTTATAAGACTATGTTATCCAATAGTGCATCTAAGCAAAAATAATTGGTAAAATATTTGGAAATAAAATATAGTACTGTTAAACATTTCATACATAATGTTTATCTCTGTAATGCATGATTGTTATCAATGTTAGAAAATGTACTAGAGCAGTTCACCACATTAAAATATTGCTGGAAAAATTATCTTCTTAATGTTTGCAGAATATATATTTGACAAAATTCAATACTCAGTGTGATAAAATGTTTTAGCAAACTAGCAATATAAGCAGATTTTCTTAATCTGGTAAATGATACCTATTAAAAACCTATATCCAAAATTGTTCTTAGAAGTGAAACTTTAAAATCATTACTTTTAATCAAGGTAGGAACAACACAGAGATATCTGCCGTCACTACTAACATTCAGCCTCATGTTGAAGGCCCTAGGCAGTGCCACAAGACTAGAAAAATAAGCCACAAAACTTGAAAAGAAAAATTAATGGCATTATGCAAACAACATCATTTTCTACTTGGAAAGTTTGAGAATATCTACAAATTCTCGGAACTGATGAAAGAGTTCAGTAAGGTGACTAAGAAAAGATGACTGGGCATGGTGGCTCATGCCTGTAATCCCAGCATTTTGGAAGGCTGAGGTGGGAGGATTGAGCCCAGGAGGCTGAGGCTGCAATGAGCCATGTTTGTGCCACTGTACTCCAGCCTGGGTGACAGAGTGAGACCCTGCCTCAAAAAAAAAAAAAAAAAAAAATTAAAAGAAGAAAAAAGAAAAGATCAACATGTGAGACATATGAGGACCAGTAATATTTCTACACACTAGCAATAATGAACTAGAAAATGTATAAGGTACCTGCCAATAAATATAATAAAAGCCATACAAAACTTTATGGAAAAGACTTAAAACATTATTAAAATATTTTTAAAATATCTTAATTAATTGGAGAGATGTCCCTTTTTCATGGATGAGGTTTGATGTCTTAAAGATGTTAGTTTTCTCCAAAATTAATTTATATATATATTTTTTCTTGAGACAAGGTCTCACTCTTACCCAGGCTAGAGTGCAGTGGTGCAATCTTGGCTCACTGCAGCTTTGAACTCCTGGGCTCAAGTGGTCCTCCCACCTCAGCCTCCCCAGTACCTGGGACTACGGACACATGCCACCACACCTGACTAATTTTTGTATTTTTGGCAGAAATAGGGTCTTTCTATGTTGACCAGACAGGTTTTGAACTCCTGGGCTCAAACACTCCTTCCACCTTGGCCTCCCAAAGTGCTGGGATTACAGACATGGGCCTGGCCAGTTTTTAGATTTAAGGTAACATTAATCCAGATTCCAAGAGGATGTTTTGAGAATGGAACTTGACATGATTTTAAAAGTCATATGGAAAAGCAAATATCTAAGCATGGTCCAGACAATTTAAACAAGAAAAACAAGAAGGGATAAAGTCAACAAGATGGTAAGACCTATAGTAATTAAGATAATCAGGTAGTAAGCTATAGTAAATAAGACTGCTAAGTATTGGTGGAGGAATTGATGGGGGTCAATGAACAGTGTTGAGAAAGCCTAGAAAAAGATCCATTTTATGTGGCAAACTGGAATATGATAGAGTGAGCATTACAAGTCATTGGGGGAAAGATGGGATAAATAGTGTTGGTTTTCCAACTGGACAAAAATGAAATTTGATTACATTCTCTGATAATATTCAGGAAGCAATTCCAGAAGTACGAAGATAATTTTAAGAAAATAAAGGTAAATATTTTTATAATCCTGGTATGGAAAAGGATTTTACAAACAAAATACAAATGGATAAACCATAAGGCAAACAATGCTATATTTGATACTATAAATATTCAAAATGTATTTAGACAAATTTTAGGAAACAAGCAGCAGTCTGAAAGTAGATATTTGTAACATAATGATGATTATTATTTAGAATGTGGGAAGAATTTCTACAAATCAGAAAAAATAAGCAACTTAACTGAAAAATGGTTAAAAGGAACAGGCAACTCACAGTGGAGATTCTGAACCGTACCTAGTAGTTTGGGAAATGCAAATTAAAAAGGTACCTTCTTATTCTCATTAGTCAGTTTGGGAATAATCAAGAGTATCTGCCGTCATCAAATGTTAGGAGAGATGTGGGAAATGAGTTGTATACTATGAGTTGGAGTGATATTTTAACCACTTAGAAGAACACTTTGGCAATTCCAGCAAAATTGAAAATGCACGTTATCTGCAGTGCACAGTGGTTCTTGTTTCCACGTATGTGCCCTAGAGAAACTGTTATACATGTGTATGGGAAAACATGCATGGGATGCTCTTGGCGGCATTGTATCTTATAGTGGAGAACTAGAAAGAACCTAGTGGTCTATCAGCAGACAATGGATAAAGGGTGTCATGTGTAGTTGGCTTTCCTTATCCGTGGGTTCCATGTCTGTGAATTCAACCAACCACAGCTTGAAAATACTTGAAAAAAATTGTGTCTGTACTGAACATGTACAGACTTTTTTCCTGTCATTATTCCCTAAACAATACAGTACAGCAACTGTAGAATTACTATATAGCATTTACATTGTATTAGGTATTGTAAGTAATCTAGAGGCAATTGAGAGTGTACAGGAAGATGTGTATTGTGCGTTATGTACAAATACTATGCCATTTTATATCAGGAACTCGAGCATCTGCAGATTTTGGTATCTTGAGGGAGAACCTGGAACCAATCCCCCACAGATACCGAGGGATGACTGTATATGATGAAGACCAAACATTGATTAAAGTGAACAAATTAAATCTATAACTTTCAACGTAACTAGATTTCAAAAAATGAGAGAAAAAAGTAGGACAGTATACAAAGTTTGTAATGATTTGCATATGTGTTTTAAATATATAATATAATGCTATGTATAATTTAAAGATGGGTCTAATGTGATAAAAGTAAAGAGATGAATGGACTAGAAGGATTCATATCAGTGACAGGAAAATGGTTGCATTTGGAGCGAGAGAACAGGACTGGGGAAGTCTCAAGGGAACGTTAACTTTTTAAGTTGTTTGTTATTTATCTTAAAAAGGTCAAAATAGATATTTAAAAATGTGAACATTTATTAATCCTGAGAGACAGAAATGTGAACATTTTATTTTATACCTTTTCTGGTGTAAAACCTTAGCAACTTAAAATTGTGGTGACCCACGTTGTGCTTATTGTTGTTGCTCTCCTCTCTCCATCCTCGAAGCATTTGCAAGCACGTTGTAAAAGCAAAAACAGCATTTACTTCTGTCTTGCCCAAAGTCTGCTGTGCCCCACACATGTAGATGCATGACTTTGCCTCTCACTGGCATAATCAGAGATAAGAAACAAACTATAAAGTTAAAGGTTTCCAAAGGGATGATCAACAGACCTAGAATTGCTTCAGATGTATTCCCTCTTCTAGATATGACTTGAATTCCTCAGCTTTAATGAGCATATTTACAAATATAAATGTACATATGGGTACATGTTAAACTGTGAGAAATAATAGTATTGGACAAATAAAATATACTTTGGTTTTGTTTTAGGTATCTACGAATATTTCAAAATGTGGACCTATCTAGCAATTTTTACTTCAGGTAAGTTTGAAGTTACTCCTATCAGTCACATAAACTTTTATATTATTTTCCAGTGGGTAAGAGCAGAATGAGAACATAGTAGTACTTCTGTTTCTTTTTAGTCAACTTGTTTTATGTAAAAGCATTAAAATATAGCCATTTCTTCCTTTTAAAAATCTTATATTTGAAAATCCAAATGGATAAATTAAAGGCTGTTTATTCTCATTATAAAAATCATCTTTGTTTTAGGTAGGACTTAATGTATTTTAAAGAAATATTCTGATTTTGTAATCTTAAATTACAAAAATGAAATTTACATTCAGCCTCTAATACAGAGTTGTAACAATTTTGTGGTTCAACTTTTAGTAAATAATCTGGCAAAATTAGGTAAAAATAAATTAAAAATAGGAAGAACTGTTGCAATACTGATGTACTGCTGGTGGCATTGTAAATTAGCAGTTTCCTGAGAAGGAATATAGCATTGAACATATATGAAAATATGTCCTAAGAAAATAACCAGGAGCAAAAATACAAATCTCCATTGGTAAAGAGACATTTATAGCTTCTCTATTTATAATAGCCCAGACAAGCAAACCAAATAGTCCAGGGACATCCCAAATATTGATAACTGAAGAACAGTCAAGTAAATTATTACAACACCATGGTAAGTATTTTACTACCATTGATGTGAGCAGTATGTGGGCCTGATAGATAACAATTGTTGTGATAGATGGAAAATTCTATCAGCTATAATATCCAGACTAAAAATAGAACACAGTAAGGGCTTGAGTCATAAGGACTAAAGGGGAACCTAGAGCATTGGTAGCTGTTGGTGTTATATACTACTGATAGGGTGCTTTGCATTAAAAAATTATTTTAAATTATTAATATAGTTAACCGTTTCTTTATGAAACAAAAACATGTCTACTACATGGGGTGAGTTATGTCTTTATTGATGCAAACCTGAAGGAAGCTGATTATTTTAACAGAAGTAGAGTGAAGGGCTCCTAAAGAAATAGTTTTTACTTCCACAAACGTTTATTTAATGTATATTTCCATTGTATTTTTTGCCATCTTCTAGTTTTCAGTCTTTATGCCTGACTTTGTAGTGTTTGTGAATTATTATTGAAGCTCAGTGCTGTTATTAGAAATGGCCTTCTTCTGCTTCATATTTCTCAATTTTGTCTGTATTTTTATACTGAGTTGTGATCAAATCATTCTATAAGTAAATACTTGTAGGTTAAAGTTTTTGTGCCTCATAAATAGGCTTTTTAAAAAAGGTTATAATATATTTTTAAGAATCTCTATTATAAAGGAATTGTTTTAAATAGAAAGAATTGATAGTTAAAAATCAGAAACCATCTTCTTAATATAGCTGTATCCCTTTGAGATTAGATGTTAAAATGAATGGATCCATCTAGGAAATGTGATACAATTGAATTTCACAGATGAAACGAATCAATTTCAATCAAATAATATAAAGAAATGATAATTAAAATAATGTGTGTGATTTTCCAGACAGAATTGTAACCATTTTAAAATATGACTAAAATACTTTAAAAACAAATTTGTGATGTTCCCCTTCCCGAGTCCAAGTGATCTCATTGTTCAGTTCCCACCTATGAGTGAGAACATGCGGTGTTTGGTTTTCTGCTCTTGTGATAGTTTGCTAAGAATGATGGTTTCCAGCGGCATCCATGTCCCTACAAAGGACGCAAACTCATCCTTTTTTATGGCTGCATAGTATTCCATGGTGTATATGTGCCACATTTTAGATCACTTGGACTCGGGTAGGGGAACATCACACATCGGGGCCTATCATGGGGAGGGGGGAGGGATTGCTTTGGGAGTTATACCTGATATAAATGATGAATTGATGGGTGCTGACGAGTTGATGGGTGCAGCACACCAACATGGCACAAGTATACATATGTAACAAACCTGCACGCTATGCACATGTACCCTAGAACTTAAAGTATAATAAAAAAAAAAAAAGAAAAAGAAAAAAATAAAAAATAAAAAATAAATAAAAACAAATTTGTGTAAAGTATTCAAAATACCTTCTGAAATTCTGTGCTAAAAGTATATAGCTAGGCTCCTTTAGAATTTCCAGTAAAAGCTGGAAAACCCCCCTCACACTTAAGAAATATATATACACACACACACACAATACATATGTATAGTATATATATGCACTCTATGTATATATGGATATTTATATATAATATTTATATAGAGTATGCATATATACATACTCTATATAGAGTATAAATATATATATATAAATATTTAAAAAATATCTCTAGCTATATATAGAGTGCTAGAGATGCTTATTTAAAAAGTATTATGTGAGATCAAAATTGTAATGAAATTTAATTTGCACAGAGGCAGTTATATTTTTGAAATGCCTTTTACTCTTCTAAAACATGTTTCACTGTAATGGCCTATATTATTTGCTTATTTCTGTTTTACAACGCCGGTTATGATACCACCATTAATAATTAATAGAATTATTTTTGCTGTTGGGTAAACTAGGGTACAGAACTATGCAGTATTGCAGTGGTTATTGTAGAGCTGTAAAACCCCATACAGATTCATAGAAGGTATGACCTTGTTTGCACGATACCATGAACTTATACTGATTTTAGTATGAAGCAAAAAATACACATTGTACAAGTCAAAGAATGTAGGTTACTAACATTGTATTGTATGTTTCCAGTCACGCAGGTGCCTAGTCATGCAGTGAGGTTGTTATTTCCAATTACATTTGTATTTTGCTGTGTTTTACGGTACTTATTTGAATAGCATTGCTTCCAAATAAGGTAACAGGTGTTAAGTAATTTAGTTCACAGATTTTAATTCTGTATGGGAGCCAAGACCTTGAAATATGCTTTGCTTTTGTAATTCTTATTAAGTTTCAATTCTGTTCTCAGTTACAGCTATGATTTGTCCCACTCACTTCAATATAATCTCACTGTCTTGCGAATGCCCCTGGAAATGTTAAAGTCAGAAACGACCCAGAATCGCCAAGAGAGCTTTGACATCTTTGAAGATGAAGGATTAATTACACAAGGTGGAAGCGGTAGGTGGTCTTGGCATATCTAATGTATTTTAATGTGGTATCCATGAAGTGACATCTTATTAAATTCACTCACATTTCCCTCATATTTGTCCACCCCTCTTTGCTGTTTGTCCTTACGTGGGGTTGTTTTGGATATGTGAAGTTGACCAATTCATTTTTATAGAGATATTAATCACCATGTAATTTCATTTGTAGGCCAGCCACAAAATTGTATGCTGACATTTTCAAGTAGTTATTCATGTACTTTTTATTGAATACATTCAAGCGTAGACTTTTACATGGTGTGCAGAGGTGAAATTTACATGGATTTTTAAAAAAATATTAGATAATACACACTACTTATTTTCCTTCACAGAGACCAGTTTGTTATGGTCTGAGTTTTGAAAAAGAGTTACCATGGGTTGCCTATTATGTGCTAGACATTTACATGTAATATCTCTAATCCTCATAAAAACTCTGCTTAGTAGGTATAATGCTAGTTTTATAGAATTAAAGACTAAGTAGGAAACGGAGACCTGGAAATGAAGATCATACGGCTGTGTCGAGGAATCAGTGCAGCAGGTCAGAGGTCGTTGTTACTTTGATCGGTCCCAGCTTGACCCATCAGTCCTGTGTAGGTCTTGCCTCCGCGGGACTGCTGTAAGACACTGTAGGGCCACTCAGTGCCTCACCCAGAGTGCCCCTGAGATCCTGGACTAAACCAGTCACACAGTACCTTTATTGCCAGATTCTTGGGTTGGTCTAGCACTCTAAAGCTAGCGGCATTGCTAATGTGAATGTTGTAAGGGAATCATTTCAATAGTTAAGACACTTTAGCTGTGTTCAAGTGACTGTGGAAAGTAAGTCAATAGTGTCTTTGGGTTCCTTGCTCTGTGCAACTTCAATGATAGTGATGAACATGTGGATGCAGAGGTAGAATCCAATCTAAAGTAGTCCCGGAAGATCTGCCCTTGCAGCACTCTCAAAAAGAGGCTGTGTTCTGTTAATGGTTTGCCAAAGGTTGTGATCCACTCTAAAAAGGTTTAGGCTATTACTTAAGCTGAATTTATCCCTGGCATTCCCCTTGACTCTTGTTAGTTTATTTGATTGATTATCACTTGAGCTAAGGTGAAACCCAGGGCATCCTCCCTACTCCCAGATCATTAGATCACATACATTTGCCCTGGTTCAGACACTCTGGTGATAACCCATACCACTAGAGACAGATAGAGGGCAAGACAACTAGTGTGTTTGAATATTTGCTTGCAACACTTCTGAATATCACAATTTGTAATGCAAAACCTGAAAGTGTCACTGAATTTGCCCCAAATGCCATCCAAAATCTGAATTTGAGTATCTGTTCTGGGATCTGAATTAAGCCTCCAATGCTACTTAATTTTTTGTCATCTCTGGAGCAATTCTACTTGACAGATATGAATAATAGGGTGTATTAGTTTATTCTTGTTGTTGTGACAGATTACCTAGCTTAGTTGCTAAAACAACATACATTTATCATCTTACAGAAGGCAGAAGTCCACAGTGGGTGTCAGTGAGCTAAAATTAGCATGTCAGCAGGATTGCATTCCTTTCCGGAGGCTCCAGGGGAGAATCAGTTTTCTTGCCCTTTCCATCTTCTGGGGGCTGTGTTCATCCCCTGGCTCATGGCTCCCTTCCATCTTTAAGGCTACATTACATTACCTGACAGTCACACTCCTGTTTTCCTCTTTGACTTACAAGGACCCTGTGGTTACGTTGGACCCACTTAGAAAATGCAGAATAATTTCCCCATCTCAGGGTCCTGATTAGGAGCCTTAACTTCATCTTCAGCTTTAATTTCTTCTTGCCATGTAATATAACAGTTCCTATTCACAGTTTCTGGTGATTAGCATGCATACATCTTTGTCGAAGGTGAGATTATTCTCTTATCACACAAGGGTAAACTGATAAGAAACAGGGAGTGAGGGTGGAAGGTATGGAAGTAGGTTGAAAAGGAAAACAGTAAATTTTAAAAATAATCTTTACTGCATGTCGGATACTTCGCATATATTATTTAACCTGAACAATGTCTTTGAGGTGAGTAGTATTAACATCATTTTCTAGTTTAGAAAGTTGAAATTCAAAGACATTAAGTAACTTGCCTAAAGTCACAGAGTGACAAAACAGGACTCCTATCGATATCTTTATTATTAATTCTCTTGTGTAATGCATTGAAAGGGCAGAGAAAGTTTAGTTTTTATGAATCAAACCTAAGTGTAGTATAGTGTATAAACAAATACTCTTAACAAATCATATTTTGAGGAAAAAAATGGTTTTTATTAACTGCTATTCAGAACCGTTACAGTCTTTTAAGCTATTATCTTATAAACATAGTTTTAATTTTTCACTTCATGTAAGTTTTGTAAAACTCATTGCTGTTTTAATACATTTATCTGGATATGCTAAAATTATGTTTGATGAAATTAATTTATTCATAGAGAAAAGGCCTGACATAATAATAAACGCCACGTATTGGAAGTATTTGTAATACACCAGGCTTATTCTAGACCCCTTATGTCCATTATTAATTCATTTCATCCTTACAACAACCACGTGGTACATGTGAGGAAGCAGAGGCGCCGAGCTGGGTAAGTAACACTCTTGATCGTGCCTGTCACCCTGCTGATGAGAGGCAGAGCCAGGATTTGGATCCAGGAACTTTGACTCCATAGCCATGTGCTCAACTGCTACTTCCCACCACCTCTTGTCTTTATATATTTGTAACATCTCAATTTCCTTGTCATTTTCTTTTCTCTGAAGTTAAGAGCTCTCACAAGTCAGAAAAGAGGTTTCTTTGACTTTTTACAGAATCAACACAATGTTCTGGACATGATAGGAAGGATACCCACTGAAAATGGCAATGCTGTTAACCAAGCATGTTACTTTGAAGTTAAAAACAGAAGTTAACTTTAAAATGAGTTGAATGTCAGCCAATTTCCATATCTTTCTGATACCAACCTTTTTTTAAATTGATACAAAATATTTTATGTATTTATGGACTGATACAGACTTATATTTTTCAGGGGTATTTGGCATCTGTAGTGAGCCTTATATGAAATATGTATGGAATGGTGAACTTCTGGATATAATTAAAAATACTGTGCATCGTGACTGGCTTTTGTATATTATTCATGGGTTCTGTGGGCAGTCAAGTATCCTTTTTGATAAAAAAGTAAGATACATATTACTAAACTTATGATGTATCAATTTGTAGACAACTATGTATGAATTATATGATTATAATACCACTCTGCACCCCAACAGGAAAACCTACCCATAATACTATGTAGTAGAAATACAAATAAGAATGCAGACTATTTGAACAGGCCTATTATATACCCAGAAAGATGAATAAATAACAAGGAAGAAAATGCAGTGCGATATAGGTAATAAATGTCATGTTTATCTGGGAGAAGGAGGAGAATTACTGACAGTTGGAGAGGATGGGACAGGCCCATGGGAATAGTTGAACTTGGCCTGGGCCCTAAACAAAAGTCAGTGCCTTAGCAACGAGAGAGATCAGCAGTCCAAGCAGAGAGAGACATCACAGGCTGGGAAACACTGTGTGTATAGAGGTGGAAAAACACATAGGAGTGTTCTCATGGCTTGTGAATAAAACTCCCAGGAGGTAGGATATAGTGAGAAGGAGATTGGTATGTGGGAGTCAGATTGCCAGTCACCAGATTTCCTTGGTGGTCAAGCTAAGGACTTTGGGTTTGGTGCTAGCACTTTTGAAAGATTTTGTGCAGGAGAATGACATTTGCAAAGCAGTATTTAGGAGGCTTGAGTTGACAACCATTTTCAAGCTGGAATAAGTAAAATGAAACTAGAACAAGGACCATGAGTTAGGAAAAGATGGCAGTAGTCCAGGCAAGGGGGCAAAATAGATTAAAGAGAAGTAGGTTCAGCCCTGGGTTAAGCTGATGAGTTCAATTTTATAAAAACTTTTATTTCCTTCAGTAGCTTCATGTCGCATTAATTTGTAGCTACATTGAAGCCTTTTAATAAAGTGCAATTATGGGGTTTAAGAAGGTAGCACGTACCATCTAGAAGTGGTGATTCGATTTTTTCTATCACTTTTTGAGATCACATAGGGCATTTTTGCATTCAGCATGTTTTCTACTATGTTAGGCTTTTAAAGAAAAAGGCGTTTGTACCTTTTTCCCCCACAGATAAGAAGTGTTTGTAATGGATTTGTATTTTTCTTAATTTTATTCTCTTTAGACATTTAAAAGAACCAAAAAAGAAACTTTTGCTTCTTTGTTTTCAGTTGGAATTTGCAGTTTAATGGCCTCAGATCCTTCTCCAGATCCCCAGGGTTTCTTTGTCTTATTTATGGAGAAAAACCAGTCACTTTGTCCAGCGCACTGTGAGGCCCCATTCAGGCCAGCCCTGGCCTCCCGTGGTACTTGGAACTGAAGTTACAGATCTATATTAAAATAATAATAATAATGTACAAAAAAAACCTTTAAAGGAGTGGTTGCTTTGAGACTATTAAGTGGGTAAATGCGACTGACCATTATTATGCTTTCTTGCACTAGGAGCATTTGAGAGGAGTGGTACCAGGGGCACAGCTGGCGTGGTTACCCTTGAAGAGCAGCAGGGCTGCCTTCTGTGAGGGGGACGAAAGGCTAGATAAAAGCACAGAGGGATTTTGAAACAAAGATCAGGAGATTTCTGTGCTACACTTGAAAATCAGGCTCATTACTTTATAATCACTTTCAACCAGTGAGTGGTATTATCTGGTTGATCATTACTGCATAACGAGATTTGATCCTGAATACTTTTGTCTTTCCAAAAGTAAATTCTGCCTGGGAAGAACACAGGTTTTTCACCACCAAGGATGCCAAAAAGAATGTGCTACAATTTCTAAAGGTAGTTCCTAAAAGATAGTTCAAAGCTGTTTTGTGTTTCCAAGAGCTAACTTGGGGCCTGGTGCATATTAAACATAATAAATGTTTGTTTTTTAAAATAGTGAGTGCCATGATAGATGATCATTTTGAAGCTCGTAAGTTTAAACAATGAATCTAGTCTCCTGGTTATCAAGCATTTAATGAATTCTGGAAGTCTATATGAGATAAAGAGAGTAGCTTTTGATAAGAGTAGCTTCTGAATACTACAGACCAGGCACTAGTTGTACACACATTACTTCACCTAGTCCTCCTGACCACCTTTGGTTACTTTATTGTTACTCCATTTTATAGAAGATGAGACTTGGCTCAGAAAGTTAAGTAAGGTAACATAACTAACAAGCTGTATATTGGTTAAGCAGTTCACAATAAATTATTCAGTGTTCAGGATTTGCAGGTAGGTGACAAATTTTGACTGCTTTTAGAGTCTTATACTCAGTTGTATCCTCAGTGTTACATATTACTCATAATTTAAACAACCTATTAGATGGCACATGTTCTCTTTGAGAGGTGTATGATCTTGGAAGACTAAGGGACGTGTATTAGTACATTCTCACACAGCTATGAAGAACTACCTGAGACTGGATAATTTATGAAGAAAAGAGGTTTAATTGAGTGTAGGCTTAATAGGAAGCCTGACTGGGAGGCCTCAGGAAACTTACAATCATGGTGGAAAGTGAAGGGGAAGCACGCACATCTTCACAATGGCAGAGCAGGGGAGAGAGCGAGTGAAGGGGGAAGTGCCACACACTTGCAAACAACCAGATCTTGTGAGAACTCACTATCACGAAAACAGCAAGGGGGAAGTCTGCCTCCATGATACAATCACCTTCCACCAGACTCTTCCCTGACACATGGGGATTACAATTCAAAATGAGATTTGGCTGCGGACACAGAGCCAAACCATATCAGAAGGATTAGCTGTACTTGTTTACATCCTTTACTTAGCCATAGGGCTTCCCTTGACCAGTAACTGTACACCTGCTTACCATTTCCTCTGAAATTTATGGAAAGCACTCCTTAGTTAGGTTGGATGTTGCCTTCCCTTTGTAGCTGCATTGCAATTCTGAAGAAACCATTAGATCCAGTGCTGTTCCATTCTTGGGTGGAGCTTTCGGTGTTCTTTAAGCCATTGGACTAGCTGTATCTAAATGAGTATATAAGGTATAATGACTCTATTGGTCTTATGTGACAGTCATGAATGCTAAACAACCTTAACTTTCTTTCTAAGAGCTGTTGATCTATGGACGACCAGTGTATGTCACTCTAATAGCTAGAAGATCCAGTAAATTTGCTGGCACCCGTTTTCTTAAAAGAGGTGCAAACTGTGAGGTAAGATGACAAACAGTATCTTCACTGAACTTTAACCTTTCGTATCAGCCTTGCTGATGTAGAAGTACAGTGAAATTTTAAAATAGGGAATTTCTTAGTTTGGGATGTTATCAAGAGAATACAGTTGCCCTTTAGTATCAACAAGGGATTGTTTCTAGGAACCCCCTTCCCATCCAAAATCCACAAATGCTGAAGTCTCTTATATAATATGGCCTAGTGTTTGCATATAACCTATGTACACTCATCTGTATACTTTAAGTCATCTCTAGATTACTTCTAATATCTAATATGATGTAAATGCTATGCAAGTAGTTCTAATACTGTATCTTTAAGGGAATAATGACAGTAAAAAAGGTCTGCAAGTGTTCAGTTCAGATGCAACCATTGTAGGCCTAACTACATTTTCTATCTGAGATTGGTTGACTGTAGAGGGAACCCATGGATGTGGAGGGCTGACAATAATTAACACTCCAGTGCATCTGAAACATGTGAGAAGTATGACTAATAAACAGATGTTCTGAAAAGTCAGCCATCTTAGAGTTATGCAGTGCTCTGAGGAATTATAAAATGTCTAATATTGTGGAGGGTGAGCCATTTCTATAATATATGAAATGTGGTACATGTTTAATGTAGAGACAAAAATGGCAAAGCACCTCCACCCAAATAGAAGGCAGCACTCATCACGGGAAGTCAATTCTTGGTAAGAAGATGAAGTGGAGCAAGGTATGGGAAACCTTTGCCCTCTTTGTCTTTTTTGCCCAGACTCCTTTTTCTGTTCACCGCTAGAAAATAACAACAGCAAAAATGCAGCCATCCTTCCATCAGCCGTGTTCTCTCCTTTGAGTGCTCCGTCTCTGTTTGCAGTAGACAACTTGAGTCTTGAGTGGATGTGTGATTCAGTAGACAGATTGAGTGAGGCATTGGATTTTGATCCTGGCTTAAAATAGCAACATTGTTCTTAAAATTATATCAACAATGAAAATTGTTACAGCTGATGCTTTAAAATATCAGAATTTTGCGGCTATATTATTTACTTTTGAATATTCAAAGGATAATCAGACATGTTATTACTGCCTCTGAAATTATTCTTTATTATGTACTTATATACTTCTATAAGTACCTCAAAACCCTATTTTTTCCTTTTGTACATCAGGCATTATTTGAATCTCACTCTTTTGTCCTTTTATTTCATTTTGGTCGTCAGAATTGAATTTTGATATTCTTCTAGTCTTCCTTACCACCTGTGTAATTTCATGTAATTGTCATTTCTTTCCCTCTCTCCCATTTATTTAAACCAGCTGTTTCCTATCTGACTTATATTATTAGAGATTAATTTGGTTTTTTTCTAGTCTATTCTCTGCTACTTTTAATTGCCTTCTTTATTATATTTTAATGGTTTTGCTTTTCTAGTGTACGTATTGAATATTGATCAATGTTTTACCTCTCAAAATTTTCAAAGAATAGGAATTATAACTTCATTGAAATTTATTTCATTAAACATTTCTAAGAACATAATGTATTTTTCAATGCACCTTTCTTTTCAGGGTGATGTTGCAAATGAAGTGGAGACTGAACAAATACTTTGCGATGCTTCTGTGATGTCTTTCACTGCAGGAAGTTATTCTTCTTACGTACAAGTTAGAGGATCTGTGCCCTTATACTGGTCTCAGGACATTTCAACTATGATGCCTAAACCACCTATTACATGTGTGTGGAGCCATGTTTTTAATAATAACTCCTGTCCTTAAATTTAGAGATAGTGAACTGTTGTCACAGAAACCTCATAAATGCTTAGGTTTTCACGAGGTTTTAGTCCTGGAAGGTAGTTAATTTAGAAGAGGAATTTCTGTTTTTCTTATGTAATAAATTTATATTTAATTTTGACTGTTAGTAAATTATTTTTATTTTGCTTCAGAAATGTAAGAATCATTCAAATGTAATAAATACATGATGAATAAGTGTCTAGTGAGCACCTTAAGAAGGATCTGGGAAGTGAAACTATTGAAAGATTAATTGAATTGCATTTCTTTAAAAAAGCAACCGTATGCTAAGGCCGGGCACGGTGGCTTAAGCCTGTAATCCCAGCACTTTGGGAGGCCGAGACGGGCGGATCACGAGGTCAGGAGATCGAGACCATCCTGGCTAACACAGTGAAACCCCGTCTCTACTAAAAAAAAGTACAAAAAACTAGCTGGGCGAGGTGGCAGGCGCCTGTAGTCCCAGCTACTTGGGAGGCTGAGGCAGGAGAATGGCGTAAACCCGGGAGGCGGAGCTTGCAGTGAGCTGAGTTCCGGCCACTGCACTACAGCCTGGGTGACAGAGCAAGACTCTGTCTCAACAACAACAACAACAAAAAACAAACAAAAAAACCGTATGCTTCTTTTATTTTTGCTTTGCAATTTTCATTCAGGTGCTTTTTCATCTTTTTTCCTTCTTAGTGGATCAGGCAGATCCATTTGCACATGTGGCTGCCCTTCACTTTGACCAGATGTTTCAGAGGTTTGGCTCTCCCATCATCATCTTGAATTTAGTGAAGGTATGATGTGCTCATCTGTTTGGTTATGAGATTCAGACACTCTGGGAAGCCTCTTCCTCAACACAGAGGGGGTTAACAAGCCATGCTTTCCCTCTGCCTAGTGGAGAGACGTGCAGATTATTATGCTGGGACAGCTCACTGTGTCTGAGCTGAGTCACTTTTCTTTGGCCTCAGATTCCATGTGGATTCTTCTCTGCATGGCTGAAAAAAATCAGTAGTATATCTCTAAGGGAGTAGAGTGATTCAGTGTATCAGGAAATCATTGTGTCCTGATTTCCTTGTGTGAATTAGATGTAGGTGAAACTTCTGCCTTAGTTCCCAGGACAACCTGGAGAAAGAAGCATGAAAATCAAACTATCACAGCCTCACCTTTACAGTCAGCTCCCTTGAAAATCCATAAGCTCCCCTGGGCAAATTAATTTATAGTAATAGGATCAAAAGGCTAGATTCATAAACTAGGGTATTGTTGTTTCTCAGGGATCAGGTGGGCTTGTGAGAAGCCCAGACAAGGTGGTATTAGCCTCATAATTCCCTGCTTTCTTGGCAGAATACACGGACTAGTCAGCGTATCTATCTATATGAATGGGCATACAGGTCAAAGGCTGAGAATAGGAGGCAGGGAGACCACACAGTAAGTTTTATCTGCATCTGTTGCAGCCAAGTGAATTGAAAAACTCTCAGTCAGAAGCCAAGAAGACCCTGAGAGTATGAAAAGCAAGGACGTTGTTACGTCATGTGCTCGTGGTGGTGCCCAACCATCTAGTACTGTCTGAGGTTATTCTGAGAGGTTGGTTAATAAATGTAAATGAATTTACTAAAAAACCAAGGAAGCCTGTGACCCTGTGTCCATTTAGTGAGTCATTAATTTTTATTTATTTATTTTTTAATATACTTTAAGTTCTCAGATACATGTGCAGAATGTGCAGGTTTGTGACATAGGTATACATGTGCTGTGGTGGTTTGCTGCACCCATTAACCCTTCATCTACATTAGATATTTCTCCTAATGCTATCCTTC
>NW_012116821.1:6619975-6621482 GCF_000951035.1 Colobus angolensis palliatus | reverse complement strand
AAACCGGAGATATAGACCAATGGAACAGAACAGAGGCCTCAGCAATAACACCACACATCTGCAACCATCTGATCTTTGACAAACCTGACAAAAACAAGCAATGGGAAAAGGATTCCCTATTTAATAAATGGTGCTGGGAAAACTGGCTAGCCGTATGCAGAAAACTGAAACTGGGTCCCTTTCTCACACCTTATAGTCAGTCATTTACCAAGTATTTTTGAGAGTTTCCTATGTGCCAAGGCAGTTCCAGATACAGCTCCTACCTCGAACTAACAGCCTGTTGTAGGAGATGGTGAGGTAATGCAGAGGCACCAGTACAAGGCAAATGGTGCAATAAGAGCTTATAATGGAGAGAAGTCTTTCCTGAGGACAGGATGAGTTAGCATCAGCCGGAAGGAAGAGGCATTAACCAGGTCAATGAGAAAGAGAATGGTCTTCAACTCAGTGCACAGCATGTACAGAGTCCCTAGGACAGGAGGAAGTGTGGTGGGTTGGAGAAAGAGAAGGGGGTTCTCTGTGGTTGGGGCCCAGAGGGTGAGGACAAGATGCTTGTTGTGAGATGTGGCTGAAGAGATGGTTATGGCCAGACCATGCAGGGTATTGTAGGCTGCATTAATGAGCCTGGCCTTCTTCCTGAGAGTAATGGAAAGTCATTAAGAATCTTGCATGGTTGAGAGGATCCTTGTCAGATTTATGTTTTGAAAAGATTACTGTGACCTCAACATACAAAACAAATGGATCAGTACAAGGCTAACATCAATGCTGGAAGACCAGATAGGAGGCTGTTGTAATTGTCCAGAAAAGAGGTGATTATGCCTTAAACCAGGGTGTTGTGGTGGAGATCTAGAGAAGTGGACAGTCAGTAGACTTGGTGATGGACTAGATTTGAAATGAGGGGACGGGGGATGTCAGGCTCAATTCCCAGGTTTCTGGCTTACTCAGGTGGGTGAATGGTGATGCCATTCACTGAAATACAGAACACTGACTGGGTTTGTTGGGGGAAGATCATGGGTGTAGCTTGGATATACTGAGTGAGGTTTGAGGTATGCTTGAGTCCTCTAAACGGAGGTAACAGTTCAGGGCATGGTTCAGGAGCTCAGAGGAGAGGTCTGGGCCCAGATGTGATTTTTGTAACTCTGTTTACAAGTGACATTTGAAGGCATGGGCATGGATGAGATGCCCATGTGGAGAGTATAAAGTAAGAAGGAAAAACCTCAGACCTCATCTTGGGGGATCTCCAGCTCTTAACGCCCAGTAAGAGTGGCTGAATCTCTAAAGGAGTCAGAGAAAAAAACAGCCAGAGGAGTAGGAAGAAAACCAGGAAGTGCTGTGTTAGGAATACCAAGAGAAAGCGTGTTTCACAATGAGGGAAGTAAATGATCAGCAGCATCAAATGCTGAGGGCTCAAGTAAGATGAGGATGGAAAAATTGTCCATTAGTGTTAGCATCATGGAGGGCACTGATTGAAGTGGACCGAGTGTGGGATAACAGTGAGAAAGTGGGAGCA
>NW_012116821.1:6617182-6618865 GCF_000951035.1 Colobus angolensis palliatus | reverse complement strand
ACAGTTCCCTGTGTCTGGGGAGGCCTCACAATCATATCGGAAAGCAAAAGACACATGTTACATAGTGGCAGACAAGAAAGAATGGAAACCAAGCAAAAAGAGAAACCCTTTATAAAATTATCAGCTCTCGTGAGACTTACTACCATAAGAACAGTATGGGGGAGACCACCCCCATGATTCAGTTATCTTCCACCAGGCCCCTCCCACAACACGGAATTATGGGAGCTACAATTCAGGATGAGATTTGGGTGGGGACACAGCCAAACCATATCACCCAGGATGGAGGCAAAGCTTTGCGTGGGGAAGAGACAGTTCCCAGGAGAGGACTGTATAACTACATGCATGGGCTCAAAGGGTGTGTGTGTGTGTGTGTGTGTGTGTGTGTTTTAAATCAAGAGTATGGAGGAATATGTCCCCAAACTGGCAGTTGGGGGAGAAGAGTGAAACAGTGAGGCAGTCAGCTTCATTTCTTCCTGTGTTGCTCTTTGTAATTGCATCCCACTAGGGATTGACTTTGTAAAATAAATCATTCAGATGTTAAATAATCATTTTCTAGACATTTGTTCATACTAATTCAGAAGTTTCATATTCACGTCTCTCTCTATATCAACTCAGAATAATATAAGGTGGATAATCTCTAACCTCAGTCTAATATTGAACAGTTAGCTATAGTATATACTTAAGTGAAAATTTAAAATATGAAAACTTTAGTGAAAATGCTCATGGACACTTTTCCAGTAAATGTATAGAAAATAAGATATTGTTAGTATGGAACTAAATTATTGCTAAAGTATTAAATTATAAAGTATTACTGGATTAGAAACCTAGTTTTAAATTAGTGGATTTAGTCAGAGCATGACCCTGCCTCAATAATAAAATAAGATAAAATAAGTTCATGTTTTACAGAGTTCGTATAGTGTGGTTGAAAAGCTGTCATTAAATGGAGATTCAGGTCTACAATGCTTGAAATAATTATTAATTGTTCACACTCAAAAAATACTGTCATATACATGTGATTATAATGTATTCTTTGCCAGGTATCTCACATGTACTTTTATTTTTTCAAATATTTAAAGATCGGTCAGTGAATTTTAAAATTGTACTTCTTTATTGTTCCACTGCAGTAAAAATCCTGACAATGACTAGAAGTTAGCTACAGAAATAGTTTGTAGATTAAGTTGCTGTTTCATGGAATAGGAAAGTATTTGTTGTTTATAGCACTAGTTTTGTTCATAGGATTAAAGAAGATGTTTATTCAGGTCACTTGGTAGAAGACCTTATTAATTGTGATTAAAGAGCCAAAGAATACATGTGTGTATAGAATGATACCTAGGGGATACTCATTCTTTATTCTGCCACCATATGGAGAAGTTAATAAAGTGAAATGCTTTTCGTGATTTCATTTCTCTTTTACCCTGTGTTGTGAACTTCTTCCCATTTGTGAAAGTTTGAGGCACTGGTTGAAAGACAGTTTGCAGCAATCCATGTGCCTTCAGTGCTGCTACTGTATTAACAGGAGGCCAACCTAGGATCAAGTATAACTGTACATCAGAGGTTTTTAATCTGTGGGCCATGCGTGGCTGTTAGGGGGATCTTGGAATCCTTTGAAATGATATGCAGCTGGATGTGGTGGCTCATGCCTATAATCCCAGTGACTTCGGAAACTGAGGTGGGAGGCTTGCA
>NW_012116821.1:6611488-6612222 GCF_000951035.1 Colobus angolensis palliatus | reverse complement strand
CACAAGACAAGGATGCCCCCTCTCACCACTCCTATTCAATATAGTGTTGGAAGTTCTGGCCAGAGCAATCAGGCAAGAGAAAGAAATAAAGGGTATTCAAATAGGAAGAGAGGAAGTCAAATTGTCTCTCTTTGCAGAGGACATGATTGTATATTTAGAAAATTCCATAGTCTCAGCCCAAAAACTCGTTAAGCTGATAAGCAACTTCAGCAAAGTCTCAGGATAAAAAATCAATGTGCAAAAATCACAAGCATTCCTATACACCAATAATAGGCAAACAGAGAGCCAAATCATGAATGAACTCCCATTCAAAATTGCTACAAAGAGAATAAAATACCTAAAAATACAATTTACAAGGGATGTGAAGGACCTCTTCAAGGAGAACTACAAACCACTGCCCAAGGAAATAGGAGAGGACACAAGCAGATGGAAAAACGTTCCATGTTAATTGATAGGAAGAATCAATATTGTGAAAATGGCCATACTGCCCACAGTAATTTATAGGTTCAGTGCTATCCCCATCAAGCTACCATTGACTTTCTTCACAGAATTAGAAAAAACTACTTTAAATTTCATATGGAACCAAAAAAGAGCCTGTATAACCAAAACAATCTTAAGCAAAAAGAACAAAGCTGGAGACGTCATGCTACCTGACTTCAAACTGTATTACAAGGCTGCAATAACCAAAACAGCATGGTACTGGTACCAAAACAGATATATAGACCAATGGAACA
>NW_012116821.1:6604934-6608555 GCF_000951035.1 Colobus angolensis palliatus | reverse complement strand
TTTTATCTATCTATCTATCTATCTATTTATTTTGCCTATCGTAGATACCATTTGCAACTTCTTTGAAATATCTAGTCGTTTCAGAACATTTCTACCACTATTCCATAAAGACATTAGTTTTACTTTTTTCTGTATCATCTGTCTCACTATTTAAACACTTTCTCAGATGTCACTCGTGGATGAACCTGTGATAATTCCTGACTGTATATAGTAGATCCAGACTCCCTAGTGTAGCGTCAAAGCCTCATCATCTGATTGTCTTCAGAATGCGATCACTTTTTATTTATCCCAAGGGCTATTCTCTTCCAGAAAACTGAATCTTCATGCTCTGCCACAAATGTAGCAGCCAAAGTCCTATCCTAAGCCTCCATTCCTATTCTTCACCCTCCCTGGGATGCTTTCCCACCTCTCTTTTATCTTTCAAGATCTGATTCAAAACTCATCTCTTCTAAGGAACTTACTTTTGTTAAATCTTGCATTGTCTTTTTGTTCACTTACTGCACGATCATACAAGCTCTAGGTTTACTTAAGGTCTTATTTTTTAAAATGTTACTATATCGTTTTGTACTTATTGTACTTTTTTCTAAATCATTTTATACAGTTAGATACACACACACTTTCCCAGAATATAAGTTTGGTTACAAGTTGTTGCCATTCATATTATTTTTTAATTATTTTTTAAACATAGTCTTGCTCTGTTGCCCAGGCTGGAGTGCAGTGGTATGATCTCAGCTTATTGCAGACTCCGCCTCCTGGGTTCAAGTGATTCTCCTGCCTCAGCCTCCTGAGTAGCTGGGACTACAGTCATGCACCACTGTGCCTGGCTAATTTTGTTTTTGTTTTTGTTTTTTGAGACGGACTCTCGCTCTGTTTCTCAGGCTGTAGTGCAGTGGCACAATCTCCGCTCACTGCAAGCTCCACCTCCCGGGTTCACGCCATTCTCCTGCCTCCTGAGTAGCTGGGACTACAGGCACCTGCCACCACGCCCAGCTAATTTTTTTGTATTTTTAGTGGAGGCAGAGTTTCACCATGTTGGCCAGGCTGGTCTCAAACTCCTGACCTTAAGTGATCCGCCTGCATTGGCCTCCCAAAGTGCTGGGATTATAGGCCTGAGTGCCACTGCACCCAGCTGCCATTCATATTATTTTCCAGTTTTTTTCTTCTCTGCTACCTGCACTGTGCATGGTGCTTTTTTCACAGCCATTTTATGAATGTATTTTGACTTGACAACTCTTGAGGAGTGAAAGGCTTTGGAGAAAGCTCAGGCAGGGATGTTATACGCCAAGATTAAGGATCACCAATATTTGATACTAAGTTACAGGTCTTTTGTGTCTCTTTCATATCAAATGTTGCTGGTTACTGAGTACACATTATATTCTAGACATTTTTACATGTTTCTATCAAGTACCAGCCAAGAGATTTAAAAAATTACATCCTTAAATATCATTGCTATAGACTTTACTGGCTTTAGAATAAGGATAAATATATATTAAAACTTGGCTTCTTCTCACTTTTCTCATTCTTCCTCCTCTCCTCAGCAAGCTGTGTAATGTTCTTGATCGACTGAATGTGATTGCAGAAAGTGTGGTGAAGAAAACAGGTTTCTTTGTAAACCGCCCTGATTCCTACTGTAGCATTTTGCGGCCGGATGAAAAGTATGTATGGTATTTTAAAACTTATAATAAATCATGATTTTTGCTCTTATGGGTATTCTGAATATGAGCAGTTTGTACTACTTGGAAATTGGATGAATTTAGTCCTGGGGGGAGGCACACTGCTCACATGACTGAGTACTGAATATTCACTGGGGCATGGGAATTCCTTTGTTGGTTACCTACATACCTTGAGATGTAAGCCATGGGATCTGTATCTCTTGCTTCATAGAACAAATGTTGGATACAATATTTCTGTAAGTAAAATTTTCAACAGTGAACTCTATTTTTCAGTATTGAATAGAAACAGACTTTTTTTCTTATAGATTATATACTAACATTTTTATAAAAATAGTATTTATTATTGTATTATGGTTATTTGCTCACAAACCTTTCATTACTATTTTGGGAGCTTCTTCAGATCAAGGATTTATGCTTTATCTTTTAAGAAACCAATACTATATATTTCTGGCATTTTATTTTCAGTTAATGTAGTTAACTACAATGATAAGACAACAGAAAAGAACTAACTACTAGTGTAATGTCTTTGGAAGTAATCCCTTTGTTATAGTTTGCATTGTTTGCACTTGTTTATTGTTTGAATTTAGGGTACCCATGACAGGGGACCCCCAAGACCACTCCCAGATTCAGTAATTCACTAGGATAACTGAAAGGACTCAGCTTATTGTATTCTGGCTATAATTCATTATGGTGAAAGGACATAAAATGACGTTAACAAAGGGAAAAGGCAAAAGGGGTAAAGTCCAGAGGAAACCAGGCACAAGCTTCCAGAGTCTTCTCCTCAGTGGAGTCACATAGAACACACTTAATTCCCCCAAGAAACAGGTTGTGAAGCATGGATGAAATGTTCCAGCCAAGGAAGCATGTTGGAGACTTTGTTTTTTTACTGAAGGCTGGTCACATAGGTAGCCTCTGCGTGGCATATGCCAAAATTCTTGACTTCCAGAGGGAAAGAAGGTATTCAGGAAAAACCATATTATTTCTACAAACCATTTCAGCACAGTGAGTCACTCTTATCAGTTCTGGGAATGGTGGAAACCCTCCTGAAATTTAAGTTCCCAGACGTTGGCCAAGGGTCAACCTTATAAGCAGGACTTTCTGAGGATAGCAGTTAGGCCTATTAGGTTAACTCTTTTCTGCACAGCACCTTCTTTTAAATAATTAAAATATTAATATCATCTATAGTATTTCATAACAAAACATATTCCTATGTATTCATTGCACATGGAGAAAATAAGTAGTCTCTAAAAGGAAATCTGCAAAACCAACCAAAGAAATATAACAAAACCTCCATGAATAAAAGCTGGGGGAGGTAGAAAATCGTAATGTTGAGTTGGAAAGGCTAAGACTTGGAAGATTTTATTAGAAGGATACTCTATGATTGTTACTCATGTGTATAGAGACCCAACAGTAAGTGGGTTTGAATGAAAGCAAGGGAGATTTTGGTTGAGCATGGGTAACAAAAAATGCCAGAGTGGGCACTCGGGCAAATTAAAATGCCCCTTTCCTGGACTCTCTTTGAGGAGAGTGTGGTAAGCAGTCCGCCTCAGTCATTTGCATGTTCACTTACCTGAAAAAATAAGAGTAGGCAGGATCAGCTGATTTTTCAGGAGGCTTCAGCTCTATTAGTTTAATTCTATGATTCATAACAAGGAGCTGGTACCGAAAATAAATATTTATTCTGCCATTAACTTTTTAAAAAGTGTTTATTTTTAAACATAGGTGGAATGAACTAGGAGGATGTGTGATTCCCACTGGTCGCCTGCAGGTATACACAATATTATACTCATAATGAACAGAATATCCATTGTATACTGTACATTTTCTGTAAGCGTTCATGTAGAGACCTGTATCTTATTTAATGCAGAATTATTATTTGAGAATGATTGTTGAAAGTCTTACTTCTAGTCTTTAATGCTTGTGAAAAATATGTAGCTGGCTGGGCGCG
>NW_012116821.1:6601385-6603809 GCF_000951035.1 Colobus angolensis palliatus | reverse complement strand
AAGGTATTTCTCTTTAGACTGGCATCCTTCGAACCAACTGTGTGGACTGTTTAGATCGCACCAACACAGCACAGTTTATGGTGGGAAAATGTGCTCTGGCCTATCAGCTGTATTCATTGGGACTGATCGACAAACCTAATCTACAGTTTGATACAGATGCAGTTAGGTAAGTCTTATTTTTTGCTATTTGAATGCTGATAATGGCGGAAGGCAAACCTGGTTAATAATAAGATTTTTTTTATGAAAGTGTTTCTACTTTTAGCTTCTCAAAAATTGTGTTGCTAGAAAACATTATTCAAACTAATTCTGTTTTTCTTATATTTTCTTCTAGTAGTTTTGTAGTTTTTGGTCTTATGTTTAAGTCTTTAATCTGTCTTGAGTTGATTTTTGTATATGACGAGAGACAGTGGTTCAGTTTCATTCTTCTGCATATGAATATCCAGTTTTCCCAGCATCCATTTGTTGAAGAGGGTGTCCTTTCCGCAGTGGATGTTGGTGTCTTAGGATAAACATTTCTATTAAAAATTTGTGTATTCTTGCCATGGTTTGGGCTTTGGGTTTTTCTTTTGTTGTTGTTGTTTTTGCTTGTGTTAATTATGAATAAACACTACATTCTTTAGATAAATTCAAAGTACTTAGACAAACTAGTGGGTGTTGTTTTAAAACAAATCCAGATGGCATTTTCAAAAAAAGTACTGTGTCTTCATACATACTAAAAATCTGAGATGTATAAAAGATTGATTCTTCATTAAGGATTACTATTTCTTCACTGTCTATTGCATCTGTGACAGTCCATAAAGTATTATTTTTTGAAAATACAATTAATGATAGCTGATAGTGGTCATCGGAAATTGTCATAAAGGCTCAGCTGAGGAAAGTAATCAGTTTACAAATGGCCACACCAACAGATAACACTGCACTGGAAATATTAACAGACACTTGAAGAAACACAGGTTTCAAAAGTACATATCTAAAAAGGCATTGATATGTTAGTCTGCTGTGATCTGAATGCTTGTGTCTTCCCTAAGTTCATATGTTGAAATCCTCACCCCCAAAGGGATGGTATTAGGAGGTAGGACCTTTGGAAAATGAGTAGAGCCGAGAGGAACCCTCATGACTGGGACTATTGTCCTTATTATAAAAAAGACTGAAGAGAGCTAGCTATCCTCTTCCATCATGTGAGGACACAGTGAGAAGACCATCTGTGATCTAGGAAATGGGCCCTCACCAGACACCACATCTACCAGCTCCTTGATCTTGTACTTCCCAGCGTCCAGAAATGTGAGAAATGTTTGCTGTTTATAAGCCACCCAGTTTATGGTGTCTTGTTGCAGCAGCTTGAATGGACTGACACTGTGACAGGAGTGTATTCTCTTTTCAGAGGCAATTCAGAGAGCACAGTACATTCTGTCATGGGAGGTGAATTGCTCTGGCAGGCTGCAGAAAGTTAGGAGTCTTTAAGTATGGTTAGAAGCAGCCTGGTCTGGCTTTGGTGAGTTATGTTTTTGGTGCCCCTGCTTCCATTTTAGTGTTTTCTATAGCTTTGGTGTTTACTGGAATATCACTCTAAAATATATTAGCATTTGCATTTGTTTTCAAGATGTTGAAGAATCTAACTTGAAAGGCTCAGAAGAATTTTTAAAGTATAAGACTTGTTTGGAGTTTGGCTAAGTGAATAACTTGTGCTTTGATTTTGGTGAAATTCTTTAATGCGAGTTTTTCTTTTTTTAGGTTATTTGAGGAACTCTATGAAGATCATGGTGATACCCTATCCCTTCAGTATGGTGGTTCTCAACTTGTTCATCGTGTGAAAACCTACAGAAAGATAGCACCGTGGACCCAGCACTCAAAAGACATCATGCAAACCCTGTCTAGATATTACAGCAATGCCTTTTCAGGTAATTCTGAAGTAATAGCTATTTTAAAGACTTATTCTGAAGTGCATTTTTTATACATTTTTTAAAGCTATCTGGCTAAGTAAAATTAAAATTAAATATTTTAAAAGTTTAAATAAAACAGTCTGTCACTTAGAAGGTGCTCAGTAAATGTTTGTCCAATGAATGAATGAATAAACATTTGTATTTTAAATAGAACACTTTTGCATTTTGGCACCCATAATTAGAGTTTTTATATAATGCAGCACACTTTAATTCCTTGGCTTCTGTCTCTTTCTATTTTTCTGCTTGCAGTTTATAGATAAAATTTTTTGAGGGTGTTGAGTCATTTTTTTAAATAGGGTTCAAAGTCTCGACAATTGTCTAAGAGTGTAAATATCACTGAATTTTTTAAATGTCAACTAGAAACAAATTGTGATATTAGCACTAAATTATACTCATTAAATTCTACTGTTTTATGACTTGTGAATACTACATGTAACAGGATGTTAAAATGGTGCTTTTCCTGCCTTCATTCTGATGGAATTGC
>NW_012116821.1:6594898-6601335 GCF_000951035.1 Colobus angolensis palliatus | reverse complement strand
TACAATTAATGATAGCTGATAGTGGTCATCGGAAATTGTCATAAAGGCTCAGCTGAGGAAAGTAATCAGTTTACAAATGGCCACACCAACAGATAACACTGCACTGGAAATATTAACAGACACTTGAAGAAACACAGGTTTCAAAAGTACATATCTAAAAAGGCATTGATATGTTAGTCTGCTGTGATCTGAATGCTTGTGTCTTCCCTAAGTTCATATGTTGAAATCCTCACCCCCAAAGGGATGGCATTAGGAGGTAGGACCTTTGGAAAATGAGTAGAGCCGAGAGGAACCCTCATGACTGGGACTATTGTCCTTATTATAAAAAAGACTGAAGAGAGCTAGCTATCCTCTTCCATCATGTGAGGACACAGTGAGAAGACCATCTGTGATCTAGGAAATGGGCCCTCACCAGACACCACATCTACCAGCTCCTTGATCTTGTACTTCCCAGCGTCCAGAAATGTGAGAAATGTTTGCTGTTTATAAGCCACCCAGTTTATGGTGTCTTGTTGCAGCAGCTTGAATGGACTGACACTGTGACAGGAGTGTATTCTCTTTTCAGAGGCAATTCAGAGAGCACAGTACATTCTGTCATGGGAGGTGAATTGCTCTGGCAGGCTGCAGAAAGTTAGGAGTCTTTAAGTATGGTTAGAAGCAGCCTGGTCTGGCTTTGGTGAGTTATGTTTTTGGTGCCCCTGCTTCCATTTTAGTGTTTTCTATAGCTTTGGTGTTTACTGGAATATCACTCTAAAATATATTAGCATTTGCATTTGTTTTCAAGATGTTGAAGAATCTAACTTGAAAGGCTCAGAAGAATTTTTAAAGTATAAGACTTGTTTGGAGTTTGGCTAAGTGAACAACTTGTGCTTTGATTTTGGTGAAATTCTTTAATGCGAGTTTTTCTTTTTTTAGGTTATTTGAGGAACTCTATGAAGATCATGGTGATACCCTATCCCTTCAGTATGGTGGTTCTCAACTTGTTCATCGTGTGAAAACCTACAGAAAGATAGCACCATGGACCCAGCACTCAAAAGACATCATGCAAACCCTGTCTAGATATTACAGCAATGCTTTTTCAGGTAATTCTGAAGTAATAGCTATTTTAAAGACTTATTCTGAAGTGCATTTTTATACATTTTTTAAAGCTATCTGGCTAAGTAAAATTAAAATTAAATATTTTAAAAGTTTAAATAAAACAGTCTGTCACTTAGAAGGTGCTCAGTAAATGTTTGTCCAATGAATGAATGAATAAACATTTGTATTTTAAATAGAACACTTTTGCATTTTGGCACCCATAATTAGAGTTTTTATATAATGCAGCACACTTTAATTCCTTGGCTTCTGTCTCTTTCTATTTTTCTGCTTGCAGTTTATAGATAAAATTTTTTGAGGGTGTTGAGTCATTTTTTTAAATAGGGTTCAAAGTCTCGACAATTGTCTAAGAGTGTAAATATCACTGAATTTTTTAAATGTCAACTAGAAACAAATTGTGATATTAGCACTAAATTATACTCATTAAATTCTACTGTTTTATGACTTGTGAATACTACATGTAACAGGATGTTAAAATGGTGCTTTTCCTGCCTTCATTCTGATGGAATTGCCAATACAATAGCTATCACAGACCAAAGTGATTGTGAGACAAACCCCCGTGCACAGAATTTATGAAAGAAGTGCTCAGTGATTGATTTCATAAGTCTCCAGCCTTTGTATCAGATTAAGGATAGGAAAGTCCACAGAATACGGAGAAGAAGATTAATAAAGAGGTCCTTGGGAGTGAACTATTACCTGTAATAACACCCACCCTCAGTGAAAAGAGAGTGGCCTTCAACAGGACTCTGGGTGAGCTTGACATGGTATCCTGCTATTGAAGAAACCCAGCATGTGGGTCTTGTACTGTTGTACAGCAGATCTGAAGCAGAGGGATGGGCTGAGGAGAGTGTGCCACATTGGGAACTGTCTGCATTCCTCCAGTTGGGTGGGCCAAAGGATACTTGAGGGTTGACTGGTAACCGGATGTGGGCCTTATGGAGGTGGGTGCCATGGGGTTCGCCTGGGTCCTGGCCAGTAAGGCCCTTGGAAGAACAGAGAGACCCTAGCAGCAAGACCCAGGAGGTAAACACTGGATACCTAAGGAGCTAAGGAAGGAGTTACAAGAAACTGCCTGATAAAAGGGAATTGTAAGAGAATCCCAGTGCTGGCAGTTTCAGAAGCATCTGGGAAAGCATCCATAAGAGTCAGCTGTCCACATTTTCTAGGCCCAGAGAGATTGCAAAGCTCGTCTCTTATGCTCCTGTCCAACTGTATTCGTTTTCTGTGCTGTGTAACAAATGACTATAAACGTAGCAGCTTAAAACAGCACACATGCATTATCTCACAATTTCTGTGCATCAGAAATTTATGCACAACTTAACTGGGTCCCCTGCTTAGGGTCTCTCAAGGCTGCCATTGAGAAACAACCACTTCCCAACCCACACGTTGGCAGAATTCAGTTCCTTGTGGCTGTAGGACTCATAGCAGCGTGCTTCTTCACAGCTGACAATAGGATTAGCTAGCAAGACTGAGTCTTATAAATGTAATGTAATAATGGGAGTGACAACCCGTCATCTTTGTCATATTTTGCTCGGGAGCAAATCATAGGTGCCCTTGCCCACACACGCAGGGGAAATCCACATCCATTTCCTAGGGCTGCTGTATCAAAACAGCACAAACTAGTGGCTCAAAACTATAGAAATGAATTGTCTTGCAGTTCTGGAGGCTAGAAGTCTGAAATCTAAGTGTTGACAGGGCCATCTCCCTCTGAAAACCCAGAGAGGAGAATCCTCACCGGCTACTTCTGTCATGTGCTAACATGTACATATCCCTCAGGGTGTATATCACCATGAAAAAGGGCATCTGCTCTTTTGCCCTCTCCTGTCATCATTTTCCCTATAATAGGGGTCATTATTGACACTTAAGGATCAAGTAATGTGTTTTTTTTTGAGACGGAGTCTCACTCTCTCGCCAGGCTGGAGTGCAGTGCCGCAATCTCGGCTCACTGCAACCTCTGCCTCCCGGGTTCAGGTGATTCTCCTGCCTCAGCCTCCTGAGTGTAATGTGCTTTTTAATAAGACTAGAGGACAGACAGAATGACCGTGTAGCTGTCCATGTTTAAAAAAGAAAGGAGTAATATAAAAGATAAAGATAGTTATGAGAAAATAATGTGCACAAATGGAAAGGTAAGACAAAATTATGCACAACTGAAAGAGGAACTACTATGAAAGGAATGATTTTATGAATAATGTGGCTAAAACAGGCTTCTTTATTTTAAGAAGCATGGTGTCATTGGAGTGTACAACTTATTTTTAAATTACAATGGGTATTATATAATGGTGACAATATAGAACAATTTTCTTTAAACCACTCAAGACAACTTTGCAAAACTTAGTAAGTCTTCTCATGTTATGCTTCTGGGCTAGGCAGGAACATACTGATTAACTAGACTTAAAAAAAAAAAAAAAAGCGCTGGGTGCAGTGGCTCACACTTGTAATCCTGTACTTTGGGAGACCAAGGCAGGAGGATTTGCTTGAACCCAGAAGTTTGAGACCAGCCTGGGCAACGTAGTGAGATCCCATCTCTACAACGAATATATAAATTAACTGGGCATGGTAGTGCACACTTGTAGTCCCAGCTATGTGGGAGGCTAAGGGCAGAGGATCCCTTGAGCCCAGGAGTTCAAGGCTGCGGTGAACTATGATCATGCCACTGTACTTTAGCCTGGGTGACAGAGTGAGATTGTCTCTCAAAAAACAAGCAAACAAAAGCAACTAGAATAGTGAAATTAGGTTGTTAGGAATTTTACCCTTGGTTTATGTGGATGGATTGATGCTATGTGGGCAACTCACCTGACCCTTTTTTCTATTTATTTTATTTATTTATCTATTTATTTATTTACTGTTCTTGAGACTTCACATGCTAGCATGCATGTTTGTCTAGGAAGCACCTTTTAGTTTTTAATATAACTAGTTACATAGGCAGTTGGAGGATGCTTTACAGGCAAAGCATAGGTATCTCTTCAGATGTTAGGGAGAGCTTTTAATTCCCTTAAGGGCCTTGCTAAGCTCTTTCTATTTTTTTTTAAATGCAAATTTTGTAAGCCTGGATTTTCTTGCTGAAGCTGGTTGAATTTAAATCCTATTATAAAAAAAAAGATAAGAAACCTACAGCAGTTAATAATAGATCTGCTGTATATATATATATGTGTGTGTGTGTATATATATATAGGCCTAACATAAATATATACACCCACATGCATGTGCATAATTTAAATGTGGTGAATGTGTATATGCATGCATGGAGGGGAATCATGTTCTCAGCAGGGATCGAAAGAGAAAGAGAAAAGCTCCCAAGGTGTGTTAGGCCGTTTTTGCATTACTATAAATACCTGAGACTGAGTAATTTTATAAAGAAGAGAGGTTTAATTGGCCCACGATTTTGCAGGCTGTATAGGAAACATGGTGCCCTTATCTTCTTGGCTCCTGCGGGGGTGCCTCAGGGAACTTTTAATCCTGGCAGAAGAACGGGGAGCAGGTGTCTCCCATGGCAAGGGGTGAGAGGAAGGAGATGCCACACACTTTTAAACAACCAGATCTCTTGAGAACTCACTCACTATCACAAGGAGTGTACCAACCCAAACACCTTCCACCAGACCCCATCTTCAACATTGTGGATTACATTTCAACACCAGAGTTCAGCAGAGACAAATGTCCAAATTATGTCACAGTGTCAGGACTTCAAAGCTTACCACGCGTGGAAAACAGTTATCCCAGGAGATGGTGCTGAGATGGCTTCACCTGGCATTATGTTAGTACTCTAAAGGACGCCAGCAGTTTCTTCCCCTTTCTGCTCGCTGCTGAAAGAGGGACGTCAAAGGGAGTATGCTGAGAGCATTTTAATTTATCAAGAATAGTGAGATAGCCTTCTGAGGTCATCCTTCAGACAGCAGATTGTGAGTGAATAAGCTGTATTTGGCAACAGCAGAAATAAAACAGTTGGAAAAATGTTTTGTTTTAATAACGTTTGTTTTAATACCCTTGGTAACTCTTGTTAAAGCCCAACTCTTCACCTCTCCTGCAACCAAAGCAGTTATACATGGCAAGAGAAAAGTTTGTAACTTACTACTCTTAGTTTAAACAGACTACAGTTCTCCAAAGGACAACTGACTGTCCTGTGACATTTCCATAGTAAGTTCATTCTTCCGCTTTCCAAAATGACCATTTCATAACTTGTCCTCCTCCTTAAACCTACAACACCTCAGTCTCAGCTGATGACTTTGCTTCATGCTTCAGTGAGAAAATTAAGTTATTGGAAGGGAACTTCCTCTAATTCTTACCATCAAATGCAGAGGCCGTCGTTTTCTGCACCTGTAGTTTCTACCCTATATTGTATTACAGTGCTTGTAGTGGCCCTGCTCCATCTTAAGCCAAGCCTTGCCTTTTTGACTCCCATGCCTTCTTGTGTTCCCTAACTATATGCTCATTGCTGTACATCATCAGTTTCTCCCTCTGTAGTGCATCATTGCCATTAACATAAAAGCATACTTTAGCGTTTTCCACCCACCCTTTCCAGCTATTCCTAATCCCACATCCCCCTCCAGCTACAGTCCTATTTTTCTGCTCTCATGAGCAAAACCTCTTGAAAGGGCTCATGAGCAAAACCTCTTGAAAGGGTTTTCTCCACCCTGTTCTCTCCACATGCTTCACTTCGCAACTGCCCTGCCATGACACTGAAACTGTGCTTGTCCAGGTTACCAACAATCCCCACGTTGCCAAATCTAATGTTTACTCTTCTGACTCCATCTTACTCAACCTTTCAACAGCTTTCATCACAGTTGACCACTTCCTCTTTCTTGAACTTCACTCTGTGAGATCTCTCAGTGGGATATTGAGATCTCCCCCAATAGGAGAGAGTCTCAGTCTCTTATTGACTTCCCTTGCCCTGTTGCTAAACCCTTCTCTTTTTCCAGTTTTGTCCTAGGGATATCACATTCAGCTTTTGACCACCATGCATTTGACACTCAAATTTTTATCTCTAACTTTAACTTCTTATGAACTCCAGACTCATTTATCTAAATGTCTACCTAGCATCTCCTCTGGGATATTGAATTATTTTTTTTGTTTTCTGGTTTTTTTTTTTTGTTTTTTTTGTTTTTGTTTTTGAGACAGAATTTTGCTCTTGTTGCCCAGGATGGAGTGCAATGGCGTGATCTCGGCTCACCACAACCTCCGCTTCACAGGTTCAAGAGACTCCCCTGCCTCAGCCTTCCGAGTAGGTGGGATTACAAGCATGTGTCACCACGCTTGGCTAATTTTGTATTTTTAGTAGAGACAGGGTTTCTCCGTGTCGGTCAGGCTGGTCTTGAACTCTTGACCTCAGGTGATCTGCCCGCCTCGGC
>NW_012116821.1:6570154-6594203 GCF_000951035.1 Colobus angolensis palliatus | reverse complement strand
TTTTTTAGACGGAGTCTCGCTCTGTCCCCCAGGCTGGAGTTCAGTGGCGCGATCTTGGCTCACTGCAAGCTCCGCCTCCTGGGATCATGCCATTCTCCTGCCTCAGCCTCCTGAGTAGCTGGGACCACACCCATCTAATATTTATTTATTTATTTATAGTTTTTTGTAGAGACAGGGTCTCCCTATGTTGCCCAGGCTGGTTCCTACCTCCTGGGCTCAAGTGAGCCTCCCTCTTTCCAGCCTTCCAAGTAGCTGGGACTATAGGCGTGTGCCACCATGCCCAGCTCACATTTTTTAGTTATTTTTGTAGAGACGGAGTCGCCCTGTGTTCCCCAGGCTGGTCTCAATCTTGTGATCTCAAGCGATCTGCCTGCCTCAGCCTCACAAAGTGCTGGGATTACAGGCATGAGCCTCCATGCCTGGCCATTTTTTTTCAAACACTAAAGTAATATATGTTAATTATACAAAGTACAGAATGGCTCACAAATAAATCATATAATCCCCACCTTCCAGAGATAGCCACTTGTATATTTTGGAGAACATGATCCTTCTGGTTTTACTATACCTGTAATTTATAACCTGCTTTTGCTCCTTTAGATAATGTAGCGAATCTTTATAACCTTATTCTTCTATAACATGATTTTTAGTAGCCTTATGGTAGTCTATCTTTGAGAAGCATCATAATTTAGGTATTTGCTTTGTACATTTAGAGTGGTTCTAAACAAACATGTTTGAACATACACCTTTTTTCGTATTTTGATCTTATGAAAAGTTCAGAAGCAAATTTATTAGGTCAGAGGGTAAAAATAATTTTTAGGGCTTAAAATATCTATTTATATATTATATAGATACATATTTGCCAAATTGCCTTTCAGAAAGGATGTAACAGTTAATGTTCCCCTTGGCAGAGTATGGGAGTGCCTATTTTGAAATGTATTTGACAACAGGCAGAAAATGATACGTTGTTCTAATTTGCATTATTTGATAACTAGCGAAGTTGGGTTTTTATATATCCATTGGCTGTTTCTGTTTCTTTTGAAATGTTTCTACCTGTTTTTCTATTAGGGGTTAATTTGTGTCTCTCCTACATTTAGTTGGTATTTATTTCAATGTCTGATGTGAGGTAGGGATCTGGCATCATTGTCCCTTCCACCTCCACCCCAATACTATTGTACTGTTTATTGAATAATACTTCCTTTCATTGCTGATTTCAGAGGCCACCGTATCATAAACTTAATATTAGAATAAGAGCTATTTCAGTTCAAAAGTGACTTTTTCTCTAATTAAAAAGAATTGTTTTATTTAAACCTGATCTATTTAAATATAGTGAGTAGTAAAATTGGCTAATGTTTAACCTGTTTGAATCGTATTTGAATGGCACATATTCTTTTTTCCCTTAAAGCACAATTAAACATAAAAGTGGCTAATCATTTTGCCCTCTTGTTATCCACAACCACAGAGAGCCTACCAGTTTTAAACCCTTGTTCATATCCAGAGTACCACCATCTTCCTGGAGGTAATTGTTTTATTTGCAATGAGAAGTAGCCAGGAGAAGATCCTCGGGCTCGTTAGGGTTCGCCTTATATCTCAAGCTTAGTAAGTGACGATAAACATCATACATGTATTTTAAGTTGCAGCAGCCGTACCTCTAGGAAGTCTTCTTTATGATCCTTTGAAAGAATATTCTTTGTATGGCTATGTTTCTCACATCTTACATTTTACCATACTTGCTAAAAATTAAAGGTAACTGCTGTTAAAGATGAAAGAAACTCCTAGAAAACGTGGCTGAAAAGTGGAAAGCTTCTCTAGATTATATTAAGATATTTTGAGGTACTACATGGAATGAACTATTAAGTGCTATTAAGGCTATTTAAGAAGCATAAAGAATGTAATTGCCATAAGAGCAACATGTTTACTTTTGTGTTATGTAAAGAGGGTACAAATTGGGGCAGTAATGTATGCATTATTTAATGCTTGATGTTTTCTCTCAACAAGTACAAAGAAAATCCCCAAATGTGCTCAGCATATAAACATGTCCCTTTTTATGTATTACTTTTAGCCCAAAAGGTAAATGCTGTTTTAATGGAATGCTTCCTGTCTAATATATGAAATACATGTTTGATGTACCGTATTTCGTATTTCAGTCATTTAGTTTTGCCGTAATGATCAAATAACCCAATGAGAACAATGTCGCTAATTTCAGGTGTATCTTGTTCACTATAACTGTTGGAAGAAAATTGATTTTATAATAATATTACCTTGCTCCAAATGCAGTCATTTCTACTGCACTATCTTTTTAGTTCTATGCTCATTTTTGGAAAGAGGTTATTATTTATATTGTGGATGTCTGCCACAAACTTGAATATACAGGACTTTGAGACAAGAATGGAAAGAAGGAAATAAGGAGAAAGAATGAAGGACACTAGGGAGGAGAATGTAGAATGGGAAGGGTGGTTCATGAGACCACTTCAGTGCATATTATCATTTTTACCAAAAGATAATTAGGAAAAGGAAGAGGAAGTAAAACATACACATCATCAGTTTTGTTAGTTCATAGTATAGTTTAAAAGATAATTTTGGAATGCTTGAATAGTTAGAATGAGGCTGTTATCATGTGCCTTCTCTGCCTTCATTTTCAACCACAAAAGAGAATGGGCCAGGCTCACAGCTGACAGGGACAAAGTATGTTGTAAACATTGTCTCTGTTAAAGAAAGGGAGAGTATCTTTTCAAGGATTAAAAGTGGAGACAATGCAACTGACTTGTTCAAGGTTGTACAACAGGGTATGGATAGAAATTGGGTCATTTTATTTGTCTCTGAAGTCTCTGCTTGTCTTTGCAATAAAGTGAAGATACATTTACTTCAGGTAAAATAACAAATGGTGAGGATATATTTTCATTTTAAAAATAAAATTGCTATCTAAGGTATTTACTCTCTGAGTTCTTAAAGATGTTTAAGTGTCTCCAAATTCAACAAGCAGTTTATGTTCGCTATCATCTGTGTATTTTATAAGAGGTATGGAACAAAGAGGAAACATTTTGAAGCAAGATTTTAATTCTGCACCAAATCTTGATAATTTATGTGTGTGTGTATGAAGTACTTGTATTTGTATGTATTTGAAGTATAAATACTACTTTTGTACCACTATCCTCCTAAGAAAATATTCTCGAGTTATATACATCAGTAATTGATTTTCTGAAATACATATTTTGCTTTTTAGATGCTGATAGACAAGATTCCATTAATCTCTTCCTGGGAGTTTTCCATCCCACTGAAGGGAAACCTCATCTCTGGGAACTCCCAACAGATTTTTATTTGCATCACAAAAATACCATGAGACTTTTGCCAACAAGAAGAAGGTATTTTTCTTCCTAGTCTGTAATATAAACTCCCATTTGGTGTTATTTGGAATATGAGATACTTTTCATCTTGAGAAATCATAGGCTAAAGTAGTCAGTTTTATTTTATTTTAAAAATTTTTTAAATTTTTTTGTGGGAATGAAGTAGGTGTATATATTTATGGGGTACATGAGATGTTTTGATACAGGCATGCAATGGGAAGGAAGCACATCATGGAGAATGGGGTATCCATCCTCCCATGCATAAAGCAGTCAGTTTGGCCACATGCTTGCCATGAGTTCAGTACTATTGATGTCCTGAAGTAGGTTGGGGAAAATGTGGTGAGCAATTGTTTTGCATTTTCTCTAAGATATGAAGTTTCAGACCTTCATTGTTGAACAGAAGTTGTAGCTCCACTAAAGCAAACCAACAGTATTATCTTTGAGTGTTTCCTACAAACTTGAAACTCTCAAGGACTCTAAGATGCAGAGTCAGTCTTAAATTTTCCAAGTGTGACAGCTAAGCAGCTTGTACCTTGTAATTCCAATATTCTCTCCTCCAGGAAACAACCAGTCTCCGTGACACTGGGAAGACAGGAAGCTAGAGTAGTGCTGCTAGCTAGTATCAGATAACCACTTTAATGTCCCCACCACTCACATGCTTGAGTCACTTGCCAGTACAGGTTATTTCGAGTACAGTTAAATTGGTAATAATATTCTCAGAAGAAACAAACAGTTTACCTGAAGCAGTTTAGTGTGACACTCTGTGGTGTGAGCCTCAGGATCAGGTAGAGTTGAGTTGGAATCTCTGCAGTTCTGTAACCTGGGTCAAGTAATCTAAACTCTCTAAGCCTTATTTTCCTTATCTGAAAATGTAAATGCCTGGACACACCTCACGGAGTCATTGCAAGGATTTAATGAGGAGGCTCTTTAGTGTTTTTTAACTGTAGGAGTCATGTACTATAATAATATAATCAATTTTGTCACATAAATAAAATATTTTACATACCATACATGAGGTTAGAGCCTAGTCCATTGCACTCAAAGGCCTCTAATGTCAAGTTCTCCTGTCATGCTTTTCTCTTACAACATCAATTTGATAGAGCCCTAATTTTGTGCAAAGATACCTACCAGGCCGGGTGCGGTGGCTCACGCCTGTAATCCCAGCATTTTGGAAGACCAAGGCGGGAGGATTACCTGAGGTCAGGAATTCAAGACCAGCCTGGTCAACATGGTGAAACTCCATCTCTACTAAAAAAAAAAAAATACAAAAAATAGCTGGGCATGGTGGTACGTGCCTGTAATCCCAGCTACTAGGGAGGCTGAGGCAGGAGAATCGCTTCAGCCAAGGAGGCAGAGGTTGTGGTGAGCCGAGATCATGCCACTGCACTCCAACCTGAGCAACAAGAGCAAAACTGTCTCCAAAAAAAAAAAGATACCTACCAAACACTATAGGAGTCATTGCCAGTCTGTGCTAATTGTGTGTATGGGACCGTGAACAACGGACAAAGTTGCAAGTACAGCTCTTGCAGTTGTTATTAAGTTCTGTGTTGCTTCAGGAATATTTAAAATATTAGGAAGGTCTCAGAGTTTATATGTTTCTCAAATTTATTCTTATCAATGTATATTATTGGAATAACCAACTTAATACTTGAGCTTACTCACCCTATAAATGGAGCACTGCTGATTTTTACATTAAATTTATTGTTAATAAAATATTATTTACATGAATTTTTGCTGACAAAAAATTTGGAACTGTTTATTTGTTGAGAGATGGGTATAAATACCTATATTTGTATTTACTGATGACAGTTAACTATAGGTAAATATGGTTGATTTTCTGAATTTTTTTATTACCTGTAAGTATTGAAGATATTTAGATACAGCTTGGGAGCAGCCATAACTCAGTTTTCCACTGCAGAAATTAGCTGTGTATTAAAAGAATAATTTAAACCCCTTGCTCACCTTGAGTTACATAACGAAGGCAGGTGGTTTTGGAGTTTATGTGTTGGAATAAAAGGAAGCTGGTGTTACATCCCCATTTTCTAAAAAAGGAAATTGAGGTGCAGAGATAATGTCTTGGCTAAGATTATTCAGTTAGATGATTCAGTGAGAATCAGCTCTAAGCCTACCACTGAAAATAAAATTGTTATCAAAGTAGATAATATGGCTTACTCAGTTGATTTAGATCTCCTTTTTCTGTTTGTTTGTTTGTTTTTTCCTCTAGAATGTCAAAATTCTGAAAACTGTTTTTTGGTGTCAGGGGAAGAGGGTATTGGTACTGCGCATAAACAGTTTTTTTAAAAAACTTTCTAGTGTCACCCACCTGTACAGGTTATTTTGCTGACAGTTAAAGCAGCATTACAATTCTCAAAAGGAATGAACAGTTTACCCAGAGGCAGTAACAGGACAAGAGCATGGAGCTCAGGCTCAGGTAGAGCTGAGTTGAAATTTCTGCAAGTGTGTGGCCTGCGACCCATTAACCTCTCAACCTCATTTTCTCACCTGTAAAATGGAGATGACTATACATACCTCGCAGGGTCATTGAGGCTTAAATGGAAAAATATATGGAAAGTACTTAATACTAGGTCTGACACAGAATAAACCCAGTACTGAAGTAGCCAGACTCTGGAAAGCCTGCCTTCAGTTAATACCTGGGTGACCTTGGACAAGTCACTTAACTGGGCTCATTCTGTTTCCACATCATTAAAATAGAGACAATAATAGTACTTAACTTATAGCTTTCTCAGAGAATCAGATGAGATCATATAAATGGTTAGCACCTAGCAAATACGATAGGTGTTAGTATTGTTACCGTCTTTTGTTTGTTTTTGAGTCAGAGTCTGGCTCTGTCACCCAGGCTGGAGTGCAGTGGCGGGATCTTGATCTCGGCTCGCTGCAGCCTCTGCCTCCCAGGGCTCACGCCATCTTCTCCCCTTAGCCTTCCAAGTAGCTAGGACCACAGGTGGACACCACCACACCCAACTGATTTTTGTATTTTTGGTAGAGACTGGGTTTTGCCATGTTGCCCAGGCTGGCCTCCAACTCCTGGGCTCAAGCAGTCTGCCCATTTTGGCTCCCAAATTGCTGGGATTACAGGTGGGAGCCACTGCACGTGACCTGTTACTATTCTTTAAGGAGATAACATTCCCTAGTTTTTAACATCTATTAAAGATCACACGGGATGCTCATAAAGTCTGGAAACTTAGATAATGTGACTTATTAATGTAATATTAATTAAGACTTTATTATTTATTCATGGGTGTTTTGAAATTTGTGGCATGTTGTATTTTATATCGTGTTTACCAATGATACGGGAATGGTATAGATAATGGCATGGCATATCTATGCCATGAAATAATATTTTTCTTGCACAATAAGAGAAGAGGGAATAAACCTAACTCTACCTAGAGTTCATTGGAACACGGTCCTCTTGAGATAAGTACTTCAGTGACACAAAATCTCACATTTATTGATCTGCCTAAAACCGCTAATTGAAGCTTTGTTCTGAATTTGATTAATATGGCATACAATCATCTAAGATTCCATCTAATGACCTGGTGTTTAGAATGTCACCAAGATGCTTTTAGGTATTCAGCGTTAATTATTTCATTGACTCCTAGAGTTGGGAGATTTATTGGCTTGCCCCCTGTCTGATATGTGAGTTCCCTTTCTGTTTCCCTAGGGAGAGGTAATCTGGCCTGTGCTTGACAAGCTCTTGTTTGTCAATTGTTGAAGAGGCAGTTGTTTTGGAACAGTTCGCTTACACAATTCTTCCTCACGTCGTGCTGAGATCTGCTCCTCTGTAATCTTACCTATTAATCCTAAAGACCTTAAAAACAAGGTTTCCTCATCCACTTGATAATCTTTTAAATATTTGAAGATGAGTTCATATACTTTCAAAATCTCTTCTTCTACTGGTTAAATAGCTCTGGTTTCTTCAGCTGTTCCTTGTATGCTGTGGTTTCAAGTCCCTCCAGCATTCAGAACATCACTCTCCTCTTTGTATATTCCAGTTAAGGTCAATGTTCTTCTTAAACTGTGGCCCCCAGATCTGGGTCCAATAATGGTCAGCGTTTGGTCTGATTTATGCTAGCTGTTGTGAGACCTCTGGGACCATCACTCCCCTTGTCCTAGATGCTGTGTTTTCATTGATAAGCATAAGGTCACACCAGTCATCCTCAGCGTTGCCGTCACAGTGTGCACTCTCCGAGCTTCCTGTCTGTTAGAACTCCTGAGTCTTTTTTAACATACGCCGTTGCCGCTCTGCCACATCGGTACCATTCTTGTCATGTTCATATATGCTTTGCCTCCTTCCAAAAAAAAATTAAAATGTGTATCCTTTAATGAATACTTCTAGCTTTATAGTTTCTTCAGATTTAATCAGCTGATCATCTTGATCCTAATGCAAGTACTTGATGAAAAATGTCTATAGTAGGGTAAATGGCAGAACCCATTGATTTCTACCCACAGACAACTCCTTCCACATAACATTGTTTAGTGCCTGGTCATTGTTTATGGCCTGGTCTTAAATCATGAATACATGATTATCTTTTCATTCTTGCTCACCACAATAACTCTGAGTTAAAACACATTTTTGGTAATGTCTACTTCTTCCTAAGCAAGCTGATTGTAAGCAACATTCTTTAGGGAATTCCTCATATACTGATAACTTCTCTACTTTCCTCCCCTGCCAGGGTTAGATCATCACAAAATTAGATTTACTCAGATGCATGCATACACGCATGCATACACCCCTCTTAAACAATTAGTCCGTGTCTTTTTCATTCCCCTGATCTGACAGTCTGATTTTCCTATCAGGAAAGGAAATGATACTAGCTTGGTGTGGCTTGTTATTGTGAATATATGTGAATTCAGAGAATGCATTGGCCATCTTTTTAGTTCACTTACAACACGTCTCTGTCTCATATTTGATTCTGTTATGTTGCTGAGATCAACATCACTTACATCACTTGTTGATGTCTGGTTTTTGGAATCTGTCACCCTCTCACTGATGAGCATCAAGACTCCTGTTATCCTCAGCAAACTAATGCAGGAACAGAAAACCAAACGCTGCATGTTCTCACTTAGAAGTGGGAGCTGAATGATGAGAACACATGAGAACATGTGGACATATGGTGGGAGAGAACAATATACACCGGGGCCTGTGGTGGTGAAGGTGGGAGGGAGAACATCAGTATGAATAGCTAATGGATGCTGGGCTTAATACCTAGGTGATGGGATGATCTGTGCAGCAAACCACCATGGCACACGTTTACCTATGTAACAAACCTGCACATTCTGCACATGTACCCCAGAACTTAAAGTTGAAATAAATAAATAAATAAATTCTGGTAAATGTAAAAATTAAAGACTGCATTTGCCCATTTCCTGTATCAGCTCCATGTTTCACTGTTCCTTAAAGATTATTGATCTCAGCTACACCAGGACACTGGCCTGCTTGTAGAGATGCTTCTGTCTTCTGGGTTGTACAGAGTTCCCTCTTATCTTGTGTTTTTTCTTTCAGGTGCAAAACTTGTTGTGGCTAGGGAGGATAGAAACAGTACTGGAATTAAGTAGCTCTGCTTTCTCTGTCATTATTTTCAGCTTGGCACTTTCAACACATAGAGCAGTGTCTGACACATAGCAGGTGCTTAATAAATGTGGAATGACTGAGTGAATTCTTCACAAGCAGCGGCCTTATCCTTGCTCTGTTCTTTTTATATTCAAAACCTTGTTATTGAAAAGGGGTTGGAGGGTCTGCCCCTTTGGTTTTGCTCAGGAGTTTGTCACAGATGCGGAATCTCAGGCCCCACCTACTGAATCATCTGCCTTTTAACAAGATCCCAAAGTGATTGACATGCACATTGAATTTTGAGTAGCACTGCTGTAAAGCATAACTTCAGTCTAAAACAAAACTTTAAGAACCTTTCCTGTCAGAACAGTGATTCGCCCCACACAATTCATTAGGCTTCATATTCCTTCTTTCATCATTAGTGGTTGTGTATTCTGCTTGCCATCTCTAGGAGAGTTCCCTATGTTGCCAATTTCATTTGGATGCTTTCCCGTTGCTTCATAATCAGGATTATTCAAGATTGTAATTTCAGCTTTATATTTTTAGAAAGCCTTTCATTTATATTAAATTCTCTTTTTAGCAATTTTTGGCTATAGGCTCTTTTTTTAATCTTTAGAAATCTGATTTTTAAAAATTCTTGATATACTGTTTTACATTCTTCTCCTTCCTAGCTCTCATGAGCTTTGACATAATATCACTTTTCCTCTAAATATTCATTTCATTAGAATTTGATTGAGAATTAAATTAGGTGTTCAGAGAGAAGGCCACTTAGGATTCTTTCAGATTCTTTGCTTATAGCGGACGAGCCTTCTAGCAGAAATCCAGACAGTTGACATTCTTTACTCTTACTCTGATTAGCTTCTGTAATCAAGTAGCACATATTTACAGTTAAAGAATAACAGGGTCTATACTGCTTTCTAAGAGAACTTGTTCATTAGGACTGTACAATTCATTCCTTAATGATTTTGCTTAACTGTTTTAACTATACACACAGATGTATACATATACAGCAGAGTAGATTCTATCAGATAACTGCGCGCGAGGGAATCCTGGTTGTAGGACTTGGGTTAAGGTCCCACTTCTCCCCTGTGGCAGAGTAAGTCACTGTAAGCACAGTCCCTGGGAGAAGTTAACAGCAGTTCATAGAGTCAGCTTATTACATTCTAATCCTTTTTAGCTAAAAGTAACATCAGAGCATCTTGACTCTCAGGTGGATTCTTGGCATTTTTGTAGATCCGCGACATAGTTGAAGGAAGAAAGCGATTGGGAAGGGAATTACCGTGTTGAAGACCTACTGTGTCAAAAGCTTTGCAAACATGTTTTAAAAAGATAAAAATTAACTTTGAAGTAGGAAGAAACATGTTACTATAGACCGTATAAATTCTTTTTTTCCAGTAAATGGTAGAAAACCAACATTTACATTTGGTTCATTTTTTTTTTTAATTTTTATTTTATAGTTATACTTACTGGTGGACACCAGAGGTGATAAAACATTTACCATTACCCTATGATGAAGGTAGGTAACTGTTTGTGTTTTAGTTTTAACACTAACATGTTTTGGAATTATACCTTAATGAACTTGAAGCACTAAATCCTTTGCACATGGTATTTTATTAGAAACAAATGAATGGCTATTCAGTATTATGTTGCTGCTTTAATAGGATATTAATAACACCTCTTAGCTTCTTAAAGGGCAGGAATTATATTATACTTCTTTTTATCTATGTAGGCCAATACCTTGTATTGTGTCTTACTATTATGTATGTCTCTCATATTTAGTCAATAAAATATATCAGCTCATCACTTTAAACTAGTACAGCTTATATTTCTGCATATTTTGGGGGAATGCGGAGGAAGTAAGGACCCATTCACAAAGAGAACTTAAAACTTTTTTCCTGTGCTAAGCAGTGAAAAAAGGTACAGATGCGTGTATAAAAGTACATTTTAGTCACATTTAAATTAAATTTCATTAATTTGTCAGAGGGGCAGGAAACATTCTATATTAAAGGAATACCCTCAAGTGTATAATACATCAGAATGTTGTTGCCAAATTTAAATAATTGCCCAATTTTAAATAAAGCTTAATTCTGGCCCTGTTACTAACTCCCCTGACCTTGAGCAAGCTCATTTTCCATTTGGTAAAGGGTTCCTAGCAAGATTTCCTGCGAATCTGGAACACTCCAATTGAGTACTCCATCTAGTCATGGTTCAGCATCCCAACTTTGGGTGAGGAAGGCCATAAAGTAAGATTACAAAGTATTTTTGGTTTTTATTAAGTTATAAATTCATTTTGGAAGGTATTTGTAACTTGAAGTTCTGGGCAAAATCATTACTCATATTGCTAGGAAGGTTTAGTTGTTTTGGGAGAAAGGAAAGGGTTTTAACTATCTAACACTGGCTATTAACAGAATTTGAAATATAAAGGGAAACTTGGGGAAAAGCTGTACAATTTTTAGCTAAAACACAAAGGGCATTTATTTAAGAGCAAAAAGGAATTTAAAGAGCCTCCTCTAAATAACTCCCTGCTCCAACTGGACTTCCTGAGGCCCTCCTGGCTCCTTAGAGCTTGTTGAACTCAGCTTTGCATTGTATTTTCTGTGTCTATCTCATCTCCTTTCTAACTGTGTAAGTGTTGGGGGCAGGAGCTTACCCTCGGTCAAGGCTGTGTCCCCCACAGAACTTATCACAGTGCTGTCTGTGAACACAGTTGATATTATGGAAATGTTTACTTGATGTAATCTCAGACTTTCAGAGTAACATGCAGTATGTCTCTTAGTTATCTGTGCTGTGAACTTAAAGAAGTTGATAGTGAAGAAATTCCACAAATATGAAGAAGAGATTGATATCCACAATGAGTTCTTTCGGCCATATGAGTTGAGCAGCTTTGATGATACCTTTTGCTTGGCTATGACAAGCTCAGCACGGTATGTTGTGTGTACTCTGATACTATAAGTATTTGAGAACTATAATTTTCCTAGTTTGTATATATATGTGTGTCTTTACCAGAAATCCATTCTGTAGGCCTCCTGTCAGGTGGGTAGTCAGCCTTTGTTTGAATACCTCCTGTGATGGGGAGCCCCACTACTTCAAGAGGCAGCCCCTTCTATTGTTCTGTTGACAGTTGGAGTTGATTTCTCCCCTTTGATAGGTTGAAATCTGCCTCCTATTGGTCCTAGTTTGCCATTTGGAATAAACTCAGTTGTTTCATTGAACACAGAAATTGAGAGTTGACGTAAATTAGTGGGAAAAGCATCATCTTTGGTACTAGAAAGGCTAGGATGTGAATCTTGGTGCAGCCACTTCCTGTGAGACCTTGGGAAAATTATCCAACTTACCTGAGCATTATTTTCTTAATCTGTCTTCCTCTGTCTCGCTCCTTCTCTCTCTTTGTCCTGCACACACATTCCCTGCAAGTACCTTTGTAGTGCCTGGTACAGGCAGGTGATTAATAAATGGTAGCTATTGTTATTACTGTTTTTATTAGTCACAAGACAAATCTAGTTCCTCTTTTGCCTCAAGATATTTGAGGAAGCCATATTCATTTTTTTTTCAGGGTAAATATCCTTCATTTTTTTCTTCCGTAACTTATATGGGATGGTTTCCATTCTCTCTCCATACTAGTCTCTCACCTTCAGACACATTTCATTTTCTGTATCTCTTTTAGAATTTGATGGAACCCTTTAGGAAAAATGCTGGGACCAGAGTAAGAAAATTGAGCAAATAAAATTACTTATTATATTTTATACTAAAATTTAATTTTTTGTATTTCATATTTTCTTCAGATGTGGTATTTATATGCTTATACTTTATGTGGTACATGTGGAAACATATTCTGTGGTTTTGTTTCCTAGAAATCACTCTACATTTTGCTTCAGTTTCTGGTAGTGAGGAACAGTTTGAAATTCTTACTTGCTTGATTTTTCAATTAAACGTGTTAGGGTTTAGCAGTTTTAACCATAAGACCTTTGTCATTTCTAGGAGTTTTCAACTCAGCAAAAGATAAGTGACATTATGTATATGTGTTTATATACATATAAACCCTCACTTCACATCTTTGATAACTTCTTGGAAACTGACTTTAAATGAAATGATGTTGAAAAAAAACGACATTATTTAAAGACCTGCTGTACATTGTTTCACTTGAAGTCACAGTTTCCAGGAACCTATCAATGACATTAAGTGAGGACTTACTGTAGTTAATTGTGTTTGTGGTAGCTACTTTCTATAAAGTCACTGCAAACACTGAATTAGTAAATACTGAACCATTGCTTCTAAGAGAAATATAGGATTAGGTTCCTAAGAGCCTCTGGTCACATCATATTTGTCAGCCAATCAATGCATAACCTAGTTTTGTGTGTGTTTTTGTTTAAAGACAGAAACGTAGTTAGTATACAATCAGTCCCTGCCTTACAATGATTCAACTTGCAATTTTTCAGCTTTACAATGGTGCAAAAGTCACATGCATTAGGTAGAAACTGTACTTCAAATTTTGAATTTTGATTCAAAATTCTTTATAATAACTTTACTATAAAACAGGTTTTGTGTTAGATGACTTTGCACAACCATAAGCTAATGTAAATGTTCTGAGCACTTTTAAGGTAGGCTACAAAAAACTATTACATACAGTAGGTTAGGTGTACTAAATACATATTCAAGTTACTATGGGTTTGTCAGGATGTAACCCCCATTCTAAATTGGGGAGCATCTGTATATTGTTGATTTATTAACATAACACAGCCAACAGCACTATTCTCATGCCTGAATGAAGCTTATTTAACACACATGTTTTCTCTGTCAGGTGCATCAAAGCTTTCTTGTGCTTAGAACCACTAAACAGCTTCAGCACTATATGTGGGGACCATCTTAAATAGCAAGATCACCAAAAAAGGCACCAAAAATGTGAAAAACATGGTGTTAAATAGACTGTGAAAAAGACATTTATTTATGATACGAGAGCAGAAATTAAGAAGCAGAGTACCCCTTGTTCAGCCTCAGCTGAGAACATAAGCATTGGGGGATTCAAAGTTTTCACCATTCTGCACATGCACATGTCTGCAGTGACTGTGAAAGTACCATGAGGATTGATTTGGGGGTTACAAATACATGTTAGTGAGTAAGCAATCTCACAAACATGGAATCTGCAAATGAAAAGGATCAATTGTGTATGTTCAAAAAGAAATTAAGCCAGTTACATCTTTGAAACATGTTCAAACTGTTACAATAGCTATTTTAGGCCAGATTCAAGATTATTTTCTTTTCCTTCAAGTAATGTGATATTCAGTCACACACTTGGAGCAGTGTCCTTGCCAGAAGCCAGGAGTCTCATCCAGCATAAATCCTGGAACTGTTGCCTTTTTGGCATCTACTGTGGAATCTGGTCTGGCTTCAGCAGTAATGGTGAGGTGGCCCTTGCATAATGTGGAAGCTTTAGCTTACCTCAGTAAGTGGTAAATTAAAAGAGTTTCTATTTAAAGTGTTCCGGCAGTGTTTTAATGAATTAACTTCAGCCTAATGAGGTAGATGTTGATGTTTCAGTTCATACCACTGTGTTTTTGATCATTATGTCTACCTCCTTAGGTGGTATAGCTTAAAAATGTTATCCATGAAACTGAACAGCTTAGTGTTTTGTCATTGGCCTTTAGGAATTTAAATTTTACCTGAGAACTAATCATGATATATAACCAGATTGACCAGATAGTATACATCTTAGCAGAATTTCAGATGTCAACACTGTTATAGTAGATGATATTTAAATTGAAAACTACTGGGCCTTGTGATCATAGAGAATTCACAATTAAGACTGATAACATTGAAATTACCTAGTGCTGTTAGTTCATGTTTTATGTCCCTGAGCAGTTGGCTCAGAATATATAATATGTAACTCCTAGAGTTAAGAAGGCATATTATAAGAATGTGAACTGAGATGGAAGCCAATATCATCTGGATGGACAGTAATTCATATGTAATTGTGTTTTCACCTTTTTTTAGTGACTTTATGCCTAAGACTGTTGGAATTGATCCAAGTCCATTTACTGTGCGTAAACCAGATGAAACTGGAAAATCAGTATTGGGGTAAGATTTGTGTATAGAATGAAACTTTAAAGATTTGTGTAAAAGAAAAGTACTTGCAGTATGATTTCCACCAAAAACTAATAACTTCAGGTCGTATATAGTTTATTAATAGCACTGGGATCGCTAAGGTGTTCAATACTGAAGGAATTTATGGGAGTTTCAGTGATCAGTGCATTTTATTGTTTAAACTGGGAATATAACAGATGGCATAAAGGCAGGTGACAGATAATATGTCTTATAAATAACTCAGCATTCTCTGTTTCCCAACATGAAATAGTTAAGTAAAACTTTATATTTATTGTATTTATTTTGTTGGCATCTGCAGTAACATAAAAGCAAATATACCCTGATACAGAACTTAATAGATTTTTCTGTGTATTACTATAACATTATTTTGGGGGGAGACTATTATTTTATTCAGTCCAGTGAAGAATACATACTGTGCTTGCATCTTCATGCTTAAGAGACTGGAGTGAAATGTGTTGTTTCCTGGCATGAAAGCCTCTTTCCCCTTCACTGACCTGCCTAGTCTCAGTGACAGATTTCTAGACACTGGCCACATACCCCAGTCAGGCTGCAGATGCAGAATCCTAATTGTATGGGATCTTCATTGTATTCTAGCTATGTGTGATTTATCCAATGGGACATATATTGATATTTTCCAGAGACACTATTTCTGTGGCTTTTATATGTAGCCTTTAAATAGCTCGTGTTAAGCCCTGATCAGATGCTATAGGAATTTAAAAGAAAGAAGGTCTTCAGGAGTTTGGAATTCAGGGAATTCCCAGGACAAATGAGTAAACGACCAGCTGTGTTAGCGTGTAGCACAGAAACGTTACCAACTTGAATTTTTACTTGCAAAAGGTCAGAGTCTGCTTGTTTTCTGCAGTGTCTAACACATGGTCACATAAAACTGCATTTTCCTTTCCTAGAACATTTCAAAATATTATGGCATTTTAGCTCCTTAATAGAGAATTTTTTAAAGAGTGAAATATTAAACATTTTTCATAAAGCAAAAAGTATTACTATAAATTGTCTTCTGAATTTAAAAAACAGAATTCTTACTACTCTTCAAATTTGGCACTAAAATGAAAGCAAATACTTTTATAAGTGTGGGGTTTTCCCCGTTCTATTCCCTACTATTAAAGGGAATGTTCAGCAAATACGCTTGTTTACTAATAACACAATAAAATTTAAAATGTTGTTTATGTCCATCAGTTGTTCATTATTTGGATACACTATGATTGATAAAAAATTATAGGAGGGAGGGAAATATACATGGGTTTGGCTACCCACTTTTTCTTGGAGCTTTTATGAGTTATAGCTAATTTTAATAATATCCCAAACATACAGTCTTCTATAATTGTACCATAAGTTTTGAGAATAATGATATCAGTTACCAAAGGAAGGCAAGGTAACCAAGTGGTGAGAAGATTTTTTCACACTCTGCAAGTAATTTTCATTTATCTTTTGATTTTATAACAGGGCTTATATTCATATAAGGTCAGTACATGGACATGGAGAAATACGAACCTTTTCCCTGTTGCACAACCTGAATCCAGAAACTAGTGTCGCATTTTCTTATGCTTCACTAGGCCTAAGGCTTTGGGACAGAGTGATAGACAGTGGGTATTGAGGGTTAGTTTAAAGATGCTTCACATCCATATTATTATTTTAAAAGAAACAAAAGCAATAGAGAAGAAGCTGTATTACAGCGGAAAACGGCAGCCAGCGCCCCGCCACCCCCCAGCGAGGAGGCTGTGTCCAGCAGCTCTGAGGATGACTCTGGGACTGATCGGGAAGAGGAGGGCTCTGTGTCTCAGCGCTCCACTCCCGTGAAGATGACCGACGCAGGAGACAGTGCCAAAGTGACCGAGGTGCGTGGGAGGGAAGCTTGTGGGATCCAGCCTGAGGCCCTGGAAAGTGATCTTTACAACTCGCTTTCAGTTAAAAGGCTGAGAGCAAGAAAATGTCACATTATCTCACTGTTGTGTTTGAGGCACTGCATAAGATGAATACATTTAGCATAGGCATGATTTTATTTCATTTCAAAATAAAATTGGTATTTTTGCTTGCATGTATAATGGTGAATTTCTTATCCTTTCAGAATTTTCAAGTGAATACTGGCCCTCTTTGATCAGCCCATACATTTGAGGTCCATTTATTCTCTTACTGGGCACATCGCTGGATCACAGGATTTAGACATACCTTCACAATCTTTGAATGGCCCCAATGGGAAATTCATCCTGTTTAATTCAATATTACTGATAGATTGGGGGAAACAAATAGAAATAAGCAACAAAGGACCAACTCTAGCTTTGGAGGAATTTGATTTCTAGAAATATCGAAAACTAATTTAGAAATAGATAAGGCAGATAAAAACGTGTTAATACAAGAGCTGAATCCATATTCCAGGAGTTGGCAAACTATGATGTATTGGCCAAATCCAGCCTGATGCCTTTTTTTGTAAATAAAATTACAATGGAATCCAGCCATGCCTGTTTGTTTACTTATTGTATGTGACTACTTTTGCACTATAACAGCAGAGCTGAGTGTTTGCAACAGAGACAGCATAACGCAAAAAAGTTTAAAATATTTGCTATCTGGCCTTTTACAGGATTAGGTTGCCAACTCCTGCACTATACAAAAACAGCTAGTAATTATTTAACAGCTTTTTTAAATCCTAGAACTATTTTTAGCAGAAATGGAAATCAAATTATTTTAAAACCATTAACTAAGAAGTTTAATGAACAGGTTAAAGAAACATTGTGATTGCTTTTGTGGAAAAATTCACAGTTTCATTTTCTTTTGGAAATTATTGATATGCTAGATGTCTAAAAATTCTTCCTGGTTCTTTTTTTTTTTTTTTAAACCCCAGAATGTGGTCCAACCCATGAAGGAGCTATATGGAATTAACCTCTCGGATGGCCTCTCAGAAGAAGATTTCTCCATTTATTCAAGGTGAGACATTTTCATGTAGAGATTAAAGAAAAATGAATATTTATAATTACAGTAATTTCTAACTACTGTAACTTTTTTTTTAATTTGGAGACAGAGTCTCACTCTGTCACCCAGGCTGAAGTGCAGTGGTATGATCTCTGCTCCCGAGTAGCTGGGATTACAGATGCACGCCGCTATGCCCGGCTAATGTTTTGTATTTTAGTAGAGACGGGGTTTCACTGTATTGCACAAGCTAGCCTCAAACTCCTGAGCTCAGGCAATCCGCCCGCCTCAGCCTCCCAAAGTGCTACGATTACAGGCGTGAGCCACTGCGCCCAGCCTAGTATAACTTCTAAGAAATGAAAATAGTCAACAATACAGAAGAAAATGAATTCCACTTAAAATGCAGTTTCAGCATTGAGGCAGTCAAATTGTGAAACTTTGATTTATATATGGGGTTCAAGTGCTAAATGCCTGAGACTCTGCCGCTCAATGATAAAAATTTATGATGCATGCAGGTATCTGCACTGCTCATATGTAAACTACAAACCAAAGTACCAGTACATTCCTGCATTTCTAAATCCTCAAGATCAAAGTCCCTTCTCACAAAATAAATCAGAGATGTTAACAAATGAGGACCTTGCATCACCTTAGGTCCTAGATGCTGGTGGGAGTGGTGACTGAGGAGGAAAAAGAAAACAGTAATAAGGTGCTAATTCACAATGTTATAGGCGTTTATTAGGAAAATCTAGTTGAAAGGAGGGGATACCCATAAGGCATTCTCTGAAATCTTGTGCATATTTTCGTGTGTGTCCTTTTGAGAGGATAGCAGATTCTCAAAAGAATCCTTCACTCAGAAATCCCCATGAGCCTGATGAGAACATTGCAAACACCTCCTCAGCTTAATACATGGATTTAGAAGACTTGGTTATTGCATATGAATACAGTTCCACTTATACAAATTTGTAAATGTGTGTGTAAAATGTAAATTGTATAATGTAAAATGAGCACTGACCTTCAGTTATTTTTAAATGAGGGCATTTCATTTACAGAATCCATTGAATTAGATATTGTCAGCTTTTCGTTTCAATTAATAAAAACTACTCTATAATATATAAAATATAAAATGCACAGCATTTTCTGACTGCCAAAGCAGCTCCTGTAACTTGCACTCTTTTGAATATGCGTCATTGACTGGAAGCCAATTTAGTCATCACAGCACAGCCACACCCTCCTCACTCTGACACACAAACACACAGTACTTATTCATCATGGCTGTCAGAACTCTGTAGCCAGACTCTGTGGTAGTTGAAGTGGGCCTTTACAAACCATGTTGCCTGAAGAATGAATTATCTGAAGTTAGTGACTGAGTAATATGACTTTGTTTATTGCAGAGGGCCTGAGTGTATATGCCAAGGATTGAAGGGGTTACTTCAGGGGAGGGAGGAACCCATGTCCTAGAATAAAATTCTGTGTTTGATATTCTGAAGATAATACCTCCTTTCATTATATAACACTTTACACTCTTTTGTTTGTTCTTCAGACAATTCTGTAGTAGATTAAAAAGATATTATCCCCTTTTATAGGCTAACAGCGCAGCAAGCAGAGCCATTTAGTGCCTTATCCGGGAGTCATAGCCTGTGTTTCTGGGTACCATGGGATTTTAGGCTGTTCCCTCCTTTTTGTTCTCTTGATCATAATCAGCTGCCTCTGCTTATGATGCAGACCTTGGGGGAAGGGGAGAAACAGGGGACTGACCAATTCTTTCCCTGTGAGTACCCCTTCCTGTGGGCACACTCCCCTTACTGGGCTTCTCCCTCCCTGCCTTGCCTGCCCTGGGACATCTCCCCTCTCCATCTGCCATGGGCATTGCAGTAGGCAGAGGAATCCTCCCTCCATCAGTATCTGTGGGGTAACTGTGCCAGAGGGTGACCAGGGGATTTTCAGGGACTGATTGGCACCCACTTTTGACTCAGCTAGGCTCTGGAGCTTTCTTAGTGCCTCCTCTGATCCCAAGGGGAGAGTTTCAGGGCAGGGCTAGAGTCCAGGTAGTTCTGCACTGAATTGGCAGGTGCCCCTGCCACCCCATTTCTGCAGTCAGTTGGCTGGCTATGTTTGTGCACGTAGTAGACAGCGAGCTAGCCTGGCTTGCATGTAACAGCTCCCACCTGGCCTACCACAGAACACTGTGGAGAAGGGAAACCACACAGCTAGAAGTGGTTTCTGCAGCCTGTCTTCCAGCTTCCCATTCTTCTGCCTGTTTTTCCTACATTAGGCCTTGCCCACCTTTGGACTCCTAAGGATTTCTCGGTTTTGTAGTTTTATTGTAATTGCTGAGCCCCGCTGTCTATGTCTTCCTTTTCCCTCACCTTTTCTAGTGTCTTTGGTTTGCTATTTGACCAGACCTGAAAGCTTTCTACTTACTTTCTCAAAGCTTCATACACTTGCCAGTTTTTAGAAAACTCTGGCAGTGATTGTACACCTGATTTGGGAAGTTTGAAGTTCTGTGCAAGTAATCAGTACTATGTGGCATTCTTCCCAAAAAATGGATCAACATTTTTTTACTTGCTGAAGATAAAAGTCGGATAAAAGTAAGCTGTTTGAAAGTTTTTCAGTAGCACTGTAATGATACAATAATTGGTAGTTTCTGTAACACTTTCTTGACCTTTTAAAAAGCTAATGAGAAACAAATGGTAAACTTTTTCGTAGTCTTCAAAGAAAATATTTTTAAATAGTTAAAAGAAATGGAAAGGAATTCCATGTCACTTGTCTCACTGCCAGCACCATCCTGTGTGCTTCCCCATGCTTCCTACATGTCACGCATTAGATATGTGTCACCCTTAGATGTGTGAGGCTCTGCGAGATCATCTTCCTGGCTTCAGGAACATTTCTGTTCAAGTTCTGCACCATGTTTAAATTAATAGAAGTTCAATGGCGTGCACATTTGATTTCATTCTTTTATCCATGGTTATCACTTACATTTTAAGTAGAATCCCTTTTCCTACTTTTAACAAGCCCACTTTAAAGTAGGGCAAAGTCTTATGTTACATACGGTACTCTTAGGTACTTTTCTGAAATAAGCATACTACTGTCATTTGAAAGCTTACACCATTTTGTGTGATCTACTGAATTAATTGCAAGTACTCCCTTCTTTAGCTTACTCTTATCCATTGTAATTTGTAGATTTGTTCAGCTGGGGCAGAGTCAACATAAACAAGACAAGAATAGCCAGCAGCCCTGTTCCAGGTGCTCAGATGGAGTTATAAAACTGTAAGTACTAGATTAGATCTTTAAAGAAATCTTTGTATTCACACCACTCATAGGGCTTTCTTTAAAGACTTTTTAAGAAAAAGATTCACTCTTGTCACCAAATTAGTATAAGCACCAAAGTATCTCCTTGTGGTACCTTACTCGAGGAAAACTGGGTCTCTGAGGGATAGGGAAGAGGTTGGCAGCCCTAATGGTCATGAAATGCATCTTTGGAGGTGGTTTTGGCATTGGTGGAGGTTTCCGACCATGAACTCTGCCCTCCACTGGGTAGAAGTGGGATGGTGAAACAGGTCTGATCCTGGAGACATGCTCAAGTTTAATACAAGACCTTTGAGGATATGGATGGATTTGTCTCTTCTAGCTATATATCCCCATCAGTTCTAATAACTTGCTGTAAGTTAAACAGTTGTTTTGTAAAATCTTAAATAAACAGAACTATGTTCAAATCATACTACTTCCCAGTTTTTTACCTTGAGCAAATAACTTAACTGCTATGTGGTTCAGTTTCCTCATCTGCAAAAGGGAATAATAGCACCTACTTTGTAAGACGGTGATGAGACTCAAATGAAATAATGCACACAAAGTGCTTAGAGTAGTGTCTAGAATATGTTCTCAAATAGTTGTGATCACTGTCATCATCCTCTTCATAGTCATCGTTACTGACTGCTTGTTGGGACCTAACAAAGGAAAGGGTTGTGACCACAAGAGGCCCCTCTGATGCCATATGCTCAGTTGAGTTGCTTCCATAAAATGGGTCACGGTGGGCGGGGCACGGTAGCTCACGCCTGTAATCCCAGCAATTTGGGAAGTTGAGGCGGGTGGATCACCTGAGGTCAGGTGTTCGAGACCAGCCTGGCCAACATCATGAAACCCTGTCGCCACTTAAAATACAAAAATTATCCAGGCATGGTGGTGCGTGCCTGTAATTCCAGCTACTTGGGAGGTGGAGACAGGAGAATTGCTTGAACTCGGGAGGTGGAGGTTGCAGTGAGCTGAAATTGCGCCACTGCACTCCAGCTTGGGTGACAGAGCGAGACTCCATCTCCAAAAAAAAATTCATTGTGGAAATTCAGTGAGGTAGTATATGTGAGGAAACTAGAGCAGTGTCTGGCATACACTTGACATTTAATAAATGTTCTCTTCCTTTTTCTTAAATCAGTTTGATCAGTTTGATCAATTAATTGTTTATTTGAATAGGTATTGATTGCCTAACTTCTCTGTATCTCACATCTGCGGGTTCTTAATTGATGGTTCACAGTAATTACTATTAGTAATGGCTCATAGTAATTACTGTCACAGTAATCCAGTAAAAGACTTTTAGAGAGTAGTGGCTGTGGGGATTTTGAGAATGGGATGGATCTGGAAAATAATCTAAGTGGTGAAATGGACAGAACTTAGATCCTGACTCAGAGAATGGGGGGCAAGAGGGTGTTATTAAGGATGACCCTTAGGTTTTTTGGTTTGTGTAACAGTTTTGATTTATTCATTCACCTACTCATTCAACACATAGGTATTGAGTATGTCTGTGTTAGGACCATTCAAAGCTGCCATTCACTGAGGTCAGGAGCACTGCAAGAGGACTGGTTTGCCTTTAATGTAGCATCAAAGTGGAGACGTTTAGGAGGCAATTGGATCAACCAATCTGGAACTCAGAAGAGAACCTGGGCTGGGGATGTAAATGCTCATGAGTAATAAGGAAAGTCACCAGTTAAGGATGAGACTGCCTAGGAAGTGAGACTACAGTGAGAACATTCTATGGCTGATCTTGGTAGGGATCCGGGTCTAATGTCTGAGACAGAGACATAGAAAAACCTACAAGGGAAACAGAGATGGCTAATCAGAGAAGTGGAAAGAACTCCAGACCGTATTTTATCACAGCCTTCAAAAACACTGTTTATCCTTCTTTCTCTCCCCAACACTATTTTTTCTTTTTTTCCTCTTTTTTTTTGTTTGGTATGTAAGCCCCTATTAATTTAGAGACCACTTTGTTTTGTTATAACTATTTAGCATATGGAACTGTGGGCTCTCAAATGAATTGACATAGGTATGGCCAAGGAAGGAAACTTTTTAAATGTGCTAGTAAGAGATTCTATTAACCAAATTGTATTATACAAAGTGATTATTTCATTAAAATAATATGATACAATTTATGAGGAGATGATGAAATGAACATAGCATACAAAATAAAAGCAAAACATTCCCCACTGTTTTCTTCAACATTATTTCTGATTTGATCTGTAATTCATCTTACAGTTACTACTTTCACATTCTGTTTCTTAAAATATTTAGCATTTGCCTTTGAGTCCTAGTATAGATGAAAACCACGTGAATCTAGAATTCTTTAACCTTTTCCACTTAATTAGTAAAGAATCTGTCATAAGGGTGTTTTTATACAGCATTTTCAGCAAGATAACAAAGAGCTTGGTAGCTCAGTATTATGTTGTCATGGCAACTGCCCAAGAATGTTTTTGGTGTTTTGCGGGATGTGTGTGTGTGTGTGTGTGTGCACGCACATGTGCACAGGGACGAGCTTTCTAGCCAGGTTCTTAAAATGTTGACTATTCATTTTTAGATTTCTAAAGCTATGCCACAACCAAGAGAAATTACATTTATATGGGATTCTTGAAATTCTCCTCTTGCTATGTTTTGTTTTCTAGTATATTTAAGATTCGTAATAAGTTTAAGTTCATGCACATACACATCTACCCATCTCTGGATAGTTCATCTTACCAGTTTTTCTTGAAATTGTGAAGAAACCGTTTTTTTCTTTTCTAAATATGAAGTATTTATAACACCAAATGTAAAAAATATTGACAGTAAATAATTGGCAAGAAGCCAGTGGAACAGGGGCTCT
>NW_012116821.1:6557205-6569474 GCF_000951035.1 Colobus angolensis palliatus | reverse complement strand
CAAGCATACTTTGCTTGGCTCATTTGGTAACATCACATGGAGGTTGTTTAGCCATCACTGGAACAGTGTTGCTGATGTTTAGGGTTGTTATAATCCTACAAGGTTGTATATTTTTAGAGGGCAACTCATCTTTGTGTCTCTAGAACAGTAACTTAAATTGAGTGCTCAGTAAATATTTACTGAAATGCACTGACTCTCACCCCTACTCACACCCATGACCATCAGGGCCTGGCTGAGGCCCCATGAGCATCCCTAGAATGCCCCCTCCGTGTCCCACTGGTTTTCAAGGGGGCATCCTTGAACACTTTTTAGTTCTTTCTCTATTGTGTTTCTTCCTTGTAAACCCTTTGCCCCTCCTGTTTCTTTGTTCCCCTGCTGCCTTCTGAGAGAAAAAAAAAACCAAACACACCACGTTATTAGCATTTTTTCCCCTTTAGTCTGCCTCTACTGCACCTGTGACCATGCCAAGTGAGAAGGACTGGGGTGGCAGGACTTGCTGTGCCTGGCGGACGGGTGCTGTGGGGCCAGGCGGTGATTCACTATATTCATGCAAGACCAACATGTTCTCATTTTACACTCCTACCAGTTCTTGAGAGATTTTAACTAAGCAACAAATGCCAATCAGTGGTAGGTTAAAAAGGCATGAACACATATCATTAGTGCTTGCTTTTCTATGGTTCACCTATTCCAGGAATATGTCTCATTTAAAAATCACCTCTAAGAAATAGTTCAAAATATAACACAGAGTTTGTATAAATACTGTGTATTTTAGGATTCTTCCAGCTCAGGATAAACTGACATGTAATGCAGGGTAAACAAGTGTGCTTGACCAGGCATGGTGGTTCATACTTGTAATCCCAGCAGTTTGGGAGGCTGAGGCGGGTGGATCATCTGAGGTTAGAAGTTCGAGACCAGCCTGACCAGTATGGCGAAACCCCATCTCTACTAAAAATACAAAAATTAGCCAGGCATGGTGGCAGACGCCTATAATCCCAGCTACTCAGGAAGCTGAGGCTGGAGAATTGCTTGAACCCAGGAGGTGGAGGTTCTAGTGAGCTGAGATCATGCCACTGCACTCCAGCCTGGGCTGCAGAGTGAGACTCCATCTCAAATAATAATAATAATAACAAGTGCACTTACAGTTTTAGGACCATATGGTTGCATTTATCCCCTAAGAATCTCTCATAAAAAGTGGTACTTATTCAAGACTGGGTTTATGTCCCTTGGTGTAGGCTTCTACCAGGGCAAGTGTTTTATAAATCAGAGCATGCTGTTACACAGAATTAGAGCCCTTCTTCACACTGATGAGATGAGCATGACACAACAGCCATGATTAACTCAACTTCATTTACTTTTCATGATGTTAATTTTCAATAACACATTCTTCACATACAAGTCACACCCCGGACCTCCAACCTCCATTGATTTCATCTGGAACTTTGTAGATACTGCTGTGGTCTCTGTGCAGCAAGCCGAATAAGTGTTTCCCCCTTAATGGATAATTCTTGTTATCTTTTCCAAACACCTGGAATGCAGTCTTTAAACGTTTAAGGATTAGAGCAGCTCAGAGGCAATGATCAATGATTAATCAGCTAATTCCCTCCACTGGTGGAGATAATAAGTGATAAGAGCTCCTCAGCCCAAGGAAACTGGAATATGACCTCTCCTCTCACTCCAGAAATTACCAAGATAGGCTTTCTTCCTCTTTCATCCTGACATTTGCTTTCTTTTCTCTTTTCCCTTGTGCATCTTTGACTTTTTCCAGATATCTTTTCTATTTCTAATTACCTTTCTCCACTCCCCATGTATTTTTGCCTTCCTTTTGCTTTTCTTCTTTCTCCCTCACTATCCTTTCTGTATCCCCTCCAGGGTATTTATAGCTCTAAAAAACGTACAGTAATTACTCCCAAACACAAGTACCTGTCATACATATTCTAGGTCAGTGTTTTTCGGACAATTCTGAAAATTAGTCATGAAATTAATTTAGTAGGCCTATGCAGTGAAATGAAATAGCACTGAACTGAATTCAATATAAAGTATGACCACAAGGCACATATTATGAGTAAGTCTTGTTTCGTGAAACTTACGTTTCTGTGCAAAAGTTTAGCATGTGTGTACCAGTTTGCCATGCAACATGTATTTCTTACTGTGGGTGACTTCACAGTTTGGATTTATATGAATGCATCTTTTCTGGAACCACAAGAATTAGAAAACTTAGCTCTGTTCCTGGCATCTAGGCACTTACTGTTTGTTGAATGAGTGAAAGACATGTGAATGACTCCTGTTGGGGATAATTACAGAAAGAGAAGAGGAGTGAGTGGTTTCTGTCGTACATCCATAGTGGATAAAATAAATGCAGGCCTTGGAAAATAGGCTTCCATTATTTCCATTGAACTGGGAGCTGGGATAAGCATGTGAGGGAAGAAAATAGTAAGAAGTCCCCAGCTGAAAGTCAAAATGAAAAAGCCATCAGACAAAAAAGGACCAACTGAGAAAAGTGAATGCCTCTTCATTTGAATACTATCTACAATAGCATCTGCTATTGTTAAACAAGAAAAATATATTGGAACAAAGTGAATTTGTAAAAATTTGGGGTGAGGGCTATCCTGAATGTTTTTAGCACATATGGAATGACAAATGAAATTTAGTTATGGGTGCTCATGTTTCTAACTTAAGGTATCTAAAACGACTGGGTTTTTTTTGTTTTTGTTTTTGTTTTGTTTTTTGTGTTTTTTGTTTTTTGTTTTTTACAATTTAACGTATTGCCCATTTTATTTTGGTGAGTACAAAGCATGCTATGTACGACAGCTTTCATGAGCTCATGTCAGAGCTTAAGTACTCCCTTTGCATGCGGAGGTGGTCCTGTTGCATCACTTTTGGAGACCCATGCATAGTTCAGTGTGTTTAATCCAAGGGACAGGTAGAAACAAGATTAGCAAGAGATACTAAGGGAGAGAGTATTGCCCTTATCCTAAAAGCTGTGTTCTAAACAGGGGAGCGATAGGCTTACATTTGCATTTTAGAAAGGTCACTCTGGAAGTAGTGTGGAGAGTGGATTAGAGGAAGGGCGATTAACCTATCTGTTGGAAATATCAGGACAAGAAAGTGATTGAAGTCTGCTGTTGGCAGTTGAAATAGAGATGGGGCATTCTTTTACAAAGGTGGAATCTGTAAGTCTTCTCAAAAACTTGTTAGTGGATTGGGTTTCAGGAGTATTTGAGAGAACAAGGGTTTTATAGCTTGATTGACCAGCTATAATGGCAAGTTGCCAGGATAGCAAATATACAACAAGGGCAAGTTTGGGAGCTAAGGTGGTGAGTTTCAGACAATAATGGGAAACCTAAGATATGTTTGAGCCTCAAGAGGTTTTAGATTAGAGATATTCAATAATTTAGGTTTTTTCAGCTCTTGATTTAAAAAGCAAGTAAGTTAAATTTCTTTAACTTTCTCTAAACTAAAGGAGCCCAAGTTAAACAGATTATTTAACATTTGTGTTTAAACATTTTCTAAGGATTCATGTCAGATTAAAGGGAAAACATTCTTTACTGACAGAGATGAAGACTTTATGGTTTTTAAATGTATTCTTGTCTCATAAGACACTCTTACCTTTTACATGAGCAAGCAGGTTAATCTGGGGGAGCAGATTTAGATATCTGATGTGGTCATATGAGGGGTATTACTCATTGGTTTTCCTTGCTCTGTGTACCAGAACCACATTTTTTAGTGGTTTAACCTTTTATTATTTTGTTAGTTTACCAAATTATCATCAGTTTTGTGTATGGAAGGTGAGTGGGAGGATTTGGGGCAGATGGAGTGATTATTGAGCCTTGTGCTGTGTCACCGTGGCTTCCTGACAACCATTCCTTTTGTACAATGAAGATGAGTGTCCAGGTACGATGTATTTATAGCCCTTGCCTTCTCTAAGCATCTACTAGAAGTCTTTTCAGTTAAGATAAACTTTTGGCTGAAATACAAGAAAACACATTTCAATTTTATGTTTAAATATAGTCACACTGCCCTTTGCATGTTACTCAGAACCTTGAAAAGTACAAACTCCGTTAAGTCCAAATTGTGTTTAAAATTTGCCAATGGATCTTTTAATATTATATAAGTAATTTTCCATGTTAAGTATTTTGATATTATTACTTATTTTCCTTAGGGTCTTATGAAGAAATTTGAGAAATCATACTTTGGAAATCAGTTGCATTCTATTTTCATGATTAAAGATCTGCTCGTGTTTTATGAACATCTTTCTGTTATCGCTCCCAATTTTATGGGAACAGAAAGTCCTTGTTAAATGGAACCCACTACGTGGTATTGTTAATCTAAAACTAATCTAAAGAGACTTTGAGTTCCTGAGGGCAAGGCCTATCTGTCTTTGTATCCCCAGTCCCTACCATGATACTAATAACATTAAACTATGAATGAGGAATATTTGGCATTCAACAATTTTAACTCTTGTAGGAATTTTGTGCAGTAATTGTGAGGGAGAGATGCAAAGGTTAACAAATTGGAGCAAATGGCAAGGCAAATGATAAGTATTTGTAAGTTTTTACTTTACTATGGTTTATTTTCAGTTTTAGGTGTAGCAGCTCAGAGTTCTGGGCAGACATCTCTTGAGTTTCCCAACTGGCAAACTACTGCCATCCTTATTAGTTAAGTTACACATTGTATTAGAAGGACAGGCCAAAATGGACTGTGGTTTTCTGATTTTAGATTCCCTACTGCTACCAAATGTCTGAAGCTCTTGATGAGAGAATTTCCTCCCATAGGTAATTAGCTCTTGAAGTCCCTTGATCAACAGAACTAGAGGAGAACCATGATTTCCTGATTTGCATTTGCCTATTATTTCCAAATACATGAAACTCTAAAAGAGGATTTGCTTTGATTTTATATTTAACTTACTTTTAGAATCCTATGATTTTAGAAAACTATTGTGGTTTGATCTTACTTGGAAAGAGTAGAAATTTGTGTATTCTTAAAAACCTTGCCTCTCAAACCCACTTTCTGTTAACTTGCAAAAACACTCTTTATAAGATGGTTTTACATCCGTTACTAAAGGGTCACAGTTTCTATTCCGTATGTGTGATGTCACCAGAATCGTAATTAAATCCTGAAATGTCTGAATAATATGTATCCTGTCCTTATTCAGAACAGAAAAGTAATTGAGACTCTCTTGACTTTCTTAACAATTTTATTTTACTCTTTATGTTAAAAATGTATTAATGTCAACATAAAATCAATTCATGCTTTTTAAGCGTTATACGTCAGAGAAATGTATTAGTTTTTTAAAATAAAATTCTTTTAGGTTTATTTCAAAACATAAATAGCTAAATTGGTATCTCATTTATCATGTGATTTGAAAATACAAAAGTAAATTAAATGGAGTTAGTGTGCTCAAATACATTTATTTTTGATAATAGAATAGAGCTAGGAAAATTGTTCTGATAATCTCAGAAGCATCAGTAAATGTTTAACAGATAGAAAAAGAACAAAAAATATAATTTTAGATGGCTTTGACAACTCTACATAAAATTATGTTGAAGCTTCTTAGGCCAGTAACTTTGTTTTGCACACTCTTATCTGTTCATTTTTATGCCTTTTGACCTAAAGATTTTGCTTTTACTTGTTTTGAACAGTTTTAACTCTTAGACTTTGTCATGCTATAACAGAATCAGTTACTAGTTTGTTTATAAGTCATATAGGTGATTAAATTTTGTTTATTGTTTATTAGGTTTATTGTTTAACCTTTAATTTTTGTTTTTTTACCTGGAACCTTGGATATGTTTCCCTGCAGTCCCATAATAAGAAACTCAACTGGTGTAATCTGAATTATTCACATACTTATTTATTCCCAAAACCCCTCTATAATGACTTCTAGAGATACAAAGGGATAATCAGACTTGTGTGGAGAGGTGCAATGTGGCATTTTCAGGATGTCCCATAATGTGCGCACATGTGTGCACACGCGAGTGTGTGTGTGTTTGCATGTGCGTGTTTAGTGTATTAGGACTATGAAATTTGAGAACTGGAAGATGATTAGAGATCATCCGATTCCATCCTCTGATTTTATAAGAAGAGTCCTGGAGAGGGTCAGTAGTTCATTTTTTTTTTTTAATTATACTTTAAATTCTGGGATACATGTGCAGAATATGTAGGTTTGTTACATAAGTATACATGTGCCATGCTGGTTTGCTGCACCCATCAACCCGTCATCTACATTAAGTATTTCTCTTAATGCTATCCCTCCCTTAGCCCCCAGTCGCCCGACAGGCCCTCCCTGTGTCCATGCGTTCTCATTGTTCAACTCCCACTTGTGAGTGAGAATATGCAATGTTTGGTTTTCTGTTCCTGTGTTTGCTGGGAATGATGGTTTCCAGCATCGCCCATGTCCCTACAAAGGACATGAACTCATCCTTTTTTATGGCTTTCTGGTATTCCATGGTGTATATGTGCCACATTTTCTTTATCCAGTCTATCGTTGATGGGCATTTGGGTTGGTTCCAAGTCTTTGCTATTGTGAATAGTGTCACAATAAACATACATGTGCGTGTGTCTTTATAGCAGAATGATTTATAATCCTTTGGATATATACCCAATAATGGGATTGCTGGGTCAAATGGTATTTCTCGTTCTAGATTCTTGAGGAATCGCCACACTGTCTTCCACAATGGTCAGACTAATTTACACTCCCACCAACAGTATAAAAGTGTTCCTATTTCTCCACATCCTCTCCAGCATCTGTTGTTTTCTGACTTTTAAATGATCACCATTCTAACTGGCATGAGATAGTATCTCATTGTGGTTTTGATTTGCATTTCTCTAATGTCCAGTGATGATGAGCTTTTATATATATATATTTGTTGGCTGCATAAATATCTTCCTTTGAGAAGTGTCTATTCATATCCTTCTCCCACTTTTTTTGTTTGTTTTTTTCTTGTAAATTTGTTTAAGTTCCTTGTAGATTCTGGATATTAGACCTTTGTTAGATGGATAGATTGCAGAAATTTTCTCCCATTCTGTAGGTTGCGTGTTCACTCTGATGATCATTTATTTTGCTGTGCAGAAGCTCTTTAGTTAAATTAGATCCCATTTGTCTATTTTGGCTTTTGTTGCTGTTGCTTTTGGTGTTTTAGTCCTGAAGTGTTTGCCCATGCCTGTGTCCTGAATGGTATTGCCTAGGTTTTCTTCTAGGATTTTTATGGTTGTAAATCTTACATTTAAGTCTTTAATCCATCTGGAGTTAATTTTTGTATAAGGTGTAAGGAAGGGGTCCAGTTTCAGTTTTCTGCATATGGCTAGCCAGTTTTCCCAACACCATTTATTAAGTACAGAATCCTTTCCCCATTGCTTGTTTTGTCAGGTTTGTTAAAGATCAGCTGGCTGTAGATGTGTGGTGTTATTTCTGAGCCCTCTGTTCTGAACAGAGCAGATAAGAGTTACTTTTAAGTAGTAAAGCTGGCATTCAAATTCATTTCTTTGGGACTCAGACAGGAAGTCCAATAACACAGTCTGCTGAGCCAGGCATCTGGAATTTACCTGACCTGGGCACCTACTGGGTTCAGCTAAAAGTGGAGGAGCACCCACAGGAAGCATGGAGAGAGTAGCAAATATCCATGTGAGCAAATGGCTAGCAGCTTGTCACCAAAGGAAGAAGAGGGAAAAGATAGAAAACATAAAGCAACGGTCCTCAAAATGTGGTCTGCAAAACCCTCAAAATGTGGTCTGCAGGCCCTGGTTCCAAGACCCTTTCGTTGGGTCTGTGATAGCAAGGCAGTGGCACCAAAGTCTATTGGTGATCATTATTTTCTTCACTCTTACACACTCACAGCAAAAAAAAAAAAAAAAAAAAAAAAGAGAGAGAGAGAGAGAGAAAGAGAGAAGAAAGAAAGAAATGCCAGTTTTATTAAGTCTTGACAAAGCAGTAAAAATTATCAACACTTGAATGCATGTCTTTTTAGTATTCTTTGTGACAAAATGGAAAATATACATAAAGCATTTCTTGCTGATCATAAAACTTGTATTTCAAAGTACTATGGTTGTCTTGAGGAAAAGGACTTGTGTGGTGATTGTCTAAGTTGTGAGCTAACTCATTTTTTTTTTTTTAGTGAGCTAACTCATTGCTTTTTTCACTGAACACCAGTTGAAATAATGACTGACAGACAGACTGTGTTTCTTTGGGCTTGGATATTTGACAGACACTTTCTCAAAAATGAACAAAGTAAACCTGTCACTTCAAGAAAAACAGTTTACAGTATTTGTTACCAAAGATGAAGTTAGGTCTTTTAAGTGAAAATCAGAATTTTTGAAAATGTATATCTACCACCATGAACAATACTTAAGATTTTTTTATGAGATCAGTAGCAATCTTAACAAATGTGATTTTTTGATGTATAATGAGATATGTTACCATTTAGAAGATCATCATATCTAGGTGAACCAGTATTTTCCAAGTGACCGATACATGCTGTTAAAAACTCTTGCATGGGTAAAAAGCATTCATTCCAAGTGTAGCATGCATCAATGGATAAGAGAGTATGAGAAGTTCATTGATATAGTTTCAGTTCTACATTGAAACTAACCTCTAAGAAACTTGTCAAATTTTCCTGTAGTATCAAATAAAAGTATTTGAAGGCTTACACTGTTTCCTTTTCCAACCACGTATCTCTGTGAGGCCCTATTTTCTTCATATACTCCAACCAGAACAATGTATATCATGACAGATTCTGCAGAAGCAGATTTGAGAATCCAGTTGTCTTCTATTAAGCCAGATATAGAAAAGATTCGCAAGCTGTGAAACATTGCTTCTTTTGCCACTGATTTTTTTGTTTTAAAAATATAGTTGTTTTTCATTAAGAAGTTGTTTATGCTATCATGTATTGGGTTTGTTATTTTAATAAAGATGTTTTAAACTTCTGTCTTAATGTCTTATATGGTAAATATCACTAGATATCATCCATATTAACCAAAGCTAATTGGAGTCTTCAGTAATGCTTTTAAGAGTGTGAAGGGATTCTGAAACTGAAAAGTTTGAGAACTTGTTCGCATAGAGTATTTGATTATTTATGTCAACATGCATTACTAAAACAACCAGGGACATTATTGTGTTATAGCCTTGCTCAGTATTTGCCAGCAGAATGATATCTGTGACTGGTTGAAGAAATGTTATTTCCTATGATTTATTATTTTTTAAGGAATGCAGGAAGCAGATGTTCTCTTTTTAAAGGGTTCTATCAAAAACTGGTCTGAACTACTTAGGATGCTTTCAGTTCCAACTAACAGAACCTCTAACTCAACTGGTTTAAACCGTAAGATAATTTATTATCTTACTTCCCTGAAAGATTGCAGATGGGCAAGCTCCAGAGTTGGTGGATTCAGGGGCTTCGTGTGATCATAAAATGCGCAGGTTTTTCCACCTCTCTGCTGCCCCACTCTCAGTGTTGCCCCATCCTCAGACTGGTAGCAAGATGGCCGCAGCAGTTCCAGGTGCCACAGTAAGACACAGTAGTGCCCAGGGAAGAAAGGAAACACTGACTCTGTGTCTTCTCCTTAGGAGCAAGGAGTCCCAGAACCTACTCAGCAAATTTCTCATGCCCAGATGTCCAGGATTGGGTCACATGCTAACCCCTAAGTACGTTACTGCCAGGCTATGAGCTGATGGTGATTGACTTAGAATACTCATTCAGGGTACATGGATGTAGGGAAGTTGATCAGTGACTTAGTTATTAAAAACAAAATCCTTTATACTTATCCAGTTAACTGGAAATTCATTTGCACAGGTGCCCAAAAAGAGAGGTAGCATGAATCCGTGGAAAGAATTCTAGGCCAGAGAATCAGGCGCCCTGGGATCTGATCCCATGCCTTCCACTGCTGAGCTGTGAGGCATGCCTTGTCTGTCCAGATCGTGGCTGCCTTGCTGGTGCTTGGGCTAGAGCATTGGTTCTGGGATCATCTGGTTAATTGGTTCATTTATTCCCTTGCTCACTCACTGCTTCATTCAATAATATTTATTGCGTACACACTCTACGTCACATGAAGGGTACAAATCATCACTAAAATACTGCCTGTTTAGCCATGGCAGACATTCTTCCTCCTGTGCTGCACATACGTTCAAAGCCCAATGGGAAGTAAGATCCAAACTGTGTGTTCACTTATGGAATCCTCATGCAATAAGTTGTTTAGTGCCCTCAGCAAAGAGTCCTTGCCACAAAGCTTATTTGTGAGCAGTTCAAGTTTTCCCTCATCTTACTAAATATAAAATTGGTTTATAAATGAAAACATAGAAAAGTACATGCTGAAAAAGGTAAGCTTTGTCCCAGGAAAGATATAGGCCTGGCTGTCTATAGTTGTCCCAGTTCCCTCAGTATCAGAAAGAGTATGATGCAGAGAACCAGGCTGTTAAGAGAACAGAAAGACAGCTGTGAGAAATGAGACCACATTCTCGGAATATCCAAGGACACTCTTGTGTTGTAGTTCCCAGATAAGATGCTTAGAAAGGTTTTATTTTTTAAAAAACCAAGCTGGTAAAATTTCACAGACCTTTCTCATGTGCAGTGTTGGATAATTTTTCATGTCACGTGCAGTGTTGAGATACCTGGGAGTATTTATCTCAGAGAAGAGAATTAGGAATCATGTGATCATTCCCTCAAGTAACATTTGAATCACTGTCAAGTGAAGCAGGGCTTTTTGAGTTGCTTCAGGGACCAGTAAGTGGAACATATAGGGAGGAAGGTTTAGAGCTCCTGAAGAGAACATCTTTCTAACAACCAGAGCTATCGACAGTGGCCTGTAAACATCCCATGATTGAAAGTCCTGGGTCTCCATTACTGCGAGTACTCAAGCAGAGGCAGATGACCTTCTACCAGCAGTGTGATGGAGAGCATCTTCATTTGGTTTGAGGTTGGACAAGATGATTGGAATAGAGGTCCTTTAAAGAATCTATAATTATTATCATAGCCACAAGTCATCTAATAGTTGGAATCATTAACAGCTTGAAACAGAAAGTAGGTGATTCATTAATTCACCAAATACCTAAGCACCTACTATGTGTCCGGCACTGTTCTAGTCACTGGGGACACAGTAAAGAACAAGACTGACAAAGTTCGCCAGGGCGCTTCTGTTTTAGGGTAGGCAGACTGGTATTGACCTAATAAATACATAAGTAAGACGGTTTCATATTAGGGTAAATGCCCTGAAGAACACAAAGCAGGGGAATGCGAGAGAGTGATTGGAGCAGGTACAGGTCAGGAGCTGTTTTAAATTAGGCTTAGAGGAAAGTTCTCTCTGAGGAGTTAATGTTTAAGCTGAGAACTTAATGAAGAAGAGCAGTCTACATGAGATGACTGGGGAAGAGTGTTTGAAGCAGAGAGAACATACACAAAAGACCAGGGCAGGAATAAACCTGGCATGTTTGAGAAGCAAGCTGATATGGTTAGGCTTTGTGTCCCTGCTCAAATCTCATCTTGAATTATAATCCCCATGGGTCAACGGAGAGACCAGGTGGAGGTAATTGAATCATGGGAATGGTTTTTCCCCGTGCTGTTCTCGTGATAGTGAGTGAGTTCTCTTGATATCTGATGGTTTTATAAGGAGCTCTTCCCCTTCGCTTGTCACTTCTCCTTCCTGTCACCTTGTGAAGAAGGTGCCTTGTTCCCCTTTTCCATGATTGTAAATTTCCTGAGGCCTCTCTAGCCATGCTGAACTGTGAGTCAAGCAAACCCCTTTCCTTTGTAAATCACTCAGTCTCAGGCAGTTCTTTATAGCAGTGTAAAAATGGAGTAATATGCAAGCGGAAGCTTGGGTCAAAGGCACAGAAGCATGTGCTATGGGATGGAGTGAGGCGTAGGTAGGGGCCAGATCTCAGGGAACCTCTCTCACAGGAGCTTAGCTGTTACTCTGAAACCATCCAGAGGGTTTTAAGTAGAGAGCTGCATCTCTGATTTACATCTCTAAAAGATGACCATGGATCCTTTCTGAATTGTAGTGGACAAGGATATAAGCAAAGAGGGAAATAGGAGGAAACTCAAGAGGAGATGGTTTCATGCGAGCTAAGAGAAAAAAGTGTTTCAAGAAGGAAAATGGGCAGCAGTGTTGAATACAGAAAAATGGTTATTAGTTTAGGCAACAGGAAGGTTATTAATGACCCTGGTGAGAGAGTTTCTATGGGTGGTAACCTTGGAAGCCCACTTGGAATGAATTCAGGAAAAAATGGGAAGTAAGAGGACATCAGGAGTAGAAGCCATTCTTTCAAAAAATGTTACTATAAAGAG
>NW_012116821.1:6522186-6556675 GCF_000951035.1 Colobus angolensis palliatus | reverse complement strand
AAGTGCTGGGATTACAGGCTTGAGCCACCGTGCCCGGCCAATCATTTTGTATTCTTATGTAAATCTAGAATTTCATTATCTTTGGCGTTGATTAGTTTGTTGTAATTTTCTCGTGTTAAATGGTACCATATGAGATCACTAATATTTACACTTTTTAGCTACAAAAATAGCAGTTTCATATAATTCTACCTAATAGTTTGACCTAGACAATTTTAAATTTCTCTTATAGGTCCTTTTAATTTATATACATTTTTAAATTGAAAATCTCAAGCTTGCCTAAAAGTTACCATTACAAAACAGAGACCATTCCCTCCCCATTACCAGTCAGTTGAGAGTGAGTTTCAGGCCTGATTTCCTCTCTCTCCCTACGACTTTTTTGGGTATTTTTATACATAAGAATATTCTCCTAGAAAATCACAATACAATCAGGAAAATCAGGAAATTAACCTCAGTACACTGCAACTTTCTAATCCTCGAAAACCTATTCAAGTTTTTGCCAGTACTCCCAAAAATGTCCCTAATTGCAAAAGGATCCAGTCCAGCATCTGATGTTGCATTTAGTTGTCACGTCTCTTTAGCCTTTTTCATTCTGGTACAGTTCTCCACTCTTCCTTGATTTTTATGACCTTGCCACGCTGAAGAATGTAGGCCAGTTATTTTATAGAATAGGCATTGATTTGGGTTTGTGATTGTCTTCAGCTTATAAATCAGGGGATAACAGTGTGGTAGCTAACCTTCAAGTTGGCCACACCTCCTGTTATTCATATCCTAATGTAATCTCCTCCCACCTTGTACCGGGATTGGTCTTTGTGACCACGAGCATACAGCAGAAGTGATTAGGTTGTGAAAGTTATCTCTTGGATCACTTGCTCTAGGAAACAAGCTTCCATGTTGTAAGCAGCCATATGGATAGGCCCATAAGGAACTGTTGTGTCCAGCCAACAACTAGTGAGAAATTGGAGCCTGTCAACCAAGTGAGACAACTTGGAAAAGGATTCTCTAGCCTCCGTTAAGCCTTGAGTTGACAGTAGCTGTAATCAACAGATTGACTACACCCTCATGGGACACCTGGAACCAGAACTATTAAACTAAGCCACTCTCAGGTCCCTGACCTCCAGAAACTGTGACATAATAAATACTGGCTTAAGGTGCATAACAAATACAGACAGGAATATCACAGAAGTGATGGTGAGTTCTTTTTATCGCGTCCTATCATGAGCACACAATTTCAGTATGTGCCATTACTGATGATGTTTATTTATTTATTTATTTTTTATTATTTTTTATTTTTTATTTTTTTGAGACGGAGTCTCGCTCTGTCGCCCAGGCTGGAGTACAGTGGCCGGATCTCAGCTCACTGCAAGCTCCACCTCCCGGGTTTACGCCATTCTCCTGCCTCAGCCTCCTGAGTAGCTGGGACTACAGGCGCCCGCCACGTCGCCCGGCTAGTTTTTTTTTTTTTTAGTAGAGACGGTGTTTCACTGTGTTAGCCAGAATGGTCTCGATCTCCTGACCTCGTGATCCACCCGTCTCGGCCTCCCAAAGTGCTGGGATTATAGGCTTGAGCCACCGCACCCAGCCTGATGTTTATCTATTTAAAGACTGTCTCCCTCTGTAGCCCAGGCTGGAGTGCAGTAGTATGATCATGGAACCTTGACCTGCCGGGCTCAAGCAATCCTCCCACCACAACTTCCCAACTAGCCGGGCCCACAGGCATGTTCCACCACACCCAGCTAATTTTTTAATCTTTTTTTTTTTTGAGTTGGGAGTCTCACTATGTTGCCCAGGCTGATCTTGAACTCCCGGGCTCAAGTCACCCTCCTGCCTCAGCCTTCCAAAGTGCTGGGATTACAGGCTTGAGCCACAGTGCCTGGCCTAATGATTTTTTTTTTTTTTTATCCTTTGAGTAAGCAATATCTTCTGAGCTTTTCTACTTAAAGTTGCTTGTTTTTTTCTTTTAATTAATAAATATTTTATGGAAGGTACTTTGAAACTAAAAATCCTTCATCACATTTTCATTTTCTTCATTGTTTTTTTTACTATGAGATCGTAACTTCCTGTATTCAATGGGATATACTTTGTTACTGACATTATTTGTTGTGAAGCTCAGAGTGTTCCAAATTTCACCAGCGTCTCCTCAGCCTGGCTCCTGTGTTCTTTGGATATGTCCTCATCAGCCTTTGAATATGTCTTTGATTTCTGGCACAAGATGTTCTAGGCTCATCATGTCCTTTGTCTGTCCCAGCCCTGAAATCAGTCATTTCTCTAAGGCTCCCTGATTATTTTTAGTGGAAAATGACATTAAAGCCAAGATCTGGGCATTAGGTGTACCTGTTGCCATTGGAGTGTCACTGCCCCCAGGCCCACTGAAAACACATTCACAAATTTATGTGTACATGTACATATATGTGAAAATGTATATGTAAGTATATACATGTATATCTATTTTATATATTATATCAAATATTTTTATAAATAAAATGCAGCTAAATATATATTTAAATCCGTAAGTTTGTACTGATTCTTCTAACTGTAGGGTATCCAGGGTTTATTCTAGCCTTCTCCCTGTTCTTGCTAGTAACTGCCTTCTCCAACAGTGAGGAAACTGAACTCCCATTACCCTTGTTATGTTTATTTGATTTATCCCCCCATACATAACCAGTTGGCCATCACCACTGCATCCACCCCTTCCCCCACATGAACACCCTCCATTCAGGCTCTGACTCCACTCATGGAGACACCCGCCCACAGGGATGAGCTTCTCCTCCCTGTGGGCCCCAGGCCATCCCTCCATGTGGACTCCTATGCCTGCCTCTCTCTGCTTGGGCTCTGACATACCTCCTCAGGTTGCATCCCCATGCATGCCCTCCTCTCCACATCCAGGTTCTCACTCCCTACACTGGATCTGTCCTCTGGAGGAATGGCCTTCCCTTGCCTGGGCTCTTTCTCCCCCTCACTCCAGGCTGCCCCCTCTCCCTTAATGAGAGTGTCCTCCTCATGCTGCTTGGTGCCAGCATCCCCCAGGCTGTCACAGGCTGCTCTCCATGCAGATGTCTGCCCATCTGAGGGCTCTACTACTGGCCTGTGCAGTGGAGAAGGAAAGAGCATGGCTTTATGATCACATAAGGGCAGTCGGCACTGAAAGGGACATCATGCTCCCCGACAGCTGAATTTTTCATTTTTTCTGTAGTAGTGGGTTCCAGTTTTCCAGTTACACTGACATATTTTAGGAAGCTTGTTTAAATGCAAATTCCAAAGCAAACAAACAAACAAACAATAAAAACAGGGAGCAACCAGAGTGTTCCTAGAGCATGTTTAGATTATGGGGGACACTCAGTTTTCATTTGGACTTTTGACTACTGTTTAAATTTTTCACATTTATACTTTTATTTATATTACTAATACTAACAGATTATAGGCCATGTTTTCTTTATAATTGCCAGTATTAAAAATAATTAGCATTATTATTTTTTAAAGAATAAAAAAATACAGAATCCAAGGCCCCATTGCTAGAGATTCTAATCCAGCACACTTGGGCCAAAGCCTGGAAATCTGTACGTTGTACAATTCTCCATTTGAATGTAACAGCCAGGCTAGGGAGCTGCTCTGCTGGATCCTTCACAGGAATGTCCTTGGTAGCCAGTGGGACATCCACTGGGCAGAGCACCCCTGACTTCACCTGTCTGCAACCTCAGGACACTTAGGTCTTGTTTTGGAGGCTCATGATCCTACTGATACCTTCTTCCAAAAGACAATTTTCTGTGATTCTTAGGAAAACTCTGAAAAGATGCAGGTTAAGCATCCCTCAAAACCGTCAAGGTCGTCAAAAACAAGTAAAGCCTGAGACTGTCACTGCCCAGAGGAGCCTAAGGAGACATGATGACTAAATGTAAAGTGTCCCAAATGGGATCCTGGGACAGTAAAAGGACATTAGGTAAAAACCAAGTATGGACTGTAGGTAATAATCATGTATCACCATCAGATCATTAAGTATAGCAAATGTACCATACTAATGGAAGAAGGTGTTAATAAGACAGGAAATTGTATCCTGCACAGACCCAGTGCTGTGCGGGATACCCAGTCCTTGTTGCCTGTGGCTCAGAGCCAAGCCCTCTCTCATTAAACAACATGGAATACATAGGAACTCTCTGTCTTCTACACAGTAATTCTGTAAATCTAATGTGGGTCTAAAATTAAAAGTTTATGAGAAAAAAGATGGAAGTCACAAGAAATGTAATGATGTGACATGACAAAGTCAATGGTAGCTCTTTATCAATAACCAGGAAAAGATGGGACTATCAGAATGGACATGAAGAACCTAAGTAGGGCGTCATCACCTCCATGTGGGAGATAAGACACACACCATTACTGCAATTCATTGGTCTGAGTTTCCAGGAGTGACAGCAGGAGTGGCCACCGCTGCTTCTGTTCTAGGAAATGTGAGGACAGAAGGGACTGATCCCTCCAAAAGGTCACTGTATAAACATCTGATGGATGACCAGTTGTGCAGAGGAAGCATCTGGCCCTGAATCCACGCAGGGAGAAAGGATGGCTCTGGGAGGAGCAGTTACATTCTTTGCCCTTTGAGAACAGCTGTTGTGTGCTTGATGTGCCACCTGTCCTTTGTTGGCAGAAAAGCCCTTTCAGAGCAGACCCAGTACTGTGCAGGAGAACCAGTCCATGTTGCCTGTGGCTCAGAGCCAAGCCCTCTCTCATTAAACAACAGCCGAAATGTTTGAGTTAGAGCCTACAAACAATGCAGCCATATATTGGTGGATGCTTCCCCAGTGTTTGTGATAATAAACGCAGCTGAAACAGAGAAAAACTGCACTTCTTTTTATACTAAGGTAGACAGTATGTCCTGCAAATGGGAGGGAAATTGTACTGTTTATAAATTTCATTCTGAATTGGAAGCATTTTACCTATTTCAGGTCAGAAAATCATCATGCTTTATTTCTCTAAAACCAAAAGTTATTTTTAAAATACAAATAGCCTTTTTATTTTACAGCTCTCAGAGAGTGTGTAAAAAAAAAAGAGAGAGAGAGAGAGAGTATAGTTCTACTATACCTGGACCAACACGAAATATCAACGGCAAAGGCTAAAACATAAAAAGTACCACCATTGCCACTCATATATGTGCCTGTGGTAGACTGTCCTTTCTCTCTCCTTGAGGAGCAAACATACATGTGCTCAGCTGCTGAAAGAGTTCATTCTCTGCCAGAACCATCTAGGAACAGGGGTCTCTTGGGGGCATGGGAGCTTGCCCCTGGTTAAAATAAGAGGGCTGGTACTGAATTTCTTTACCAGTTAGCTGACTGTGCTGGCCAGGGTTCAGTTGCAGAAAGCATAATCTGCTCTAGTTAAATTAAACAGAAAGTGATTTATTATAGGATTTCAGGTAGCTTTCAGGATCACTGGAGAGCTGAAGAAGTTGACTCTAGACCAAACTTCCACAAATGACTCCCAAAACCATATGGCAAACCATCAGAGGAGCTGCTCTGTCTGCCTTCATCAGGAAGCTATCACAGCAGCTGCTGGCTCCAAAACCAGCCACCTCAGCTATACAGTAGTCCCCCTTTATCCACAGTTTCTCTTTCTGCAGTTTCAGTTACCTGAGGTACAGAACAATAAGACATTTTGAGTGATGGAGCCCGTATTCACGTAACTTTTTTTTTTTTTTTTTTTTTTTTTTTTTTTTTTTTTGTTAGACAGAGTCTTACTCGGTTGCCCAGGCTGGAGTGCAATGGCACTATCTTGGCTCACCACAATCTCCACCTCCTGGGTTCAAGCAGTTCTCCTGCCTCAGTCTCCCAAGTAGCTGGGATTACAGGCATGCACCACCATGCCTGGCTAATTTTGTATTTTAATAGAGATGCAATTTCTCCATGTTGGTCACGCTGGTCTCAAACTCCCAACCTCAGGTGATCTGCCTGCCTTGGTCTCCCAAAGTGCTGGGATTATAGGCATGAGCCACCGCACCTGGCCTCCCAAAATGCTGGGATTACAGGCATGAGCCACCGCACCTGGCCTCACATAACTTTTATTACAGAATATTGTCATGCATGTTCTATTATATTATTAGGTATGCTGTTAAACTCTTACTGTGCCTAATTTATAAATTACCATGTCATAGGTATGTATGTATAGGAAAACAGGATATATGAGGGTTGGTGCTGTCTGCAGTTTCCAGCATCCATTGGGGGTCTTGGAGCCTATCCCTGAAGGATAAGGGGGAACTACTGTATTCAAAAAGCCAGTACCACAGTGCCCAACTCAAGGGCACATCACCTATGCCACTAATCTGCAAAACACATACCCTGCATCTTGCTGCTTTCCATATGACCCAGTTCCAAATCAAAGCACTTGAGTACAAGTCGTAGGTAGAACCTAAATTGCATTTTGAACCTGAATTGCAAGGGATCCTGGGATATTCGTTTTTGCTTTTCCGCTGCTGCACACTAGACGGGGAATGCAGTGGATGATGAGGAGCCTCATCTATGTCATGTGTCACCATCTGCCCTCTAGCTTCCCGGTTACCCATGCATACTCTTCTTGCTATAAGTAGGACCCACTCCGTCCCTTGTAAATTTCTGCATCCCATTCAAAGTCTTGGATCTCTGGATATGTGCAGCTCTCTTCATCAGGTCCAGATACTGCTTCTTACCACCTAGTGACCTGTAAATAAAGACTGCCTCTCTGCTCCCAATATACAGTGGTGGCAAAGGAAAATTAAAACTCTCACTCAGAAGGGAGTAGTATGGGAAACATACAACTGCTATTTGTCCTTAGTAGTGAGCTCATCCCACTAGGCAACAATGATAAAGGCACCCTGCTCAGATGGTGGAATGAGGTCCTTGGGTAGCCACCCAGGGCTGCTTTATCCATGAAGCCCAAGGCCCGAATCAGTTTCAGTTGGGTCACATTTTGCCAGCAAAGTAACTTTTGGTTATTATAGCTTGTGGGATTTCAGAATTGCAGATAGGAATTATGTATCTGTAGTTGTTTTTTGTTTTTGTTTTTGTTTTGAGGCAAGGTCTCACTCTGTTGTCCAGACTGGAATGCAATGGCCTGATCTCGGCTCACTGCAACCTCCGCCTCCTGGGTTCACGCAATTCTCCTGCCTCAGCCTCTGAAGTAGCTGGGATTACAGGTGCATGTCACCACGAGCTGCTATTTTGTGTAATTTTAGTAGAGACGGGGTTTCACCGCATTGGCCAGGCTGGTCTCAAACTCCTGACCTCAAGTGATGCACCTGCCTCAGCCTCTCAAAGTGCTGGGATTACAGGCATGAGCCACCATGGCCATGTAATTAACAATAGTTCACCTTTACTGAGCACTCAGGCACTATGCTGTACATGTAAACTCATTTATTCCACTCAACAGCTGTGTGAGGTAGGAATTCTTAGTATCCCCTACTTTATTGATTTCTACTAAATCTTCCTTATAAAGCCATTGAGTCCCTACCATATGCCAAGAAAAAAGAGCAAAAAGTCTGTACAGCCTCAGCAAAAGTTGCTCCCAATCACATGAGGGAGACAGACGGGTGCACAGACACAGGTGTGCACAGGGCTGTGGGAACAGAGGAGAGGGGCATGCCCTGCCTATCCATCAGGCAAGGCTCCCAGGCAGGTACTAGTCCAACTCTGTCCTCCAGGCAGAGAAAAAAAAACAACCCTGAGTGTACTGGGGAGGTCATTCCAGCAGCTTGTTAATAGTAAACCTGCTTTTTCAATCTAGCGACTGTCAAATGTTTCTGAGACTGCAGCTCACATTAGAATAGATGGAGTACCATCTTCCATTAGCTACAATAAAAGTGTATCTGATAAGTAGTCATTTAAAACATTTCTCTAACTCTTCTTGTACCTCTACTGCTATATAGGCAATACCTGATTAGCCACAGGCAGATGAACCACAAGATTAAGAGGGCTACCACCTAACCCACACCCCCGAAGTCTCCCATCACTCAGAGAGCTGGTCCATCTGAACATCTGCAGTAGGCACTGTCTCTGAAGGGAACAGGTCCTGCCAGAGTAGACGTGGGAGTTGAGCTGGGAAGGAGCTTCTCTGAGAGCAGCCCTGGGTAAACAGGGGTGGCGTGGCCGTGCCCATCTCTAGAACAAGGAAAATGGAGCCCTGCAGCTGACAGTATAGCAAATGTAGGGCTCAGTTTGAGGGATGGGTGAAAAATACACTTTTAAAAATAGAGCCTGGTCAGTTCTGGAAGAAGTCTGCAGCAGCAACATTTTAAAATCTCTCTGAATCCTCACACAAAAAACAGAACAACTGCTTAGCAAAACCAGTTACCCACAGACAACACTTACTTCAAAAGTATGTGATACAGTATGCCCACACACCCCCAAATCTAAAGAGGCTGTGGAGGTCAACCACCCACAGCCATAAGACCTGCGTGATAGCAGTGTGTGTGCAAGGGGAAGAAGCAGGAGGGAATAGTGGGGCATCTAACAGGCCTGAGAATAGGAGAACCCCAAAATAGCTCACAGGTAGTTGCCAGAAATCACTGCAGCTGAAACAGAAGGGGTTCACCCAATTCAGTACCAGGGGAGTGCAAGGGGTTTTTGCTGAGCTCTGAAAGGGGCTGAGGCCGTCTAGGCCACGTACGCTCTTGAACCCAAATGGCCAAAGCTCCCTTCCTGGACACAGCAGGAGAAACTGCTGACAGTGGCATTAAAATTTAGCAGGACAGTGGAGATGAAGGAAGGAGAAAGCCCAGACAACACTGAGTAAAGTGAGCAGAGAGGAAGCCTCAGAGAGCAAGCTGCGGTAGTTTTCAACACTTCACTGAAACAACCAAAGAGAGTTCTGTGAAGTTACATGAATCTTTCCTGAGCAACATCTTCTTAAGGCTCTGCAAAACTAATTTTGCACAATAAGCAACAGAAAAGTATCAAGGGCCAATCTCATCATAGAATTATAAAGAACAGCAAAATAACATTCCTACACACAACAAAACCATGCCAGAAAGACAAGATAATAAAAGAGGTTAAAACGGAAACATACTATTTCAAAATGAACTAAAATACAAAGCTTTACAAAGAAATGAAGAAAGACATTAAAAAGGATTGAAGACGAAGTGTCAAGTGATAATTTGACAAGCCCCAATGAATTACTGAATCTAGGCATTGGCCTCAATGGCTGTTAACATAAAAAAGATAAGCAAGCAGACACTGTGGCCCTCCTGATGCAGCAGTACACCACCACCCATAGTGTTCCCAAAGCAATCAAAACAGCATCTCACCAGCCTCTGGATCCACCTGCTGACCCATAGCACATATAAAGGACAGAGGAACTGCGTCTTGACTATGCAAGCGGCTAAATTCAAACTGAGGGAAACTCTACAACCCAGATTCTTCAACAGATACATTGTAAGAAAAAGAAAGGTGAGAGGCCGGGTTCCGTGGCTCAAGCCTGTCCCAGCACTTTGGAAGGGCAAGGCCAGGAGGATTACCTGAGCCCGGGAGTTCGAGGTTGCAGTGAGCCATGATCAGTCCATTGCACTCCCGCCTAGGAGATACAGCAAGACCCTGTCTCTTAAAAAAGAAAAAAAGAAAAAGAAAGACGAGAGCATCTGTAGATTAAAAGGCATATCACACTTTTGAAATGAGCAAGACGATAGAATCTAGGGATGCACATTTGAACGACAGTGTCTTTTTTTAAAAGTGCAAACAAATGATTCCTATAGAAGTCAGGAGAAGGTTACTTATGAGTCAGGGTAGGGGATTGTGATTGCGTTGGGGCACCTGGAAGGGGCTTTGGGTTGGTTGTCAGAATTTCTGTTTGTTGACCTGGGTGATGTTCACTTTATAATAATTATGTTGTTGTTTTGTGTGATTTTCTGTATCGGTTTTATTTTGCAATAAAAAGGTGAAAAGCACTGATAAATGTGAAGCACAGTAGTTTTTCTATGATAAATATTGGGTAAATATTGTTAGTTTTTATATTTAATTAATGTATACATTAATGGCATTTCAACAGAAAACTTTACCAACCTTGTAGCAGCCTCTAAGTCTCTATCGTGTATTTCATTGATCTTTTCTATATAACAGTATAAAACAAAAACAGTCACACTTTAAGGACAAGATGTTCCAGCTCTACCTAGGAAATAATAGGTGTTACAATATGTTATCTAGATTTATCGGCTCCAAACACCATATGCTCATTAACTATATTTTTGTTCCGATATCTGCACAATAGAATAACCATTATAAAAGTTCACATGGCTTCACTTAAAGCACAGTACTTGGTGGGGATGGTTGAAAAAAAAAATATATATATATATATCCCTTTCTTCTGCATTGTTTTTAAAGAATATGTATACATATATAAGTGGGTGTAAAGCATAACTATATATGTATAGTGTGTGTATATATATATACACACCATATCTCATCTACACACATGCATACACACTGTTTTTTAATCTAGTGAATCTGATGACAAATGAGTCTACAAAAGATAGAGATTAGCAGCCTTAGACATAACAAATACATAAATTTCTTTAATATATATTAATGTCATTGTATACTTTGATCTATAAATAATTTCTTTGTGCTGTCGATATTGGCTTGGCGATAAAATCCTCAACCTTTTCCAGACTGCAGTATCTTTCTTGTTGGTCAGCCATTGACATGGCTCTCTGACAGGTTGAAGACAGATCAGTGTTTGAGAAACACGTACAGTAAGAGTTTTGCTATCCTCATGCTCTCTCTATAACCAAAATGTCATCGACTCTCTCCCTGTCGAAGTCTTTAAAGACCCAGCCTACTCTAAGGAGCTGAGATTCCTTATTGCTGATCCTTTGAAGGGCCTCATGTGCAGACAGGGCAGCCTGCTCCCCTGGTCACCCCTAGTTCTGTGTTATTTTAATGCAATTTAATGTAGTTTCCAGACATCTCCGGATGTGTCATTGTTCTAGATAAAGGCAAAGTACAGTAAACTATCTTGACTGTTTGCTAGGAGCATAAAAAAGACCCACATTTAATTGTAGCACATCCTATGAAGATAGAGCCCTTCTGGAGGGTTTTACTGTACAACTTCCGTCTTCCTTTGTATGTTACTATACTATCTAGTGTCCAGTGAAATGCTGATATTTCAAATACAGACCCAGCTGGGTCTGAGGTCCAGGTCTGTGTCTGACTGCAGGGAATCTCCACAGGGGTCCCAGCTGACCAAACAATTTGGCATCCAGGGTGCCTTTCTGATTCCTCTGATAAGATGCACCCTAGCAAGGCTGAGATCTCAGCTCAGCAGAATAGATTCTCCAGATTTTCTTTCCCTGTGTTATCTTGGGTGCCCTGTTATGGCCAACCACCCCCATTCTCACAGGGCCAGCCCTGAGCCAAGTGGCAGAGTATGTTGTCCTTGTGCCCCCAGCCCCCTCACAATGCCTTGTTAGCTTACCATCGTCCCCTTTTCATGACCTTCCTGGGCATGCACGTGTGCTTGCACACTCCATACACACACACACTCTGCATCACACCTGACTTTTTGGTTGACTCATCCCTTGAAGGCTTACTTCCTGCTAAGGATGTCAGACACGGAGCTGCATTTTGACAAGGACTTTCTGGAGACAGTGCCTTCCCCAAGGGGTGGATGGCAATTCTAAGCCTATGGCAGCCTGAGTGGGTTGGGAATGGAGGGATATTTTTGAATAGAGAGATTATTGGGTGCTTTTCAAATTACCCCAGAAAGGAAGGAAGCGGCGGCCTGTTACAGACCCACAGGCCGTCTTCCAAAAGCCGGAGGCCAGATGAGTTGCAGAATTCCGAATTGGCAGTTAGCATAGCAGGATGGTACATACACCTTATAATAATATCCCCAGCATGATTGGAGGCCATGTCCAATAATTAGACACGTTAATATTCACAGGAAGTGGGGGTGATTATTGTCAGCTCATTAGGACATGCCACAAAATGAGTTTCAGTTGGGTTACATTTTGCCAGCAAAGTCACTTCTGGTTGTTTCAGCTTTTAGGATTTCAGAATTGCGGTAAGAAATTCTGTACCTGTAATTGTTAACAATAGTTCACATTTACTGAGCTCCCAGGTACTATGCTGAGTGAACACTTTATACATATAAATATGCATATAAACTCATTTACTCCTCTTTACAACTGTGTGAGGTAGGCATTCTTATTATCCCTTGCTTCACGGATTTCTACTAACTCTTCCCGTAAAAACCAGTGAGTTCCTATCATGTGCCAAGGAAAAAGAGCAAAAAGTCCATACAGCCTTAGCTAAAGTTGCTCCCAGTCGTGTGAGGGAGACAGATGGGTACGCAGATGTGGGTGTGCACAGGGATGTGGGAACAGAGGAGGGGGGTGTGCCCTGCCTGTGCAATCAGGTCAGGCTCCCAGAGGTGTTGGTCTAGCTCTGTCCTCCAGACAGAGAAGAAAACCAGCCCACAAGGACTGGGGAGGTCATCCCAGCGGCTTATCAAAAGTAAGCCTGCCTATTCAATGCCAGTGACTCTCAAGTGCTTCTGAGACTGCTCCCTGTGGTCCTTCCTTGTTTTCTTTAATGCAGCCCTCTCTTTATTCATCTTTTATAGAACACCCATCTCAGCTTTCTCGCAAGATAACATCTATGAAGTTCAGCCCCCAAAAGTGGACAGAAAATCTACAGAGATCTTCCAAGCCCACATCCAGGCCAGCCAAGGTATCATGCAGCCCCTAGGAAAAGAGGACTCCTCCATGTACCGAGAGTACATCAGGAACCGCTACCTGTAAAAAGAGCACAGGCCCACATGGGGGCCACATCTGATTAGCTTAGAACCTGTCTTGTCTCATCTTCGAAGGGTAACTTGTCAAATGTCCTTTGCGTCTGAAGCCTTTCCCCTTTTCTGTCACTTGCAAATTCCAAATTATAGCTAATAAAGTAATAACTAGATAATTTGCTGTTGTTGCCTTTCTTTATTTTAGAAATACTTTGTTTACACATGTGGTCAATATACTATCACACCATCACATTCAGAAATTCACAGGTATCTGCTGAGCACCTGCCATGTGCCAGGCACCATGGCAAGGTCTGGGAACATCCCAATAAGCAAAACAGGCCAAAAACTTCCTCTCTTGTGAGGAATGAAGGCAAAGTATTTTTATTATCTTTATCCATGAAAGCAAAGTATTGTTTCCTTATAGTTAACATTTTAACATTTATTCTGGTGGCTTCTATGTTAACTTTGATCAGAACTACATAGATAATCTAACGTAGATTAACTATGTTAATTTTGATTAGAAATTTCATTATTCTAAAAGCCCTTGTTTATAGGAAATAAATGCTGAAATATTTATGGATAAAGGGACAAGATGTCAAAAAAGTGCTCTCCAATGGTTCAGGATAAAAAGAATGAATGATAAATCAAATGGAGCAAAATATTAATAATTTGTAAATCTAGGTAAAAAGTAACAGGAGTTCTTTGAGCTACTCGTGCTGCTTTTCTGTAAGTATAAAATTATATCAAGGCTGGGCACAGTGGCTCACGCCTGTAATCCAAGCACTTTGAGATGCTGAGGCCGGAGGATCACCTGAAGTCGGGAATTCAAGACCAGCCTGACCAACATGGAGAAACCCCATCTCCACTAAAAATACAAAATTAGCCGGGTGTGGTGGCACGTGCCTCTAATCCCAGCTATTCGGGAGGCTGAGGCAAGAGAATCGCTTGAACCTGGGAGGTGGAGGTTGCAGTGAGCCAAGATCGGCCATTGCACTCCAGCCTGGGCAACAAGAGTGAAACTCCATCTCAAAAAAAAAAAAAAAAAAAAAATTATATCAAAATCAATTGTTAAAATTGTTATTCCAATTGACTTCCTGTGGCATGCAGCTGCATTACATACTCTGACATTTGGTGTTCAGTCAGGTGTTGACTGATCACAGCACGTGTTTTGTTCTCTGTATAGTCAAACATGAATGTGGACAACTTTCTGCATATCCTAACAGTTTACCACAAATGATTTGATCTCATTATGTGTATACTTTTGTTACAAACTGTCCCATTCTCCCGCCCCATAAACAATATAGAGAAGAAATCCAAGCCTTCTAATGGGAGAAGGAAAACTAGTCAGCCAAAATGACTTGTAAGCTGTTACCAACCCTGACGTGCTGGGAATTCTATGGAAGGTTTTACATTGCAAAGAAAGGTTAAGTCCCCATTTGACAGATATTTTTGATTGATGCCATCATGAAGTAAAGATTAGAGAATGACAAAATAATAGGTAAGAAGAATTTTGTGTTGGCGCAGGTTGAATATCTAACACAATAGCTTGCTGTTGTGTGTGGGAGTGGGATCTCACATGAATCTTCCCAAGTCAAAGAATAATCCCAAATTGCTGCAGAGATACCAATTATAGATCAGACACTGATCTTCATTTTTAAAATTTATTTTTAACATGGCTTCTAGAGGTCCACCTACTTAAGAAAAGGATGAACTTAAAGTTCTTTGAGAAGATCTGAAATCCAGATCTTCTTCCACAACCTCCCTGAGCTTAACTTTCCTTAGCTGTAAAATGAGGATAATAATCCCTACTCTATTAGCTTATTGTGGCACTTAAGAGACTCTGCATGTAAAACATACAGCCATGGTTCCTGGCACATAAATGATGCTGTCAATGGTAGCTGCTGTTGATGATGGCTGTGGTTGGTGGTGGTGACAGTGATGGTGTTCTCAACACCAACACCCCGATATTTTCAATTTAAGGCAGCTGTGTATGTCCTTTTCAGAGTTAACACAATTTTGATGTAACAAGTTGATATCTGAGCTATTAATCTTGACATTCAGATTACTTCAACTTTGGATGTACAAGGAAGGCTTTACAAATTGATGATAGCAAACCAGACATAACATTTAACCTCTAGAAAAAGGTTAACGACCTCAAGGAGCATGTAAACAGTAAATGCGTATCTGAAAGTACTAAAAAGCTAATATGTCATGGAAAATATAGAAACTGCTCTTATTTGTAGACCCAAAGGGAAGCAAATATGGTTAAAAGCAGGAGCTTTGCTCTCTATCACTTACTAGTAGCTGTGGGTCTTTGTGCAATCACCTAGTAGCGCTAATCCTCAATTTTTTCATCTAGTATAGCAAGTTGCTGAGAGAAAGAAGATACCTGTAAAGCACTGGATGTGGTGTCTAGCACAGCATAAATATTCACTGAAAGATCACTGATCACATATAATCACCAGCACTTGCTAACCTAGTACCTCAGCGTCATCTCAGAACAAGGTTATATATTAATGCTCACCATGTCCTAGTCACTGAAAAGGAAGATGTCCTAGTTCAGCTTGGCATTGTAGATTTTAATTCTTTAAATAAGACAACCTAAATGAACCTTGAGACACAGTAGGTCAAAAAATGAAATCTCAGCAAATAATGGCCAGATCCCATGAAATAAAATTTTGTTGGTTGTATTATCATACCCAAGGGCAAAGCATTCACATTGAAATAACAGTGTGAACCTCCTAAGGGTGTGTGTGTGTGTGTGTGTGTGTGTGTGTGTGTGTGATGGTGGGAGATAGGGCTGGAGGGGCATGCCTCTTAAAGCCACTTAGTATATAAATCTAGCCACCACTATGGAGGAAGTCATATATCATTTTGTCAAACCTGGAGATCCTTCCTTCTTGGTTGAACTTTTCCAGCTTATACACTCCCTACCATGCTGTTGAGAAGACTGGACACATGTATTGAACAAATGGTTCTGACTTGGAAAATCATTCATTTGTCATGAGGCAAAATTCATAGGATTGTGCTCTGTCCTCAGAGTTTAATCTTAGATTTTGTGGATCCAAATGGAAATTATTTTATGTGAAGTTCGTTTCTCCATAGAAAAGTGACTCCACTTAGAATCCAAATAGACTTTATTCTTCACTTACATGTGAATAAATTAGATGCCACTTGAAAATGAGATTCCAACTTTAGTCGAAAATTGTCCTGTATCTTATTATATGTTTCACAGTAAAGCTTTTTTCTCCAACTCACTGAGTTTTCTTCTTCCTAGAATTTACCAGATGCTGAATCAGAAGTATTTTCTCCTTTTGGAAAATAATGTGCCTCACGATTGTCCCCACACGTGCCTTTGAGGTTAGCTGGTCGGAATGAGATTGCTTAGAGTGGCCAGAGAAGGCAAAGATGTTCTTGTGTCCCAAACATGTTTTTTCTTGAAATTGTGTTTTGCTCTTTTAAAATCAGTTTAAAGATACATTCTCTTTTTCTGGTTTGGCCCCTAGCATTTTTTATATGTTCTGTTGAGATAAGTATTGCTTAAATGAATCTTTATTGAAGGAAAAAGGATCTGTTTTCCTTATTTCAAGATTTATCACCCTCCCTTTGGAAGAGGAAATGGATTATTCTGGAAACTGCATGGTTCTGAGGTGCCCCTAGCATAGGTCAGTTTTTTCTATCTGCATGTGAGCAGCTTTCTTTAACAGAATTTTGAGCCTCCCTTTTCTGTTTCAGAAGTTGAGGGTCATTTGCTAATAAAGAACAATAAGCTGTAATTTCACTCTTGCTACCCATACACAGAATTGTTGTGGGTTCATTTCTTCAGTACGTTCGAGGAAACTGCAGTGTAATTGCAATCCAATTGGTAAATAAAAATTGTCTTAATTGATCCTCCGTGGGTTGAAGATTTTTTCACAAGGAAAATTACAAAACTAAACCGCTTGCCTTAGTTTATACAGAAAGAGAAGGGCCAGGAAATCGGATTTGCTAAACTAGGTAGCAACCAAGATTCTGGTCAAAAGCCAGGGAAATGTGGCATGGATAATGACAGAGAGGAATCTTAAATGCTGTTGCCTCAATGTTAGTTGCAGAGATAAGGTAAATGCTTTCACTTGGATTTTCTTTTCTGCTAAGAAGCAAGTAAGTCCAGCACTCCTCTAACATCATCATTTTTCCTTTTAAGATGGCAATTATAATTTGAAAACAAAGTTCTCTTCTCTTGTTCCTCTCCCTAACCCCCAGTCATTGGGTCTTAGAGATGATTAAGCTGGTGATGAAATTTTCCATCTGGTCCCAAGCTGGCAGAATACCTAACACAGGTGCATCCCAAAGATCCTGCACTCCAGGAACAATGGTATCCTGCCTCACCTGTGGTTACAATAGCTGGATAGTTCTCTGGGTGGTTTCCTACGGGGAAGGGGTGCATAATTAAATTTGTATGCGAGCAACTTTGGCTCATGTTAAAAGAAGACATTTCTGGAAGTGTGTTGGGGAAAGAAGGTTTGTATGTGTGCCTGGCAGCTACCCTTAGTAGCTCAAGTGTGTATCTCCTGTCTTGTCTAGCACATCCCTTTTTTGAGGGGGTTGCCCCAACAACCAAGTGTCCTCCCTTTGACCTAGAGTCATTAGGTCAGGGCAGGAGAGTGAAATTTCTGCTCCTCTCTTTCCTCTTCCTTTTTTGGAATACTCTTCCTTTACCTGAGGAGCTCACTGCATAGAGGAAAGACAGATGTATAAGCAATGAGATATGGTTTGGCTGTGTCCCCACCCAAATCTTGAATTGTAACTTCCATAATTCCCATGTGTTGTGGGAGGGACCCAGTGGGAGGTAATTGAATCATGAGGGCAGGTCTTTCCCATGCTGTTCTCATGTTAGTGAATAAGTCTCACAAGATCTGATGGTTTTATAAAGGGGAGTTCCCCTGCACATGGTGGGGGAACAGGTCTTGCCTGTTGCCATGTAAGATGTGACTTTGCTCCTCCTTTGCCTTCCGCCATGATTGCAAGGCCTCCCCAGCCATGTGGAACTGTGAGTCCATTAAACCTCTTTTTCTTTATAAATTACCCAGTCTCCAGTATGTCTTCATTAGCAGCATGAGAACAGACTAATACACAGTCTAGTCTAGTCTAATACAAAATGATTTCCTAGGATCATCAACTCTGCACAAAGCTCCCAGGGTGTAACTTACTTTGTAGGGTAATGAAGGAAAATTTTACTAAATTTGGTTTTAAGAGAACAAGTAGAAACTTGACACATAGGGGTAGTAGAGATGGCATTCAAAAGAATAGTGGAAATAAGGAGGGTAGCCTATTTGGAGGTGATATGGTTTGGCTGTGTTTCCACCCAAATCTCAACTTGAATCTTATCTCCCAGAATTCCTATGAGTTGTGGGAGGGACCCAGGGGTAGGTAATTGAATCATGGAGGCCGGTCTTTCCCATGCTATTCTCCTGATAGTGAATAAGTCTCACAAGATCTGATGGGTTTATCAGAGGTTTCCGCTTTTGCTTCTTCCTCATTTCTTCTTGCCACTGCCATGTAAGAAGTGACTTTCATCTCCTGCCATGATTCCAAGGCCTCTCTAGCCATGTGGAGGTGTAAGTTCAATTAAACCTCTTTTTCTTCCCAGTCTCAGGTATGTCTTTATCAGCAGCATGAAAATGGACTAATACAGTAAATTTGTACCAGTAGAGTGGGGCATTGCTGAAAAGATACCCAAAAATGTGGAAGCAACTTTGGAACTGGGTAACAGGCAGAGATTGAAACAGTTTGGAGGGCTCAGAAGACAGGAAATTGTGGGAAAGTTTGGAACTTCCTAGAGACTTGTTTAATGACTTTGCCCAAAATGCTGATAGCAATATGGACAATAAAATCCAGGCTGAGGTGGTCTCAGATGGAGATGAGGAACTTGTTGGGAACTGGAACAAAGGTGACTCTTGTTATGTTTTAGCATTTTGCCCCTGCTCTAGAGATTTGTGGAACTTTGAACTTGAGAGAGATGATTTAAGGTATCTGGCAGAAGAAATTTCTAAGCAGCAAAGCATAAAGAGGCCCTGGGTCCCTTTGCTGAGTGCAGCCTAGGGACTTGGTGCCCTGTGTCCCAGCCTCTCCAGCCATGGCTGAAAGGGGCCAATGTACACCTTGGGCTGTTGCTTCAGAGGGTGGAAGCCCCAAGCCTTGGCAGCTTCCATGTGGTGGTGAGCCTGTGGGTGCACAAAACTCACGAACTGAGGTTTGGGAACCTCTATTTAGATTTCAGAAGATGTATGAAAACACTTGGATGCCCAGGCAAAAGTTTGCTGCCAGGGCAGGGCCCTCATGGAGAACCTCCACCAGGGCAGTGCAGAAGGGAAATGTGGAGTCGGAGCCTCCATGCAGCGTCTCTACTGGGGCAGTGCCTAATGGAGCTGTGAAAAGAGGGCTACCATCCTCCAGACCCCAGAATGGAAGATCCACCCACAGCTTGCACTGTGCACCTGGAAAAGCCACAGACACTCAACACCAGCCCGTGAAAGTAGCCAGGAGGGCAAGACCACGGGAACCCACCCCTTGAATCATCATGACCTGGATGTGAGATTTGGCATCAAAGGAGATCATACTGGAGCTTTATAATTTGACTGCCTCACTGGATTTCAGACTCACATGGGCCCTGTAACCCCTTCCTTTTGGCCAATTTCTCCCATTTGGAACAACTGTGTTTACCCAATACCTATACTCCCATTGTATCTAGGAAGTAACTAGCTTGCTTTGATTTTGCAGGCTCATAGGCAGAAGGGACTCACCTTGTCTCAGATGAGACTTTAGACTCCAGACTTTTGGGTTAATGCTGAAATGAGTTAAGACTTTGGGGGACTGTTGGGAAGGCATGATTGGTTTTGAAATGTGAGGACATGAGATTTAGAGGGGCCAGGGGTAGAATGATATGGTTTGGCTGTGTCCCCACCCAAATCTCAACTTGACTTGTATCTCCCAGAATTCCCACGTGTTGTGGGAGGGACCCAAGAGGAGGTAATTGAATGATGGTGGCCGATCTTTTCCATGCTAGTCTGGTGATAGTGAATAAGTCTCACGAGATCTGATGGGTTTATCAGGGGTTTCTGCTTTTGCTTCTTCCTCATTTCCTCTTGCTGCTGCCATGTAAGTAGTGCCTTTCACCCACCACCATGATTCTGAGACCTCCTCAGCCATGTCTGACTGTAAGTCCAGTTAAATCTCTTTTTCTTCCCAGTCTCAGGTATGTCTTTATCAGCAGTGTGAAAACAGACTAATACAGGGGGCCTGAAAGTCATCAGGTATTTCTGGACATGGGAATGGCAGTGGAAGGGGAGGGTGGTGACGGGAAGGGAAAGGTCAGGAAATAATGATAGAAAGATAGGTCTGGTGTGATTGTGAAGGGCTTGGTATGCTAACTCAGTGTTTCTCAAATGGGGCTCTCAGAACTCCATTACAAACGTAAAAATTGTTGAAGACCCCTGAAGTGCTTTTGTTTACATGGGTTCTCTATCGATATACCACATTTAGAAATTGAGACTAATAACTTTTAAAATATTTATTAATTTTAAAGGAACCATAATAAACTCATCATGCTGACAAAAATAGCATATTTTTTATGAAAAATAACTTTTCCAAAACAAAAAGATTAACAAAGATTGGCATTGTTTTACATTTTCAAATCTTTTTAACATCTGGCTTAATGGAAGATAGCTGTATTCTTGCATTTTCTTCTATATTCAGTCTGTTTTGATATGTTGTTTTGGTTGAAGCACATGAAGAAAATCCATCTTTACACAGATAAGAAGTCGGAGAAAGGAGGAAAGAATATTTAAATAGCCTTTTGGCTGGGCACGGTGGCTCACGCCTGTAATCCCAGCACTTTGTGAGACTGACGTGGGTAGATCACAAGGTCAGGAGATCAAGACCATCCTGGCCAACATGATGAAACCCCGTCCCTACTAAAAACACAAAAATTAGCTGGGCGTGGTGATGTGGGCCTGTAGTCCCAGCTACTCGGTAGGCTGAGGCAGGAGAATTGCTTGAACCTGGGAGGCAGACGTTGCAGTGAGCTGAGATTGCACCACTGCACTTCAGCCTGGTGACAGAGCGAGACTGTGTTTCAAAAAAAAAAAATAGCATTTTTAGATAATTGTGAATATTCTTTCTTAATACACTAAACTCAACAAGCAATAGATTCTTAAAGGTCAGTTGCATTATGATATCTGAAACTATCAATGAACTTTTCAGTGTGAGACATTAAAATCCATTGATTAATTTTGAAATTAGATTGGCTCTTCTACCCATGCGTGACTTTGTAACACCATGCACTGATAATTTGGAAAATAATGGTTCACTGAGTCACTGGTGGATCTTCCAAATGTTGACACATTCATTTATATCCAATATATCTTGTAGAAAAGCTTTTAAGCATTGGGAAGCTGCCAAACTCATAGTGGTGAATACAAGTTTTCCAAAACTCTAATGTTTGTTTGAAAAGCTCACATTTTATCACTGGCAACAAATATTGAGAGTTTTCCTCGTAATGATAGGCAGGCTTACTTTGCTCACTTTCAAGCAAAAGACTGCCAAATACCCAAGTCTGAATAACTATAGTTTGTCTCACAATTGTTCTTTCAAGTAAAAATAGTCTTCCATGAACAAGTGGCTAGTAGCTCACAACTCGAACGGTTGCAGTATTCCTTAAGGCAAGCATTACACGTGGGTGTGCAGCCTGAAGTGCTTTTGGCATACTTCCCATCATATCACATAGAATATTTAAGAAGACTATACTCAAGGGTAGAGATTTAACAAAATTGATTTTTACTGCTTCATCAAGGACATTCTCACTTGAGAAGCAGCCATTTCTTGAGAGTGTGTGGTGGTGAGACCCACTATACCACCATTATGCTCTCACATCCCTGCCTTGATTGGTGCTGACTCCAGCAGTCGTGCCTTCACTGCTTTTGCACCATTAGTGCAAATGTCAACACAATGAAAAAGGCATATAACATTTTAGTATCATTCTACAAATAGCTCTGACCTGGCAGACCGCCTGCATGGGTCTCAGGAATTCCCCTGGGTTTACGAGCCACATTTTGAGAACCTCTATGCTAAGGGATTACAGGCTCAGGTTGCTAACTTGTAGACAGTTGGGACCCATGGAGGATCTCAAAGAGAGTGCTTCGGTCAGACACTCTCCTCTGGGTGCTCACAGCACTTTGGATCTTACAGCACTTATCACACTTCTGTAACAGTGGTGTTTATGTGTCTGTCTCCCAAGAAAACTGAGCATCTTGAGAGCAGAGACTAATTCACACACATCCTCTCCCAAGCCCAGAGCCCACTTAGGCGGCACTCAAGAAATGGTGTTGAGTGAGTGCCCTGAGGATGACTCCAGCAGCACTGTGACTCTGGAAACTCAGGGCCAGAAGGAGATTTCAGTCATCCTCTTGCCTTTGAGTGTCTAATCCATTTAGAAAGATGTTAACTCATTCCTGGTTCAAAAGATGTCCAAGGAAGATGTAACTGCACCTTCCTTAATCTCTGTCTTTCCAACCTGTGGCATACCTCTTTCTACTACCACCCAGGACTGTTCTGCATACAGACTACATGCCTTGTCTTTCCTGAGAGAAGAGATTTATGTAAATATAGAATTCACTTTTATTTATCACATCTGAGACAATCAACTAGTGCAGAACCTTAACTTTGTTGGACTTGGTCATTGAAATATAATAAAAATTATATTAACAATGTTGAAAATTCTTGACAATGTATTTTTATCTCATTTATTTACTTTTGAAGGTTTTATAGCAGAGAAAGATAATCTATAGTTTATAGCAGAGAAGATAATCTATAGATTATATTTCTTATGTTTGTGGATTCAGAGGGTTCACCTACAGTTTGGTTACATGGATATATTGCAGAGTGATGAAGTCTGGACCTTTAGTGGGGCCATCACCCTAATAGTGTGCATTGTACCCATAAAGTAATTTCTTATCCCTCACCTCTGTAGATTATATTAACATGTTTTTAAATTTTACTATTTACTTAATTGTGGAGAATTATGAATTACGGTGTAACTCTCCACTTCCAGACTAGCTACAGAGGCCTGGTTTTTTGCAAGATACGTGGGTTAAAATTTTGTTAAATTTGGTTCTGCCTTAATAAAATCCAACGACTCTGAAAAAGAAATTTGAGAAAAGATACCACATGTTGGCAAATCACGTGTGATAGAAAAGAACCCTTATGAATCGCTCTTCCCTAATTATGAAGTCATCTTTAATTCAGTTCAATAAAACATTTAATTTTGTCTGTATCTTCAGAGAGAGAAATTCACAGGTCAGCTTGTTCACAGAAAACATTTAGTAAATGGAAGTATATGACCTTTTGAATCATTGTTTCAGGTCAATTAAACTTGTGTAAAAATCCATTTTATCTTTTCCTCATGAAATCTTTGAGGATAGAATTAAATCAGATGTTTCTATAAATCTTCTGAGAGTCTTCTGCATTTAAAAAATGTGAATGTCTATTCAGGAAACTCAAATTATTACATGTATAAAGGCCTCCTATTTTACATCCTTACTAGGGTAAGTTTTTTAAAAATTATTTTTAACAAAATCAACTTGCTGGAGGTTGGCAGCCATGGTGAGGGACTCTTTTGGATCTACTCCTGGATCAGAACTGGCTGCGAGTAGAAGTGCCCTATATGGGGGCATTTCTATCTATAGGGGACTTCATGCACCCTGGGGGTTAGGACCAATCTAGGGCTCTATGAAAGCTACTTTTTTCTTTAAAAGTGGCACTAATCTCCTTCTGCCCTGGGATATAAATTTTTTATTCACAATCCTGGCCCTAGGAAAGGGGAGCAGTTTCAAAAGTTTCCAGTTGACCTTCCGCACTCTGAGAGGTGTTGAACTGCAGTCCAAGGGTCTAATGTGGACATTACTCTTAACTGCAGTGTATCAGTTCCAACTATATACTCAAGTCTGGGGAAAATGACCACACAGGCCCAAGGGGCCCATGGTGTGCTGGACTGTGGCCTGGATTCCATTTATTACCTGGCCCTTGTGAGTCCTCCTTCTAGCAGTGGGGCCATGATGACATTCTGCATCCCCAACTGTCCGTGTCAACCCAGACCCCTGTCTAATAATTGGTTAAAGCACAGGGATTGAGAGAGAACCTGGGTTCAAGTCCCTGGTCCAGCACTTGGTGAACAAGGGACTTCAAGCAATGTTCAACCTCTGTCGGCCTCATTTTCTGTTTCTATTAAATGGCCTGGGATATGACTTTTAGAATACTTTGAATCCCATTTGGATTTTATGAAGATTAAATGAGACACTTTATGTGAGGAGTTTAGAATTATTCCTGGCCCATAATAGCACGCATTTTTATGTGCTAGTATTCCTAAAAACTAAAGGCCATTTGAGATTCTCCAGCTGGAGTGTACTTTGCTGAAAGTCTCAGAAATCTACAAAAATTAGACAGTCTTCCATATCTCAGCACCTAGCTCTGCTCTGGTTTAGAGCTAAAGACTAGAAGAAGCATAGTGGAGAGGTGGTGAGAGGCCAAGGAAGGCTACTGATGTCAAGAAAGGTTTTGACCACAAAACTAACAAGCAAGATGGCTGAGGGGCACTTCAGAGAGGCCCCGTGACTCTCATACATGACCCTAGGTGTCAGTAAACTGGTGATGAGCAGTACCTGTGTATTGCAATGCACCTCACTCCTGGGACATAGCTCCAAGGAAAGCAGGGCCTAGAATGGTTCTTTCAACTATGCAAGGAGGCCCAACCCCTTTGCTGGACTGGAAAATATTTGCTAAAAGAAGGGCACAAAGCTGCTAAGACTGGGATTTCAAACAATCTTAGAGGCTCAGAAGGGCAGCCTAAACTGGAGACACCCTGACTTTGGGAGGAGGATATGGTTGGGTGGCCTGACTCACCCGCATGTAGCAAAGTGGAGAATTCTTATTTACCATAATTGCAGGACGGCAGGTTCTCATGAGGACAATGATTAGAGGAAGAAAGGTGCGTGCAGTGTGAAGATCACATGTTGCGGGCATGGAGTGCATGACCAGCGAGGCCTGGTGGGGAAGATGCCAGGGGGAGCATCCTGGCAAGAGGAGTCCCATAGTGGGAGGTAGTAAAGAGAGAGGGAGATGTGAGATGAAAGTGAGAGAGCTGTCTGAAAAGGATGGTCAAGAACAGGGTCTGAAATGGGATTTGACTAGTTTTTTAGTATGGATGTGTATTTGTTTACATAAATATATTTATTTGACTATATTAATTTAACTAACTGAGTTGACATGTATTAAACGGATAGTCACAGATCCAGGGCCATGTACAGCCCCGATTCTACTCCATGTAGGGGCCTTGAGGACTATATCTGGCAGACGGGACTGCTCTGGCCCCCATAACAATGAACAGCCGTAAGACAGTGCCAGCCACCGTTTCCCTGCTCCTTCTAGTGAAGAGCTGGGCCTGAAATTGAGTTTTGAGGTTTGCAGCTCAGCATGCCTGAGCTCTATTTGGAGGGAGGGGTCTGTATGGCTGGATTTTTTAATGTGACACCGTAGAGACTGGTTCTAGAGGTGGCCCAATTGTATTTGGATTACACACGCACATCTCCAAAGGCTGGCACAGTGACAAGGCTGGTTATGCCATTGAAGCCAAGGAGTGACATAGAACTAAAGGCAAATGCCTGAGATTAGAAGCCTGACAGTCTGTTGCTGTTCTCACTGTGCCAATGGGGCAGCACTATCCCTGCCTCTCCATAACCCGGCTGTACAGTGGATGCTACCAGCCCTGCCCATGGTGCCCTGAATCTTTGACCAGAGCCTCCAGACCCTGTGCCCCTGATGCAGGAGCTTCCAGACCACAGGAGATCATCACCCTGGTGGCTGGACTCGGCAGCCCAGAGCAAAGTGACCCTGGGACTTTCCCTCAGCTGAAAGCATGCAGATAGGATGAGACAAGATGTTTTCCAGACTCTAGGACACAGCCCACCACTTGGCCCTCTCCACCAAAAGCTGCTCTGCTGAGAAGTTAGGAAGAGGTGAATGGAAGGCATGCTCCCCTGACCTCAGGAAACATGTCAGGATTCCAACTCCTGGAGATGCCATGTGCATGTGAATTTAAAAAACAAAAGAAAAAAGGACTTCTTTGTTTAGGGGTGGGGGCAGAGCAACCCAGTAACAAAGGAATTGGAGTGAGCCAATAGGATCCATGATGATTCTTACAATGTGGAGCTAAGCCGAGTCACATACACCAGTGAGGAGAGCAGGAGTGCCACCCCAGGGTGTGCTTCGCTTAACTCTTAGAGATAATTTCATTTCTATTTTTTAAAATCCTCTTGGTACAGTTGCTGATAAGCTGATCTGCTGCCCAGAAAAACCCCATGTGAAAATCTAAGATCATTTAAAAATTACGTATGTTAAGCTCTCCTTTTAGCAACTGGAATCTGATTGAGCTGGACAACAACCATATATTGAATACTTACTGGGTCCCAGGCATGCTGAGCTGCAAACCTCAAAACTCAATTTCAAGCCCAGCTCTGCACTAGAAGGAGCAGGGAAATGGTGGCTGGCACTGTCTGACGGCTGCTCATTGTTATGGGGGTCGGAGTAGCCCCGTCTGCCAGATATACTCCTCAAGGCCCCTACATGGAGTAGAATTGGGACTGTACATGGCCCTGGATCTGTGACTATCCCATTTAATACATGTCAGCTCAGTTAGTTTTCTGTTGTTGTTGGTTTTTTTGGAGATAGAATCTTGCTCTGTCCCCAAGGCTGGAGTGCAGTGACACGATCTCAGCTCACTACTACCTCTGCCTCCCGGGTTCAAGAGATTCTCCTGCTTCAGCCACCTGAGTAACTGGGATTATGGGTGTATGCCACCATGCCCAGCTAATTTTTTTGTATTTTTACAAAATACAAAAGAGATGGGGTTTCACTATGTTGGCCAGGCTGGTCTCAAACTCCTGACCTCAAGTGATCTGCCTGCGTCGGCCTCCCAAAGTGCTGGGATTACAGGTATGAGCCACTGCGCCTGGCCTGTGAAGGGCCTTCCTTAAACTCAGAGGTGAGAGGCTCCAGCCAAGCCTGAGTAGCCAGGGAGCGTTCTGTGTGAATCAGGAACAGCAAAGGGGTCTGAGGCATGGGGTCTAGTCAGCTCCAGGACTTGTCTGGATTCAGCGCCTTGCAGGTGGACCACCTGGGAAAGGCAAGTCTAAGTGGGGAAGAAGCAAATTCTGCCCCCTTTTGTCCACTGCTGGGGTGAAAAGACATGGGTGAGGGAAGCTGATCAGAGTTGACTGGTAATGAGTTTTTAATGAAACCCATGAAGCAGTTAATTTAGATATAATTATGCATACTATTTTAGGAATTATTAAATGTTAATATTAAATGGTCAATAATTTAATAAATATTTGTTTACATTTTTAAAATAATTTATAAATATTAAATAACAAATAAATATTATAAATTATTATTTCAAATATGTAGGTTACTTTTTAACTTCGAAAAAAGTTGTGCATTCTTGAACATGAAAAAGATTTCTAGTTGGAACTCCTGGAACCAACAGTGTAGCTGTTCCTTTTTTTTGACAAATATGTTTGTGAAATAGTATGTTGTAAACATTTATGAAATCATTACATTGTATCCCTTAAATATATACAATTATTATTTATCTATTGAAAATAAAAATCTAAACAAACCTATAATGGGGCAAGTATTTCCTATGGAGGAATATACAGTAGGACGGACTTCCTCTTTTAAAAAGTAATTGGGCTGGGCACAGGGACTCACGCCTGTAATCCCAGCACTTTTGGAGTCCAAGGTGGGCGGCTCACGAGGTCAGGGGTCGAGACCAGCCTGACCAACATGGCGAAACCCCATCTCTACTAAAAATACAAAAATTATCTGGATGTGGTGACACGTGCCTGTAATCCCAGCTACTCAGGAGGCTGAGGCAGGAGAATCGCTTGAACCAAGGAGTCAGAGGTTGCGGTGAGCCGAAATTGGACCACTGCATTCCAGCCTGGCGACAGAGCAAGACTCCATCTCAAAAAAAAAAGTAGCATTTTCAGGAGCACACTTAGAATGGGGAGCTCTGCCCAGCTGATATGTGGTGGGCATTGCTGGGCTGACCCTCTATCTCAGAGACCACAAAGCAAAGAAAACAAAAGGAATCCGGAGCCCTGGTGACCATATTTGGCTGGTGGAAGCATCACTAACAAGCAACTTGCCCTAAGAATTAGACAAGCCTAGAGCCCTCTTCAGCCTTCGGAGTGAGCCACAAATCTCCACACTTCCAGAGATGAACACTCCCAGTGCTTTCAGAGCCCAAAGCTTTCTGTCTGGATTTCCTCTCTCCCTAGTGTTTTGACTTGCTGGTCCCACAAACCCATCTTCTGAGCTCTGACCCTTCCCATCCCCCACCACACAACTACTAGCCTTCTATTGTCACTCTTCCAATCTCAAGAGGTCCCCATTCTCCTCCAACGGATGCCCCCCAAGACTATGAGAAGATGGCTGCTTAACTATTATGAATGCATCCATTTACACCTTGGCTAAGTATGCTTTCAGCTAATTCATTCAATAGACTTTGTGTGTGTGTGTGTGTATGTGTGTGTGTTTTCTTTGTGCTAGGCCAGGTGTAAGCCTACAGAGTCTGGAGAGTTAGGCAGGGTCTGGGTCTCCCCACATGTGTCTGCCAGCTACCAAAAAGAAAAGGCAGCCCTGATACATGGCAAAGTACAACCATCACAGGATTAGACCTGAATATCTACTATTACTAGGTTCTTTGCTAGAGATTGAAAACACATTGGCAAGCAAGACAGCTCATTTTCTCAAAGAGTTTACAGCCTGGTGAAAAAGACAGGCAAGAAAGGGCACTTAAGCTTCATAATGGTGAACATTATTGTATTAGGGTTCTCCAGAGAAACAGAAATATATATATATACACACACATTCACACACACACTCACAATTCCCAACTTGTGGTAGTTCCACTTATAACTTTTGACTTTACAATGATGTGAAAGTAGAAATGTACTTTGAATTTTAAATTTTGATTTTTTTTCCTGGGCTAGTGATAGCTAGTCCAATAGTCTCTTGCAATTCTGGGCAGCAGCAGTGAGCCGTAACTCCCAGTCAGCCACACTATCATGAGGGTAAGCAATGGATATTCCACAGTGTACTGCATTGCCAGATGGTTTTGCCCAGTGCTAGGCTAATGGCAGTGTTTTGAGCATGTTTAAGGTAGGCTAGGCTAAGCTATGATGTTTGGTAGGTTGGATGTATTAAATACATTTTGACTTATGATGTTTTTGAGTTAATATTTCAACTTACGATGGGTTTATCAGAACATAACCCTAGCATGGAGGAGTATCTGCGTGAGCACACACACACATACACACACACAATCAGCCCTCTTTATCCATGGGGTCCATATCCATGAGTTAGACCAACCATGGATTGAAAATATTCAGAAAAATAATCATGTGTGTACTGAACATCAGCATATTTTTTCCCTATCATTATTCCCTAAACAGTGCACTATAACAACTGTTTATATAGCATTTACATTGTTTTAAGTATTGTAAGTAATATAGAGATGACTTAAAGTATACAGGAAGAGAACTGTCTGTTCATGTCCTTAGCCCACTTTTTGATGGGATTGTTTTTTCTTGTTGAATTGAGTTATTTGTATACTCTGGATATTAATCCTCCATTGGATGTATAGATTGTGAAGATTTTCTCCCACTCTGTGGATTATCTGCTAACTCTGCTGATTATTTCTTTTACTGTACAGAAGATTTTTAGTTTAATTAATTCCCATGTGCTTATCTTTGTTTTTGTTGCATTTGCTTTTGGGTTCTTGGTCATGAATCTTTGCCTAAGCCAATGTCTAGAAGGGCTTTTCCAAAGTTATCTTCTAGAATCTTTATGGTTTCAGGTCTTAGATTTTTGCATAAGGTGAGAGATGAGAATCCAGTTTCATTCTTCTACATGTGGCTTGCTGATTATCCCAGCACAATTTGTTGAATAGGGTGTCCTTTCCCACTTTATGTTTTTGTTAGCTTTGTCAAAGATCAGTTGGCCTTAGGTATTTGGCTTTATTTGTGGGTTCTCTATTCTTTTCCATTGGTCTATGTGCCTATTTTTATACCAGTACCATGCTGTTTTGGTGATTATGGCCTTACAGTATAGTTTGAAGTCAGGTAATATGATGCCTCCAGATTTGTTCTTTTTACTTAGTCTTTGGCTATGCAGGCTCTTTTTTTGATTCCATATGAATTTTAGGATTGCTTTATCTAGTTCTGTGAAGAATGATGGTAATAGTTTGATGGGAATTGCATTAAATTTGTAGACTGCTTTTGGCAGTATGGTCATTTTCACAATATTGATTCTACCCATACAACTGGCCAACAAGCTTATGGAAAAATGCTCAACATCATGAATTATCAGGGAAATGCAAATCAAAACCACAATGCATTTCCCTGATAATTAGTGGTGTTGAGCATTTTTCCATAAACTTGTTGGCCATTTGTATGGGCAGAATCAATATTGTGAAAATGATCATACTGCCAAAAGCATCAAACTACTTACCATTGTTCTGTGTGCAAATCAAAACCATAATGCACCGGGCGCAGTAGCTCATGCCTGTAATCCCAACACTTCGGGAGGCTGAGGCAATGGATCACCTGAGGTCAGGAGTTTGAGATCAGCCTGGCCAACATGGTGAAATCCCATCTCTACTAAAAATACAAAAATTACCTGGGCATGGTGGCAGGCGCCTGTAATCCCAGCTACTCAGGAGGCTGAGGCAGGAGAATCTTTTGAACCTGGGAGGCAGAGTTTGCAGTAAGCTGAGATCACACCATTGCACTCCAGCCTGGGCAATAAGAGCCAAACTTTGTCTCAAAAACAAAAGCAAAAACAAACAAACAAACAAAACAAAAACTCACCATGTGATACCATGTCACTCCTGCAAGAATAGCCATACTTTAGAAATAAAAAAATAATAGATGATAGCGTGGATGCAGTGAAAATGGAACACTTATATGCTATTGTTGAGAATGTAAACTAGTACAACCACTATGGAAAACAGTGTGGAGATTCATTAAAGAACTAAAAGGTCTACCATTTGATCCAGCAATCCCACTACTAGGTATTTACTCAGAGGAAAAGAAGCCATTATGTAATACAAAAAACATACTTGTACATGGATGTTTATAGCAGCACAATTTGCAATTGCAAAAATATGGAACCAGCCCAAATATCGATCAATCAACAAGTGGAGGCCGGGCGTGGTGGCTCAAGCCTGTAATCCCAGCACTTTGGGAGGCCGAGACGGGTGGATCACGAGGTCAGGAGATCGAGACCATCCTGGCTAACATGGTGAAACCCTGTCTCTACTAAAAAATACAAAAAACTAGCCAGGCGAGGTGGCAGGCACCTGTAGTCCCAGCTACTTGGGAGGCTGAGGCAGGAGAATGGCATAAACCTGGGAGGCGGAGCTTGCAGTGAGCTGAGATCTGACCACTGCACTCCAGCCTGGGTGACAGAGCAAGACTCCATCTCAATAAATAAATAAATAAATAAATAAAATAATGGCATTCACAGCAACTTGGATGGAATTGGAGACTATAGTCTAAGTGAAGTAACTCAGGAATGGAAAACCAAACATTCTATGTTCTCACTCATATGTGGCAGCTAAGCTATGAGGATGCAAAGGCATAAGAATGATACATTGGACTTTGGGGACTTGGGGGGAAGGATAGGGGATGGTGAGGGGTAAAAAACTACACATTGGGTGCAGCATACATTACTCAGGTGATGGGTACACCAGAATCTCAGAAATCACCACTACAGAACTTATTCATGTAACCAGACACCACCTGTTCCCCAAAAACCTACTGAAATGAAAAAATTAAAAATTAAAAATAAAATAACCTATAAAAAATAAAAATGAAGTATACAGGAAGATGTGCATAGGTTACATGCAAATATTATGCCATTTTATGTAAGTGACCTGAATATCCACAGATTTTGGTATCTGAAGGAGGTCCTGGAACCAATCCGCCATGGATGCTGAGGAAGGACTGTTATTTATATAAACATAATTCATTATAAGGAATAATCACATAATGATGAAGGCAGGCAGACCTAAGATCTGTAGGGTGAGCCAGCAAGCTGGAAACCCAAGAAATCCTTGGTTTAGCTCCAGTCCAAGTTAGAAGGTGACCCAGGAGAGTCAATGGTGTCATTTTCATCCAAAGGACAGGAAGCTGGAGACCCAGGAAGAGACAAGGTTTCAGTTCAAGATTGAAGGCAGGAAAAAAAAGTCTATGTTCTATTTGAAGGGTGTTAGGAAGAATTCTCTCTTACTCAAAGGAGGGTCAGCCTTTTTGTTCTATCCAGGCCTTCAACTGATTGAGTGAAGCCCACCCAAATTAGGGAGGCAATCCACATTAGGGAGGCAATTTGAGGCCCCTGATTCAAATGTTAACCTCATCCAGACACACCCGGAGTAATGCTTGACAAAATCTCTGGGCACCCTGTAGTCCAGTCAAGTTGACATATAAAATTAGACATTACTGTCATAGTGTGTGGTAAGTACAGGGCATCCCAGGAGCACCCAGGAGGGCACCTAGATGAGCAGGGCTTTACTGATTAGGAAGAAACACACTTAAAATTAAAGTCTATATGTGGACTCCTCATCTAGAGGTTCTCAGCTGGTGCACAGGGAATTCTTTCATGGATGTGCTATCAGTTCTTCACTGGTATGTAGAACTCATTTAACTGCAGCTGAGTATTCCCATAGCAGGGCCATCTCTTCAGACAGAAGGTGACCTGGGCTGGCTGAGCAGCTTGCTGTGGAGCGGGTGCCGTGGCTGTGGGTAAGAGGGGAGAAGTGGAGCACAGTCAAGTTCCCTGCAAAGAGAGGACTCTGCATGCTGGGCCATAGGACGACTGGGCCCCAGAGTATAGGAGAGGTAGCCCAGGCAGCAACCATTCTGTTCCAACAGCCAATTGTGCTGAAGGGGCCACTGGGACAATCACTGTGCTATTATATTTTGTGGTAAGGTTTGTGTTGCAAAGCTTGTTGATTGGTGTTGCATTGTTTTCATCTTTCAGTGCTTCACCAAACATGCTGGTATTAAAAAGAATGCTGTGATCACCAAAAAATTGAGAGTTGCTACATTACATTCTAAATCACAAAGAAGCAAAGGTGTCATTTTCTGTTTCCAACATCAGTAACAACAAACAGTTTGGTCTGAGCCCATTATGTGTGTCTTCCTTGCTCTGAGAGGGCAAAAAGTTCACCTTAAGAAAGAATGTAGGCAAACTTTTCTTTTGCTGTAAATGACAAAGCAATTTCTCTACCCATATTTTGAAAAATTGTTTTCATTATGAGTTTGACTTTACTCCTACTTTCTGAAGGAAGGGCACAGGAGATCCTAACAAATTCTTTGGCATTGCAGGCAACAAATTATCCACAAAAACTTTCAAGGCAAGAACCCTGAGCAAACAACTCATGGCCAAGAGCCTTGCAAGTTGGCCCCCCACCGAGGAGGAGAAAAGTGATTTCTTGCCAGCCAAGGTTGCTTATACTCCCACATTTAGCATCCTCAGGTGTGGTGTTTAGCAGCCACTTCCCAGGCTGGAAAGCTTTGAAGACTGTCCTCTTTGGAGATCCAGACATTGATTTTGAAAAAGCACCATGCTGCACTAGCCCTGAATGCCCCCCGAGATGGGCTTTCCCATCAGCTCACAAAGATGATCTAGTCTGAAACGAGGAGCTGCCAGAGTGTGTCTCAGGGCACTGAGAAGCATCTAAGTACAATGGGCTTTCAGAGTGGCAAAGGTACTTTAGAGCCATAAAGGGTCTTAGGAAATAGCATTTCTCTCTCCAAATGCTCCTAAAAAAGTTACATAAGTCAACTCCACCATCAAGTCCAAGTTCATATTAATTTACTGTCGTCAAGTTAACCCAGCTCAGCACCAGCTCCTCCACTGCTGAGCCCACACCTACATGGAGTTGTTTCCACAGAGTAAGGGCAGATGTGAACCCTCACTCAATCGCCAGGGCTTTGCATACATTCTCACATTAATTCTCACAATGTATTTATAAGATACTTATTACTTTCCTTGTGGTAGGGAAATATTTGGGAATAGTAACCTTTTCCCTCTTCAGTTTGTTTTCACTCCCTCTCTCCCATCATGGCCAGGCCATTTAGGAACCATGCCATTGGAAAGGGAATGAAAGAAGCATTTCTATGCTGGTTTCTATAAACCAGTGATACTGGAGAAAGGAGAGGACCATTGGCATTTCCAAAATGTTTGAGGGTTTACTCTTTTTTTAAAGGAGGAATTCTCTTTTGCATACCTGCCACACCTTCTCTCCACTAGGAGAAGAATGGGAAGAGAGGATGGTGAAGTAAGAATAGCCTTTGGGTCCAGGCACAGTGGCTCATGCCTGTAATCCCAGTATGGGAGGCCAAGGTAGAGGATCACTTGAGCCCAGGAGTCCAAGACCAGCCTAGGTAACATAACAAGATCTTGTCTTACAAAAAAAAAATTTACCAAGTATGGTGGTGCATAACTTTAAGGGGAGTTGCGCTTATTTTTTTTTTGTCTTTTTTTTTTTTTTTTCCTTTTTGTGGAGAACGGGGTCTCGCTATATTACCCAGGCAGGTCTCGAACTCCTGGGCTCAAGCTATCCTCCCGCCTCTGCCTCCCTGAGAGCTGGGATTACAGG
>NW_012116821.1:6500706-6522136 GCF_000951035.1 Colobus angolensis palliatus | reverse complement strand
CTCAAGCTATCCTCCCGCCTCTGCCTCCCTGAGAGCTGGGATTACAGGCGTGAGCCACCGCGCCCGGCCGGTGCATAACTATAGTTCCAACTACTTGGGAGGCTAAGGTGGGAGGATTGCTTGAGCCCAGGAGTTCAAGGCTGCAGTGAGCTATGATTGCACTACTGTACTCCAGCCTGGGTGATGGAGTGAGACCCTGCCTCTAGAAAATAAATAAATATATAGAAAATGAGCTTTAGAGGTCCCTGGAGAGAGGGGCTACACCAGGTTACATTGTCTAAAGAGAGTCACAACAACCTCTCCCATCTCACACACTCTTCTTGCAATGTGAGTGTGACATCTTTCAAAGACAGGTGGGGCCGGTTTCCCCTTCTGTGGTCCTGAGCAATCTGGAGACTCTGGCAGCAGTAGCTCTTAAGGGCCATGCAGCTCTGGTTTGGGAGCTGAGACTCTCACCTGTGAGTCCAGGGCAGCCATGCTGTGAGGAAGCTCAGGTTGCTGGCGGGGCCTTGTGGAGGTGTTCAGGCCCCAGCTGAGGTCCGTGCTGAACAACTGCCATCAACAACCACACATGTGAGTGTAGAAGCTTCTAGATGATTCCTGCTTCCAGCCATCAAGTTGAGCTTATCTGAGGCTTCATATACCACAGCAGAGAGAGGAAAGGTGTCCCCACGTACTCTTTGCAAATTTCTGACCCATAGATTCCATGAGCATAATCAAATGGTTGTTTTAAGGCTCTAAATTTTGTAGTAATTTGTTATGCAGAAATAATTGAAACAGGACCCAGTATTCTTTCACCAGGGCTGAGGGAAGTGGTAAACACTATTGGATTTGAGAATGCCAGAACAGAGGATCTGCACTTCCTGAGAGCTCTAGGGTAAGATCCAAGAAACAGAATGGTAGACAGGGCCTTGGACAGCCTCTTAGATTCTGGAAGCCTACCATGGTCTGAAATTAGTGGGATGATTTCTCTACCTGCAAGCTCGGCACAGATATGAAGGGATGAAGTAACAAACATACTGGACTTATTGGTGAGACATTTGCGTGCCAGAGGTTGGGAAATAAATCCAACTAAAATTCAGGGAACGTCTACCTCAGTAAAATTTCTAGGGGTCCAGTGGTGTGGGGCCTGTTGAGATACTCCTAAGGTGAAGAATATGTTGCTGCATTTGGCCCCTCCTACAACCAAGAAAGAGGTCCAACGTTTAGTGAGCCTATTTGGATTTTGGAGGCAACACATTCGTAACTTGGCTGTGTTACTCCAGCCTATTTATCAAGTGGCCTGAAAGGCTGCCAGTATTGAGTGGAGTCCAGAACAGGAAAAGGCTTTGCAACACATACAGGCTGCTGTTCAAGCTGCTCTGCCACTTGGGCCATATGACCCAGCAGATCCAATGGTGCTTGAGATGTCAGTGGCAGATAGGGATGTCCTTTGGAGCCTTTGGCAGGGCCCCATAGGTGAATCACTGTGGAGGCCTCTAGAATTTTGGAGCAAGGCCCTGCCATCTTCTACAGATAACTACTCTCCTTTTGAGAGACAATTCTTGGCCTGTTACTGGGCTTTGGTGGAAACTGAACGTTTGACTATGAGTCATCAAGTCACCATACGACCTGAACTGCCTGTTATGAACTGGGTGCTCTCTGATACAGTGGGTCATGCACAGCAGCATTCCATCATCAAATGGAAGTGGTATATACATCATCAGGCTCGAGCAGGTCCTGAAGGCACAAGTAAGTTACATGAGGAAATGGCTCAAATGCCCATGGTCTCCACTCCTGCCACCCTGCCTTCTCTCCCCTAGCCTGTACTAATGGCCTCATGGGGAGTTTCCTGTGATAAGTTGAAAGAGGAAGAGAAGACTAGGGCCTGGTTCACAGATGGTTCTGCACAATATGAAGGCACCACCCGAAAGTGGACAACTGCAGCACTACAGCCCCTTTCTAGGACATCCCTGAAGGATGGTGGTGAAGGGAAATCTTCCCAGTGGGCAGAACTTGAAGTAGTGCACCTAGTTGTGCACTTTGCATGGAAGGAGAAATGGTCAGATGTGTGACTATATACTAATTCATTGGCTGTAGCCAAGGATTTGGCTGAATGGTCAGGGATTTGGAAGAAGCATGATTGGAAAATTGATGACAAAGAAATTTGGGGAACAGGTATGTGGATGGACCTCTCTGAGTGGTCAAGAACAGTGAAGATATTTGTATCCCATGTGAGTGCTCATCAACAGGTCACCTCAGCAGAGGAGGATTTTAATAATCAAGTAGATAGGATGACCCGTTCTGTGGACACCACTCAGCACCTTTCCCCAGCCACCCCTGTCATCACCCAATGGGCCCAGGAACAAAGTGGTAGTGGTGGCAGAGATGGAGGTTACATATGAGCTCAGCAACATGGACTTCCACTCACCAAGGCTGACCTGGCTATGGCCATTGCTGAGTGCCCAATTTGCCAGCAACAGACCAACACTGAGCCCTCAATATGGCATCCAAGGGCAGTGGTTTGTCCTCACTGGAATAGACACTTACTCCAGATATGGGTTTGCCTATCCTGCATGCAATGCTTCTGCCAAGACCAGCATCCATGAACTCACAGAATGCCTTATCCACCATCATGGTATTCCACACAGCATTGCCTCTGACCAAGGCACTCACGTTATGGCTAAAGAAGTGTGGCAGTGGGCTCATGCTCATCGAATTCACTGGTCTTGCCATGATCCTCGTCATCCTGAAGCAGCTAGATTGATAGAACGGTGGAATGGCCTTTTGAAGTCATAATTACAGCGCCAAATAGGTGACAATACTTGGCAGGGCTGGGACAACGTTCTCCAGAAGGCTATGTAAGCTCTGAATCACTGTTCAATATATGGTACTATTTCTCCCATAGCCAGGATTCATGGGTCCAGAAATCAAGGGGTGGAAGTGGAAGTGGCACCACTCATCATCACCCCTAGTGATCCACTAGCAAAATGTTTGTTTCCTGTTTCCACGACATTACGTTCTGCTGGCGTAGAAGTCTTAGTTCCAGAGGGAGGAATGCTGCCACCAGGAGACACAACAACCATTCCATTAAACTGGAAGTTAAGATTGCCACGTGGACACTTTGGGCTCCTCCTACCTTTAAGTCAACAGGCTAAGGAGGGAGTTACAGTGTTGGCTGGGGTGATTGACCCGAACTATCAAGATGAAATCAGTCTACTACTCCACAACAGAGATAAGGAAGAGTATGCATGGAATATAGGAGATCCATCAGGGTGTCCCTTAGTATTACCATGCCCTGTGATTAAGGTCAATGGGAAACTGCAACAACCCAATCCAGGCAGGACTAAAAATGGCCTAGACCCCTCAGGAATGAAGGTTTGGGTCACTCCACCAGGGAGAAAACCATGACGTGCTGAGGTGCTTGCTGAAGGCAAAGGGAATGCAGAATGGGTAGTAGAAGAAGGTAGTCATCAATACCAGCTACAACCACATGACCAGCTGCAGAAACAGGGACTGTAATTGTCTTGAGTATTTCCTCCTTCTTTTGCTAAAAACATGTTTGTGCAAGTATACACTTGTACTGAGACTTGATTAGGATTGAGTAATCATCATGATCCAACAGTACAGGATTGGTGGAAATAGTAAGATGAGAGATTCAAAGAATCTTGTCTTTGAAGCTTTCTATTAAAGATTCAGTTGATGACAAATTTCAAGAATTGTTTTTGAGATGGAGTCTCATTCTGTTGCCCAGGCACACAATCTCGGCTCACTGCAACCTCTGCCTTCCAGGTTCAAGCGATTCTCCTGCCTCAGCCTCCCAAGTAGCTGGGATTACAGGCATGAGCCACCATGCCCAGCCAAATTTAAAGAATTTTTACAGGAAATTTCTGTAATGAACAAAGAAAGGTTTTCTTTGGGCTGGAGGTTACCATCAAAGTCAAGTCATGCTAATGAAGACATGTTAAAGATTTGCTAATGAAGATAGCAAAATCCTGTTAACTAGATTGTAAGGGAGGTTTGGGTTCTAAGTATCCAGGCTGAGTGTGGGAGCCAGTGGGTTCTGTTCTCACTACTATATCCCCATTTTACATTTAGGAGACCTTGGGTTCAGACCCCTCTGAACTTGTAACGCATTCAAAGTTACTTGTAACTTTGAAGTAACTTGTTCAAAGTCACAAATCTAATCAGATGAAATAGTACAGTGGTTAAGAGGATGGGTTCTGAAATTAAACTGTTTGGGATCTTATGCAAGTTTAGAAAGTTACTTAATTTCTCTGTGCCTCAGTTTTATCATCCATAAAATGGGGGTACTAATGGTAGCTAGCACATAGAATTGTGATGAGAAGTAAATGCATTAACGTCTGAAAAGTGTTTACCACAGGCTCTGCCATTGTGCTCCAAAAATGACAGCTAGCAATAGTAATAGTTGCACAATAGTAAAAGTGGTAGTAATAATAATAAGTGTAGACCAGGGTTTGAACCCGTTCTGTTGGACTCCAGTGCAGAATTGGCTACAGAATTTGTCCAGTGCAAAATTAAAATGCAGGACCCTTTGTCCAAAAGTTATTAAGAATTTCAAGAAAGCAACAGTAACACATTAAATTAAACATAGGATCCTTCTAAACACCCAGCCCTATATGCATGCACAAGTCACATGCCCATGAAACAGGCTCTGCTCCATGGCACTTTCAAGGAAAATCCATTATCCTCTTAACTAGTGTTAAATAAAATCTATGGGAGGCCACTGATTTGGACTGAGCTGCTGCATTAGGCCCCAACATGTGAACCCAAAATGGAGTCACCTGTGCTAAGATTCCACGTCATCAAACTGAAACCTAACCTGTTTACTTGTAAGATCTGACAGTCCTCTGGGCTTGATGGCTCACACCTGTAATCCCAGCACTTTGGGAGGCCAAGGCAGGTGGATTGCCTCAGCTCAAGAGTTTGACATCAGCCTGGGCAACATGGTGAAACCGTGTCTCTATAAAAAATACAAAAAAATGGCCGGGCGCGGTGGCTCAAGCCTGTAATCCCAGCACTTTGGGAGGCCGAGACGGGTGGATCACGAGGTCAGGAGATCGAGACCATCCTGAGCTACATGGTGAAACCCCGTCTCTACTAAAAAATACAAAAACTAGCCGGGCAAGATGGCGGGTGCCTGTAGTCCCAGCTACTCGGGAGGCTGAGGCAGGAGAATGGCGTAAACCCGGGAGGCGGAGCTTGCAGTGAGCCGAGATCGCGCCACTGCACTCCAGCCTGGGCGACAGAGCTAGACTCCGTCTCCAAAAAAAAAAAAAAACAAAAAAATTAGCTGAGCCTGGTGGTGCACACCTATAGTCCCAGCTCCTTGGGGGACTGAGGTGGGAGGATCATTTGAGCTGGGGAGGTTGAGGCTGCAGTGAGCTGAAATTGTGCCACTGCACTGCAGTCTGGACAACAGAGTGAGACCCTGTTTTCCCTCACCACACCCCCCTGCAAAAAATAAAAATAAAAAAAGAAAAAGATCTGACCTTCCCAGAAATCAGGGTAGAGATGATAGCCAAATCCCTAAACAGGCCCAATTTCCAAATAAATAAATAAATAAACAGGAGATTCACAGCAACTAATCGAAAGGGACCCAGTCAATCTGAGTTAGCATGGTAAGAAAATTCCTTCTGCTTTAAGGCATATGAAGAAAGTAACTTGAAGTAACCTGATGTTAACCAATCCACTTTTTGCACCATTCTGTTTCATTGTTTCTGCTCAAGCTACCTCACAAAAATAAATGTCCTGCCATGCTTCTTGGAGCTCCTATTTTGTAGACAGGATGCTGCCCAGTTCATGAATTGTTAATACAAGCCAATTAGATCTTTAAACCTCAATTTGCTAAAATTTTACTCTTTCACAGTAGCACTGCATTGTACCGACCTGCTCCTCCATATTACAACTACCATCTAAGAAGTTTGGAACCCCAATAAAAGGTTGCTTTCCTGCAAAAATTTAGTTCTTTTACCAACACAGATTTTATAAGATTTGAAACTACTGTACCAGATTAAGTTGCACAAAGTAGCACTTATCCATGGCCTTTTGGACAATCTCTTATGTGAAAGGTTAGAGAGAGATTGGAATGGTCTTAGTACCTACTACATGCCCTGAAGGCACACCAAACTTAGACTTCGAGTTTGATTCTTTAAATGTTTCTTTGAAAACAATATTATGGGCTGGGCATGGTGGCTCATGCCTGTTATCCCAGCACTTTGGGAGGCCAAGGTGGGCCAATCACAAGGTTAGGAGATCAAGATCATCCTGGCCAACATGGGAAAACCCATCTCTATCAAAAATACAAAAATTAGCTGGGCGTGGTGACACATGCCTGTAATCCCAGCTACTCAGGAGGCTGAGGCAGGAGAACCACTTGAACCAGGGAGTCAGAGGTTGCAGTGAGCCAAGATTGCACTACTGCACTCCAGCCTGGCAACAGAGCGAGACTCTGTTTAAAAAAAAGAAAAAGAAAAAAAGAAAATCATATTATGTAGCTGGGCATAATGGCTTATGCCTGAAACTTCAGGAGACTGAAGTGGGTGGATGGTTTGAGGCTAGGAGTTCAAGACCAGCCTGAGCAACATAGCAAGACCCCCATCTCTACAAAATAAAAATTAAAAAATTAGCTGGGCTTAGTGGTATGTTCCTGTAGTCCCAGCTACTCAGGAGACTAAGGCAGGAGAATCACTCGAGCCCAGGAATTCAAGGCTGCAGTGAGCCATGATGGTGCCACTGAATTCCAGCCTGAGTGACAGAATGAAACCCTAACTCTTAAAAAAAGAAATTATATTATGGCTGCCTCTGGTCAGTAGAATTGTGAGTGAATTAAATTTTTTTCTACATATTTTCCTGTAGTTTCCATTTTTTAAGCAATTTAACATGGGTTGATTTGAGATTAAAAATTATGTTAAACGTTTTATGTTTTACAAATCAGATCATTCCAGCATGGTACAGCTATTCTGGAAAGAAAAGAGCTTATGAATCTATCTTCATATAGAGCTTGAAATGCTTTCAGAATATTTTCTATTGAGTCTATAGTTGGATGCTTAGGACTTTGATCCTGAGAAATCCTGAGTACAGAGAGAATAGAATCAACTTTGAAATTAACTTAGTGAGCTTATCTAGTTCTGCTGGGACAAAGCAGAAGAGAATGTTTGATTTGGTACAAGCCATTAATAAGAGAAAACAAAGCAAAACAACTGGAGGTAACCAGAAGGTAACACAAAAAGTTAGTGTTTGATTTTGACATCAAATGGTTCCCTGGACACTCAAGACTTTATACAACCACTTTCCAACCCTGGTATTACTAGGAAAGAAAATTTCAAATGCTATTTTATAGCACTGGATCAGACAAAGACTCTTCCATCAAAATGTTAGTCAAGCTTCTGCAAGTCATTTGCTTGACTAGGCCAGACTTTGGGCTTCCCTCTCTGTCCTTGTATAATAGAATCCAGTTTTGGGTAGGGTTTTTTTTTTCTGTTTTTTTGAGACAGAGTCTAGCTCTGTCACCCAGGCTGGAGTGCAGTGGTGCGATCTCAGCTCACTGCACCCTCTGCCTCCCAGGTTCAAGCAATTCTCCTGCCTCGGCCTCCTGAGTAGCTGGGATTACAGACACCTGCCACCACACTCGGCTAATTTTTGTATTTTTAGTAAAGATGGGTTTTCAGTGTGTTGGCCAGGGTGATCTTGAACTCCTGACCTCATGATCACCCTCCTCCTCAGCCTCCCAAAGTGCTGGGATTACAAGCGTGAGCCACCATGCTTGGCCAGGATCCAGTTTGAGCAAGAATCCTGCTAAGCCAAATTAACCAAAACCCCCACTCTGCTATCTGACCACCCTTGCCTTCAGCAATAACCCTATCAAGTCAGTTTAGCCAGAAACCCCTTATCCCTGACAATTTCTCTTAGTAATTTTCCATCTATTGACCTCCACCCTGCTCCTTGTAATAAATCCCTACTTATCCTTGTTGGAGCTGGAGTTGAGTCCAGTCTTTTCCCCCCACTGCAAGACCTGATGCCTATCACCACGGACCCCTTGCATAAAGCCTACATTGCCATCTTTGACAAGTATCAAGAATAATTTTTCTTTAATAATTTTTCTTTAACAGATCAAATGAGGTAATACTCCTTTAATAAAAACTATTAGAATTAAAATGTCACAGCTTTTCCTGATTCTTACAATTAAAGTCTGTTAGCCTCATTCTGGGGAAAGATGATGAGTTTTAATTTTTCAATGAATGATGCAATATGTGAAGCTATGAATGTGGAAGGCAGTGACGTTAACACAAAAGACCACTGCTGTCACTTTTCCTGAGGACCTGAGCCATGAACTGCTCTTCATAGCACAGATATAGGTCAGCAGTTCTAGGACAGTCACCCAGTCCCTTACCTCCTTGCAGGAGAGACAGGGACATACAAGGAGTAAAACTGTAGCTGGTAGATGTGGTGGAAGAGAAAAGTAAGACGGGGAGATAAAAGGGAGGGGGCAATGGTCTTGTTGAGAGAGAGGCTCGGAGCTGCAGGTTGTCACCCAGATCTATAGTGTCTTAACTTTGGGCATGCATTTAAGAGGTGGGGACAGGAACTATATGGACAGTGAAACTCTGCCATGCATGCAAGTGAAGTCTGAAAATTTCAATTGTCCTAATGTGAGTGGATAAAACCATTTTTCAGTCTGTATTATCACAAAAAGCACAGAAATAAAGTGAAAGGTATACACAACTGACTATACAAGGAACTCAAAGTCTCAGATGATCAAGGTTATCTCTTCCTAAGGCCTCCATGCCCACCCTTCCTAACTTTCCCTCTCCCCAGGAAAACAACATCCTCCCACCCTTTGAGGTCAGGGCTGCTCTGAGGATGGGAACCGTTCACAGCGTAGCCAAATTTCTCTTATCCATGTTGGCTTCACTGCTGGGTATGTTACTGGGGGAGTTTACCATGGGTGTAAGGATGAACTGAGTGGAGCTCTGTTCTTCCCATTGCCTCCTCTCTCAGTCTCCCAGAATCCCCTGAGGCCCTTGAGCCTTTCCGGTGGTGGCATTGTGGTTGTTTTCCAGGTTGACAGCCTTCCTCTATCCAGTCTTCTGGGCTCATGTTTGTTTTACTCATTTATTCATTAACTCATTTGTTCACCAAATGAGCACCTGTCCTGTGCAAAGCAGGTGCTATGAGCTAAAGCTACAAACACAAACACAAGCTCTTGCTGGCTCTTTGAGAATTCACTATCTTTAAAAGTACAAATACAAGGACATATCAAGCATTTACTATGCACCAAATGCTCTTCCAAACATTTGATATGTGATGACTCAATGGATTGTTACAACCCCTTGAAATAAATAATGTCGTCATCCCCATTTGATGCAACAGGAACTGAAGGCCGGAGAGGAGAAGCAACTTGCTCTACATCACACAGCTTCTAAGTAGAAGAACCAGGATTCAAACTGGACCTTCTGGCCCTTGACCGTGAGTTCTTCACCACTCTGCCCAGACTCTACTGCCTCTCGCCAAACCCCAGGACAAGGTAGGGCTGCTTCGGGACATGTATAACAGAATGTGGCAAAAAGTTTTGGGAAAAGAACTTTCGTGGGAAGTCCTTTGAGATAGCACAGAGAATGTTGACATGCAACAGCTTAATGGGTGGATAATTGGGGGCAGAGGCAGTGGTCATGCCAGGGCCCCACCTGTTCTAAGGCTGTGGGGGTACTGGGGCATCTCCAGGGAGCAGCAGCAGTCGCACTCTTGGGAGAGGAGGCAGTGACATCTTAGAGGCATCACTGGCAGACTGCTCACAAAGTCACTGTGTTCGTCGTCCAAGAGGAACACATGACTGTGGGAGCACGTGCATTTGCAAGTCAAGCAGTGGAAAATTTGCTAGGGAGAAATGGAAATACTAGGTAGTTTCTTCATAATACACAACAAAGCCCCTTGGCTATATTTTTTATGAGTAGAGATTATTTCTCCACTTTTTATTTTTAACTACATCTAGTAGTAAATCAAATCAGGCTCATGGATTTTTTTTTTTTTTTTTTTTAACAACCAGTGAGTGCTGATAGGTGGAAGGAGAGTAACCAGGAATTCAGGAGATGTAGGTTTCACATCTCCTAAATTACTAGCATTGTCACCTACTCGTGGTGGGACCTTGGGCACCACAGTAGTCCTTTGGCCACTGGAAAGATCTTACCTCCTAAAAAGTTCTGATTGAGCAATTCACCTTGCATTTCCAGGAACATGCTTCATGAAAGAAACGGGTTTTGTTCTCTGAGCTTGGCTGAATTAGCAAATTCTTATTTGTGGCTTAGAGTTTCTTCTTTGATTTCAGAGCTTCCTTCAAATCTTTTTTTCCTAAAAATTACTTGTCCATTAAGTAGTTTGATTCCATCCTGTTGCTGCAATATATGTCTCAGTAACCTTAAAAAAAACTCTCTGTTCCAACCACTGATCTTGGCTCTGCTCCCCCTGTGGGAGCCAGATTTATTTTTGCTCATGGAGTGTTTTTCCTTCCCTCCCTGTTTATTGGTTTATTTGCTGCCATTAAGTACACATTATGTACAGTTTTGTGGTTTGGGTGGTTTTTTTTTTTCTTATTTAGCCAGTATCATTCAGTTCTGGGAAGCAAAGATGCTCATGATGTTGGTTTGAGCCCAGGAAATTCAGCTGGGGGGCGGGGAAGTCTTAATTCATACAATTACTGTATTAACAGACTTTCAGTAAGTTGCTATTAAAAATAAATAAATAAAAGTCAGCCAGGCACGGTGGCTCACGCCTGTAATCCCAGCACTTTGGGAGGCCGAGGCAGGCAGATCACCTAAGGTCAGGAGTTCGAGACCAGCCTGACCAACATGGAGAAACCCCATCTCTACTAAAAATACAAAATTAGCCATGCGAGGTGGCACATGCCTGTAATCCTAGCTATTCAGGAGGCTGATGCAGGGGAATTGCTTGAATTGGGAGGCGGAGGTTGCAGTGAGCCAAGGTGACACCATTGCACTCTAGCCTGGGCAACAAAAGAGAAACTCCGTCTCAAAAAAAAAAAAAAAAAAGACACCCAGGTGCAATGGTGCACTCTTGCACTCCAGCTACTCAGGAGGCTTAGGTGGAAGGATGGCTTGAGCCCAGGAGTTCTGAGCTTTAGAGGGGCCAGGAATTCACAAGGTCAAGAGGATATGTGCGCTCAGAGCCTGTGCGCTCCCCTTCTGGGCCAGGCACCAGGTATGTGGGACCCAGTATTCCCTACCCCAGTAGCCCTGGGCTCACTTCTGGGCCCTGAGTGGGCCTCTTCCCCAAGGCATCCTCCAACACTGACCCCTGTGCTGGTGCGTGCACCAGTGAGGCTAAGGGGTGGCTGGTGGTGGCCATTTACAGGTGTGTGGGCATGCGTGTTGGGTGTCCATATGTGTGGGCTCTGAAAGCAAGGGTGAGGCGATGCATAGGCCAGCCCTTGAAGTTCATTCAGGCATGGCACTGAGATTTTAAATTTGAACCTGGCTCTTCCACGGTGTCCTGAGATATATTTGTCAAAATAGAAAGATAGAACACACTTGGCAGTTCATTCACTTGATTTACAACTTCTGAAGAGTTAGAGGCACGGTATGTATTCCTTCCCCAGTTTGCAAATGTTAGGAGTGGCCCCTGAAGGTTGTGAACTGAGAACATCTGAGACAGGTCTCAGTTAATTTAGAAAGTTTATTTTGCCAAGGTTAAGGACACATGCCTGTGACACAGCCTCAGGAGGTCCTGACGACATGTACCCAAGGTGGTCAGAGCAGTTTGGTTTTATACATTCTAGGGAGACATGAGACATCAACTAACATATGTAAAATGAACATTAGTTTGCGACATGTACCCAAGGTGTTCAGAACACAGTTTAGTTTTATGCATTCTAGGGAGACACAAGACATCAATCAACATATGTAAAATGAACACTGGTTTGGTCCAGAAAGGCGGGACAGCTCAACTCAAAGTGGGACCACTCGAAGTGGAGAGGGGGCTTCCAGGTCACAGGTAGGTGAGAGACAAACGGTTGCATTCTTTTGAGTTTCTGATGAGCCTTTCCAAAGGAGGCAATCAGATGTGCATTTATCTCAGTGAGCAGAGGGGTGACTTTGAATAGAATAGGAGGCAGGTTGGCCCTAAGTAGTTCCCCAGCTTAACTTTTCCCTTTAACTTAGTGATTTGGGGGCCCCAAGATTTATTTTTCTTTCACAAGGTTTAGAGTGAAGTGCTCAGCTGTACACACTGCTGCATATGTAAAATACACAGCCCAGCCTGTCCTCACGTGTCAAGGGGCTTTCTGCATTTTTGCTGTGTATTATGAAGAACGTGCCTGAGTATTTCCATTTCTCCCTAGCAGATTTTCCACTGCCTGGCTTGGAAATGCATGTGCTCCCATGGTCACGTGGTCCCTTTGGATGAACACAGTGACTTTGTGAGCAGTCTGCTGATGCTGACACTCCTGCAGCAGCCTTCTGAGCAGTCAGGGGAGCATGAACAAGATATGCTTCTTTTGTGGAAAAAATTTCTAAAAGCACATGCTTCCTCGGTACTTAGTCATTCTTCCTTTGCGTCCATGTAGGTGCTTATTTCACGGTATTTTGTAGAAAATTGTTTACATTTCTGTCTCCCCTCCTAGGTTCTGAGCTCTTCAAAAACAGGTACTGTGTCTTGGTTCTTTTTAGATTTCCAGCACCCAGCTCTGCGCTCCACAGACAGATAATGAGCATCATGCTGAGATATAATAAAAAAATATATATTTAGTCTTTCTCTCTGGTTGCTGGCTCAGAGCTCTTAAACCCTCCGAATTTCCTGAGTGGTAGGAATGTCTTTTGTCTGCTAGTGCGTGGACTCAAGGGGTGGGATAGTGGGGGTTATAGCTTCAGGGTGGGGGCTGATCACCAGAAAAACCAATCGCATGTTTAGAGGGTTAGAATGTTCAGCTCTACACTTCACCGCCCCCATGGAGGGGAGAGGCGCTGGAGTTGAGTTCAATCACCAGTGGTCAATGATTCCATCAATCATGTCTATGTAATGAGGTTTTGATTGACACTATGAGGCTAAGGGAACCCTGGGCAGAGGTGTACCCCATCACTCCCCTGATACTGTGCCCCATGAGTCTCTTCCATTTGGCTGTTCCGGAGTTTATCCTTTATAATAAACCAGATATTGTAATTAAAGTGCTTTCCTGAGTTCTGTGAATTGTCCTAGCAAATTACCAACCCTGAAGTGGAGTCATGGGAGCCCCCAAATGTGTCTACAAGTTGGACAGAAGTGTAGGTAGCCTGGGGACCTGGGACTTGTGACTGGCATCTGAAGTGAGAGCAGTCTTGTGGTACTGAGCCCTTAAGCTGTGCGGCCTGCACTGCTTCCTGGTACTTAGTGTCAGAATTGAATTGAATTGTTTAACACCCAGTTGGTATGAGAGAATTGGTTGGTGTTGGGACACTATATTTGTTGTGGAAAAACACTACCACGTATATACTAGACTAATAATTGAGGCAAAGTGTAAAGCCCGAATTGGCTCTAACTGCAGACTTTACTCCAATTTTGTTAAATATTAAGAATTCTATGGCAGTTTAACATTCCTTCTGTTGAAAGATAGGGTCTATGTACCTTCCCTTGGATATTAACAAGTTTATAACTGTTTTAACCAAGAGTGTGTAGTGGAAGTGACACCATTTACCGTCACGGGTGACAACTGGCTGGGGCCAGTGTTGCAGGTGGTAAAATAATTTACCGAAACAATAATGAGTTAAAGAGGCAAGTTTATTAGAGAGAAAACACATTGCAAGGAAGCAATGGGCCGCACAGCAGAGAAGGGGCTGTCTGCAATGCAACAGGGGCTGGAGGGAAGTTTTATAGGGTCGTGCTGGAGGGGTTATGTGCAGACAGGATAATGCTGATGGGGCCATTTGCAGAGTGAGGTATTTGGAAACAGTTGTTTTTGGTTCGCCGTCTCTTAGAACAATTGTTTTCCTCCACCAAAGGCCTCTTCTTCATTGTTGCTAACTTATCAGCCTCCATAAGACTAGGTCATAAAAGGTCATGCAGCTTCCATCTGGTTCTTAGAATTCTTGCTCTGAGGATCCCTTTTGGAATCCCGTGGCCATACTGTGAGACCCCCCAGCTACCAGGCAGAGCCACGTGTAGGTGTTCTGGTCAAGCATCTCAGCTGAGATAGCCCATCAAGTCATCCCTTCCAGGTGCTAGCCAGGTGAACACAGAAGTCTCCAGATGTTTCCAGTCCCCAGATGTTTGAGACACCCCAACCATTCAACTTCCCTGCTGAGGCCCCAGAATCCTGAAGCAGAGACATGCCAACCAAATTCCTGGCCCACAAAATTTATGAGCATTATCTCCTGACTGTTGTTTTATACCAGTGTACTTGGGGTAGCTTTTCTTTTTTTATTTTTATTTTAAGTTCTGGGATACATGTGCAGAACATGCAGATTTGTTACATAGGTATACATGTGCCATGGTTGTTTGCTGCACCTATCAACCTGTCATCTATGTTTTAAGCCCCGTATGCATTAGGTATTTGTCCTAATGCTCTCCCTCCCCTTGCCCCCCATCCCCCTGGCAGGTCCCGGTGTGTGATGTTCCCCTCCCTGTGTCTCCGTGTTCTCATTGTTCAACTCCCACTTATGAGTGAGAACATGCAGTGTTTGGTTTTCTGTTCCTGTATTAGTTTGCTGAGAATGGGGTAGCTTTTCACAGGAATAGTAACCAGAACACATGTCCTCAACATTGTGTAATGACCAGCTGTTTAAAACTCATTTTCTTTACTTTAAGTTATTCTATTTAAGGGCCATTATATTGCAAATGTATATAAAAATTAGACCCTCAGAATTCTGTTAATTGTTAATTATTGAAAGAAGGGGTTTTTTAATGCAATAAATTATGGTTTTACAAGATGCAGGGAAATATTTTTCATGCATGGCAATTATCTTACTACATTAATATTTCTACACAGCTCTGATTATTCCCTTAGATAAATTCCTAGAGATGGATCTGCTGGGTCAAGTGGCATGCACATTTCAGAGACCACTGATTCACATGACCAGGTTATCAAAACCCACATCTCACTCAACGCCCTTCCTCTTCCAGGCTTGGGGACTGCACTGGGGTGGGGATTTGAGCTGCTCTTTCCTGCTTCCTCCTCCCCTTCACTCTGCTGCTCCCAGGTCCTTCAGAGCAGAGTTTAGGGAGGGGTGGAAAAGATAGGAAAGGGACAAAAGTCTTTTTACCTGGCGTGGTCCTCTCTTGGGGTCTCATGTCCTCCAAGTGTTAGACATGAATACACTAGGTCTCTTGTGGAGCACTTGGGAAAGTCCTTTGGGAAGTCTTTGGGATGCCTCCCTCAACATGGGTGCCTCAAAGGGAACATTTGCTTCTGTTGTCCCTGCTCCCCAACTCCAGCCGATGCTAGAGATCCCCACAGGCTTTTGCTGCCAGTCTGTCACCCTCTAGGGAGTCATCTTCAGGCAGGGTGTCAGCAAAGGTGGCACAAGCCTGGCTTCCTTCCACAGTGTCCACTTGGCCACAGGCAACTCACGCGTCCCTATCATACCAAATAAGGTGGAGGTGGGAGCAAGAGCAAGTGCTTCTTCTCTTTGTGGTGCCATCTGTAGCCAGTTCCTTTTTTTTCTACCCAACTGATAGAGAGTCTGAATCAGCAATTCACTCTTTAAGCAAATGTTCAGAAAATGAGTGCCTGTCTCTCTTTGCCAATACTCCCAAGCTCTGTGATTCATCTGGATCTGGGCCTGGGGAGCATTTTCCCCTAGATCAGAAACCCCCTATCTAATTCCTCCAGTTTTCATATCTTGGGCTCATAGAGACTGGAGTGAGAGTGGGCGTGGGGCCGGGAGCAGAGGCTGAGCACTGTGGGGCTGGGCTGGAGTGTGAAATTGATCATATGATGGAGAGCCAGGCAGGGCCTCTGTGCTTTGCCTCTTTGCTTTATGGCTAATAATCAAACAATAGAAGTTTTGTTTGAGATTCTCTTACAGTGATTGGTTTAATAATTATGGAATATTCTCTATGATGGATAAAATGTAGCCACTCAAAATCCAAGGACAACTTAATGGGAAATATGTATTGATATGCACATATTGATATATATGAAATGATGTATTGCTAAAGGAGCAATGTATGTGCCCAAACCACATAATTCCCCATTTATAAAACACATAAAAAAATTATTAGAACATCCACCAAACCATTCTCTCAGAAGGATAGAATTATTGGTGATTTCTTCTCTGTGCTTTTTGGGGTTTTCAAATTTCTATGATGAGTACATGTTACTCTGATAAACTTAAAAATTGTTTCTGAAATATAAAACTAAATGTTAAACCTTCTCTTCATGCACACTCTCCTACAAATATTCTTTCTCTTTATTCCCTTTTGAGTTTTCAATATCAAGGGAGCTGTTCTCCTTCAAAGCAAGTGAAGGAGCAGAAATAAAATCCACATGTGCTGCTGCTAAATTCTCCACAGTCAGCAAGAGCACACATGTCCAAGGCCCAGGGCAGCAGAGGCCAGCAGAGTTCAGACAAGGCAGCCACAGCAGCAAGGGTTTCCGGAAGAGTCCCTGGAGTGGTGGCTTGTATCCTAGGTTGCACATTGGAACCACCTGGCATACTTTAAAAACTACTCATGCCTGAGGCAGCAGGATTTTAAAAACCAGAGTGATTCTAGTGTGCAGCCAAGGTTAGGAACCCCTGCCAGAGAGTGGGAGCCTCACCTAATTTCCAGGCACCTTCTCCAGGAATTTCCTGTGTCTTCTCTTATGTGAATTGTCTGAAAGCATTTGATTACAAATGCAGTCTCCAAAATTATAACTCAAAGTAGGGGGCAAGATGAAAGGGTTTTAGGCCATATGCTGGATTGAATAGTGTCCCCCAAAAGATTTATATTCACCTGGAACCTTAGAATATGACCCTGTTTGGAAATAGGGTCTTTGCAGATGTAATGAAGTGAAGATAAGATCATACTGGAACCAATTAAGGTAAACCCCAAAGCAAATGACTGGCGCCCTCATAAGAAGAGGGAGATTTGAAGGCACACAGACACACACAGTGGGAAGAAGGCCATGAGAAGATGGAGGCAGGAATCCATCTGCAGTGATGCAGCTACAAGCCAAGGAATGATCAGAACTGCCAGCCCCATCAGAAACTAGAAGGGAGGCATAGAATGGATTCTCTCAGAGCCTCCGAAAGGATCAACCCTGTTGACATCTTGATTCTATTGCAGCAGCCCTGGGAAACTAACTGTTAGTTTCAGAACTGTTTCAGAAGTCTGACCCCAGAAGCAGTGAAACGGTGCTCTGCAACAGGTAACGCACTCATCAGCACAGCTCTTTACTGGACCTCCAAGGACTCTCTCTTGCATGCCCACTTTTCTTTGTGTGCACAGAAAAAAAAAAATGCATCTTACACCATCCATGTCAATTCTTTTTCAATTATGTGTACGTAGGACCTACTTGGTTTGCAAGGTGGAAAAAAACCCCACTATACACTTTGTTCAATTGCTTTTCCTAGCTCAGTCAGGAGACCTTTCTTATTAGAGTCACTCACCTTATAACTAACAAGAATTGCCAGCTTTCGAAAAGCAGTTACTTCTAAGTAAAACAAGCACTTCTCTGAAAGAGTCTGATAAAGCTGTAAAAGACATTCTATGAGTAGGAGTTTGCTATTTCTGCTTCAATCTTGGAAAATTTCTTTCATCGACACTATCTTTAATAGAGAAAGGGAGATGATGAGGCCTTCTGTGGTCGTTTACTTTATTCTCCAGGTTTCCAGTGGGCAGCACCAACTATGTAAATTAAGTTGCATTCAACTGAATGATCAATTATCTCATGCCCTAGATCTATAATAGGGGCTGGAAATGCAAAGTGACCGCTGCCCTCAGGAAAACCATAGGAGTGGTAGACAAGTAACAACACATTAGATAGAGCACAAAGCAGAAGCTCAAAGCAGAAGAAATACATTGGAGCTACAGGGACCACGGAATGACTTTCCTATTAGATGGTGAGTTGAACATGAATGTTTATCTGCTCCATCCTGAAAAATGCACTAAGATGAGAGAAGAGCAATAAAAATAAATATACATAAACCCAAAAGGACTGAGAGAACTGAGGAAGACACCACAATGAATGAAAACCACCATCGGATTTGGTAGGATGGAAACCAGAGGAAGTAGAGGAACGGAGAAATCTGACTACAAAGTGCCTGCAGAGGCGATATTGATCAGAGAAACCAGCTCCACCAAAAGGGAGGGTGGAGGACTGGAGGCACATAAGCTATCAGAGGTCATGATGGGCATAAAGTGAAAAACAAGGGGTTTTGGTTGAAATTCTGCTTTAAGTAGAAATTAGATCCCAGGTTGTTCATCATCCAGAGCAGCTAGGAGGCCACTCCTCCCTACCCAGGTAGGAGACTTATTCTCGGAGCAGAGGACCCAAAGGGACTGCACAGCACAGGGTGGGGCAAAGTGCTGTACTGAGGGCACTTGACCTGCTGAACTGGGAGACTCCTAGCCCTCTTTGTCCCCCATCCCAAGGGTGCAGATGGGACAGCCAGGTGGAAGGGGGTCCCTGGAGAAACTCCAGCCAGGTGCCCACTGAGGTGGAGCCTGGGGAAGTTCAGGACGTTTGCAGCAGGGAGGAGCCTGGCCCCTCCTCTTCCTGGGTAGAACCTGGGATTCAAGCAGCTGGAGGGAAGCGCTCTAGCAGAGGGACTCTGGCCTTGTGAGGGTCCCTGTTTCCCCCTTTTCTTCCTTTGTACCCAATAAAACCCTGTCTTACACACCATTTACATTGCGAGCCTGAATTTTTGTGGCCATGGGGCTGTGAACCCAGAAAATCTGAGGTCATAGTTAATTTATAAAGTTTATTTTGCCAAGGTTGAGGAGGCACCCGTGACAGAGCCTCAGGAAATACTTACGACATGTGCCCAAGGTGGTCAGGGCACAGCCTGGTTTTATACATTTAGGGAGACAAGAGACATCAATCAATATGTGTAAGAAGTACCTTGGATCTTAAATGTACTTAAAGCAAAGGCAAGAAGACTGGGAGTGGGGAAGGAGCTTCCAGGTCAGAGATAGGTGATGCACAAATGGTTACATTCTTTTGAGCCTTCCCAAAGGAGGCAAATCAGCTATGCATCTATCTCAGTGAGCAGAGGAGTGACTCTGAATAGAATGGGTGCCAGGTTTGCCCCAAGCAGTTCCCGCTTGAGTTTTCTTTAGTGATTTTGGGAGCCCAGGGTATTTTCCTTTCACAGGACAAAGAACCCCGTTTTTAGCTGAACTTAGGAAAAGTCCTGAAACATTTTTGGTGTGCAACATAGGGGCTCCAGAAGCCTCAAGTGAAATGGGGACTCAAAATCTCTCACTCTTGCTCCCAAGCCTTTTCATCCTCGGACCCTTGAACTTCTGAGGGTGGGGGAAATCATACCCTCAACCCCTATCACTCCAGGGCCTTTTCATAGCCTTTTCCTTCCTTTTTCAGGACAGATCAGAGAGCAGCAGCTCTCCACTGCTCTCCCCTCCATGCTGGGGCTGAAACGCATGGCCCAAGGCTCCAGGGGTGGCTAACTGGCATTTTCCCCTAAGAGTCGTGGAGTCTCCTTTTCTGGCCAAGAGATTCATCTCCATCAGACAGTAATTATACTTTTCTCCCTGGTGGAGGAACCACTTGTTTCAGAATAAGAGGTTCTTCCCCAGGCATTTTTAAACCTTTTCTTTCCCCTTCTCTACCCCATCAGCAAGTTAACTTTTAAAAAGATTTTTTTTTTCTCTTAGAAGATATTGTACTAGGCTAGGACCCCCCAACTATCACTGTATTCTCTGCAAAGTTTTGGTGGTGAAATCAAGCCTCCATCTTGTTTTACAGCCTGAGAGCATGGCTGGTAACTGAAAGAACACATTTCTCAGCCCTGGGCCCAGTACAAACACATATCTCAACTTCCTGGGCTCAACACAAACACATTCACACATTCCTCAGCCCTGGGCCCAGCACAAACACATTCCTCCATATATCTCAACTTCCTGGGCCCAGTACAAACACACCACATATCTCAACTTCCTGGGCCCAGTACAAACACACCATATATCTCAACTTCCTGGGCCCAGTACAAGCACACCATATATCTCAACTTTGGAAAAACACCACCTGGAGAAACCCCCAATAAGGTCACAACCATTTGTGGCTTTACTGAAAGCGCAGGAACCAATAGAAAACTGCTAAATGTATAACTTAAAATGTAAACCAATTGCAATGCTATTCCCTTGTTCCTCTGTAACCTTACATATCCTGTTTACATTGGGCTATAAAAAGCGAGCACACGCATTGTTCGGGGCCCTCTTGTATGCTGTGGAATGGAGGGACCAAGTTTGAACTTGCAGTAAAGATCCTTGCCGCTTGGCTTTGACTCTGGACTCTGGTGGTCTTCTTTGGGGAATAAACGGTCTGGGCATAACATTTGGGGGCTGGTCCGGGATTCCCCAAGCCCACCAGACCCCTGGTCAACGGATCTACCAGGATCGATCTGCTGATAGGTGAGCCGGCTCGTCTCTGTTTGTCTGTGTCTGTTCTGAACCTGTATCTGTGACTCGCGAGGTCTGAAACTGAAGCTGACACAGTCCTGGCGGACACGCTATAGGATGGCCAGCGGAGACCGGTGGGAGACTTCCCCTGGCTCTCGCCTGATTTAGATTTCTATCTGAACTGATTCTGACCCGGGCTTCCGGAGCGTGCTTGCGGCTAGATATTATTGATACTCCAGTTTTCCCTTGCAGGAATTCTAACCCATATTCTTTTGCAGGAAGAGACTACAAACTATTACAGAATGGGTAATACCCAGAGCACACCTCTATCTCTCCTTATAAATAATTTCAAGGATGTTAGAGCAAGGGGCCATGATCTTAGTGTGGAAATCAGGAGGGGAAAGCTAATTACTCTGTGCCGTTCCGAATGGCCCGCCTTTAATGTAGGGTGGCCACCCAAAGGGACATTATGTCTTCCTGTCATCACTAGAGTAAAGTCCAAGGTTTTCCTACCTGGGCATGCTGGCCACCTGGATCAAATCCCATGAACCCGCCCCCTTGGCTGTCCCCTTTCCTACTAGCCCCTGGACCCTGTAAGGCACTGGTTGCTCCGCCGCTAAAATCCAAGCAACCGACTGCCCCCCCATCCCGTTTTACCTGATAGCAGGGACTCACTGTCCACAGAACCCCCTCCGTACCCCTCCGGGCCGCAGGCCTCAGCCCCCCAGGCTGAGCCGCAGGGAGAAGCAGGCAGACAGGAGGCAGCCGGCGTGCCCGAGCCCACTGAAAGTGAAAGTAACTCTGAAGGGCTGGTGCGGGTCCTCTGTAAGCACAGCACCGGTCCCCTGGGCCCCTCTTTTCTTTCTTTGTACTTTGTCTCTGT
>NW_012116821.1:6494775-6496293 GCF_000951035.1 Colobus angolensis palliatus | reverse complement strand
AAAAAGCCTAGCTAGCACAAAGGTGACACAAACCTCAGAAAAAATGCTGCTTGCAGCTTTAATGGTTGTATCAACGGTGGTAAGTCTCCCCATGCCTGCAGGAGCAGCTGCAGCTAATTATACCTACTGGGCCTATGTGCCTTTCCCGCCCTTAATGCGGGCAGTCACATAGATGGATAATCCTATTAAAATATATGTTAATAATAGTGTGTGGGTACCTGGTCCCACAGATGATCGTTGCCCTGCCTAACTGGAGGAAGAAGGAATGATGATAAATATTTCCATTGAGTATCGTTATCCTCCTATTTGCCTAGGAAGAGCACCAGGATGTTTAATGCCCGCTATCCAAAATTGGTTGGTAGAAGTACCTACTCTCAATCCCATCAGTAGATTTACTTATCACTTGGTAAGCAGAATGTCACTCAAACCACAGGTAAACTATTTACAAGACTTTGCAGTCACAGCTACAGCCCTGTGGCAGGAGTTGCATTGCACTCCTGTGTTCAGCCAGTAAGCTTGGTTGACAATTAGCAAAAGAATTCCACAAGACTGTAGAATTCACAATCTGGTATCGATCAAAAATTGGCAAATCAAATTAATGATCTTAGACAAACTGTCATTTGGATGGGAGATAGGCTCATGAGCTTGGAACATCGTTTCCAGTTACAGTGTGACTGGAATACTTCAGATTTTTGTATTACACCCTAAGTTTATAATAAGTCTAAACATCACTGGGACATGATAAGATGCCACCTACAGGGAAGAGAAGATAATCTCACTTTAGACATTCCTAAATTAAAACAAATTTTTGAAGCCTCTCAAAGTCATTTAAATATTGTGCCTGGAGCTGAGGCGTTAGATCAAGTGACAAAAAAAAAGTCTTTATGGATTAAACCACACGACTTGGATTAAGTCTATTGGGAACTCTACTGCAGTAAATTTTGGAATTATGTGTCTCTGTTTAATCAGTTTGTTTTTAGTGTGCTGGACCAGTCAAAGAATCCTATGCCAAAATCGAGAGAACGAACAAGCCTTCATCGCCATGGGCACATTTATATAGAGGAAAAGGGAGAGAGAATGTTGTGGGAAGTCAGAGATCTTGAACGGAGGGACTAGCTGGAGCCACAGCAGAAAAACATAAAATATAAAGATTTCATGGACATTTTATTAGTTCTCCAAAATTTATACTTTTGTAATTTCTTATGTCTCTCTTTAATCTCTTAATCCCATCATCTTCTTTGTAAGATGAGGAGGATATATGTCACCTCAGGACCCTGTGATGATTGCCTTAACTGCACAAATTGTTTGTAGAGCATGTGTGTTTGAACAATATGAAATCTGGGCATCTTAAAAAAGGAGATAACAACGGTGTTCAGGAAACAAGGGAGGTAACCTTGAACTGGCCGCCGGTGAGCCGGACGGAACAGAGCCATATCTCTTCTCCTTTTGCACACAAATAGGAGAAATATCGCTGAATTCTTTTACTCAGCAAGGAATATCCCTGAGAAAGAGAATGAG
>NW_012116821.1:6488156-6493770 GCF_000951035.1 Colobus angolensis palliatus | reverse complement strand
CGGGAACCAATAGAAAACTGCTAAATGTATAACTTAAAATGTAAACCAATTGCAATGCTATTCCCTTGTTCCTCTGTAACCTTACATATCCTGTTTACATCGGGCTATAAAAAGTGAGCACACGCATTGTTCGGGGCCCTCTTGTATGCTGTGGAACGGAGGGACCAAGTTTGAACTTGCAGTAAAGATCCTTGCCGCTTGGCTTTGACTCTGGACTCTGGTGGTCTTCTTTGGGGAATAAACGGTCTGGGCATAACAGTAACCTCTTAGCAAGACTTTGTTTAGCAATCCTGCCAGAGGCGATGAGCCCTCTCATGTTCCATATCTGCATGTTTTCCTAGCTCTATTGGAACAGGAATTAAAAGAAATTAAAGAGTGTGTAAGCAGAAACTCAGTTGTATGTAAGAAAACCAATTCCCCTTGAGAAAGAGAAAGAGCTGGAGTCCTTTAAAAATTAACTGCCTGTTTTTCTGTAGCTGGTGAGCCTATCTCTCCTCCTTTCCCAGGCATTGTGAAGACCCTGTTTCCCTAGCTGTGCAGCTGCAAGGTCACTAGACAGATAAACTCAAGTCACAAAACGTGTTTTTCCTTGAAAAGTAAGAAATGATGTAATGCATGTCTCAACTGATTGAATAATTGCCTTTGTTTCTCACGTCTGTAGTATGCTTCCCCCTGCACAGATCTCCCCTCACCCACAAAATGCTTAAAAGGTAACTTCATTCTTTGTTCAGAGCCAGTCCTTTGGATGTTAATCCGACTGGGCTGGTGCACCTAAATAATAAATATCTTCCTGAACCCCATCGGTCTCTCTGATTCCTTAAAAATCCCGCAACACTGTCTCTTAAAGGGCCCCATGCAGCAACTGGGTTTTCTTCTGCCTGTCTGTGTGTGTACTGTTTGTGATGTCTGTAAAAAGAGCTCTAATTAATTTGACCTAAAGAAATATGAGCGCTTGGATCTAATATTTTTTAAAGGGAAGATAAAATCTGTGATACCTGTCAGTTCACGAGACTTTAATCTTTAAGAAATAAGACAGCCCTAAAGACTATTGGTAAAATGCAGGTCAGATGCAAGGTTTGCTAAGTGTTTTAAGGTTACAAACTGCTTTTGGAGTTTTGAGAACTATTTGACTTGCCAGCTTCACAATTGGTAGGGCCTGGGGACATATGGAACTAACCGCACCCTTAATTAACAAGGCAAACCTTGGCTGCAGTTAGCATGCAATTAAAGCAACCTAACAAGTTTTACCTTAAAGTTAAAAATTGCTAGGAGCTAATTGAAACTACTAGAAATAGATTTACATGCAAGGTGTGTGAGAATAGTAAACTGTGATTTTTAGTAAAAGGTTGTAAGAAGGCATGGAAATGTGAACTTTTGCCTAGGGTTAAAGGATTGTTTTGAAGGAAAAAGCTGAAGGTTCAAAGAAGTGGTGGAAGAATTGTGGAACTTAAATCTTGAAAAAGAGGTTCTCTGTGTGAACATATTGACTAACTTCAAAAAAGGGTATTATATGGTTTTTCTGTAAATTGAGCATTGAAATAAAAGCATAAAAAGGTTTTCCTAAGGCACTAATCTGCTCTTTGGCAAAATTTTTAAAGAGCTGTGAAAAGTTTTTGCCTCTTTAAAATTTCTGAGTCATGATTTTGGCAAAATAAATAACTTAAGGTAATTTGGGATTCTATTTCATAGTATCAAGTGATTTAAACCTCAAACATTTAACAGCCTTCCCAAAATCAAACTTCAGTTTCAAAACTGTCTTTCCTGGCACCTGACTTTTCAGATGTTTCAGAGGGCCCCTGAAGTGTCCAAAAAAAGAGTGGTAAACAAGATTATTTGACATGTTTAGGTACATAGGATTGCCAAAATGACGTTCAATCTTCTTTAGGTAATATTTTGTGTGAATAATGCTGAGAGACAGGACTAACTGGATTTCCTAGGCCGACTAAGAATTCCTAAGCCTAGCTGGGAAAGGTGACCACACCCACCTTTAAACAGGGGGGCTTGTAACTCAGCTCACACCCGACCAATCAGGTAGTAAAGAGAGCTCACTAAAATATCAATTAGGCTAAAAGCAGCAGATAAAGAAATAGTCAATCATCTATCACCTGAGAGCACGGGGGCGGGACAATGATCGGGATATAAACCCAGGCATTCGAGCCAGATCAGGCAACCCACTTTGGGTCCCCTCCCTTTGTATGGGAGCTCTGTTTTCACTCTATTAAATCTTGCAACTGCACACTCTTCTGGTCTGTGTTTGTTCCAGCTTGAGCTGAGCTTTCGCTTGCCATCCACCACTGCTGATGACCACCGTCGCAGACCTGCCTCTGACTTTCACCCCTCTGGATCTGGCAGGGTGTCTGCTGTGCTTCTGATTCAGTGAGGTGCCCATTGCTGCTCCCAATCAGGCTAGAGACTCGCCATTGTTCCTGCATGACTAAGTGCCCGGGTTTGTCCTAACTGAGCTGAACACTAGTTGCTGGGTTCCACGGTTCTCTTCTGTGACCCATGGCTTCTAATAGAGCTATAACACTCACTGCATGGCCCAAGGTTCCATTCCTTGGTATCCGTGAGGCCAAGGTCAGAGAGCAAGAGGCTTGCCACCATCTTGGGAACTCTGGGAGCATAGACCCGCTGGTAACAATGCTAATGTATGTTCCAAAATTGTATGAAATTTCTAAAATTCTAATGTCTAAGTATATGCTACCAATCATAATTAAGGTTGTTAAGTTATTGTAAACCACAGAGATAACCAAACTTCTTTGTCAATTGTGTTTCTAACTGTAACTATCCTGGACATTTTGATATTCACAGACAATTGTTGTCTTGTTTTAATCCTTTTTAAAGATGGTTTATGTTAAAATACCAAAATTGTTAGAAATAGACAATTGGTGCTGCAAAGAAAAGTCAGCATGGAGACGAAAGACCTCTCAGCAAGGCAATCTACTCTCTGCAGAAAGGGTGCTCAATTGCAGATGGAACAATGGTGAGAGCACACCTGAACAAAGGAATAGCAGACATATTTATCACTTATACATTTGGGTCGTCCTTACGGCTGTGTCCTGCATCCATTGGCTGGAGCTGGACCTCACACTCTTAAACTGATACTCAATTTACTAATAGCCTAAGACTTTCCTAAATAGGTAATGCAGGGAAGAACAAAGAAGGAGAGGAAGTTGCTTACAAAAGATTTAAGGAAGCAATAACATTTCCACATAAGCAGGGGGCATAAGCTATGAGCTAAGACTTGCCTGGGCCTTTCCAGACATGCCTGAGTAAGCCAAGGCAACTAACTGGGCTAAAGTGTAAGAACTGATAGTTGATAGGAGGCTTTAGAGTAAGGAACTATTATTCCCAGTGTCTATTATTTTATTTTTAAACCAAGAAGAGCTTTGAAGACGAACTTTTCTACTTTCTACGATTTATAATGAGCTATAGAAATTTAACAGGTGCTCTCAAATATAGGCTTCTGATAACTTTAGAGATTGTAACATTGGTATAAAGGAAAATGTACAGGACTCATGAAGAGCAGAAATGTTCATGAATATCAAGCGAAACAAGAGTTAACTAAATGAACTGAACTCAGAAAGCTGAAGCAACCTTTTGTCTTTTGCTTGGAATATTGCTGATCCTTGTTTTGTTTTCAAAGTCAAGGAAACTTATTTTAAACTATTTACCAGCTATACAAAATAATGTCCTTCTTTATATCCTTATTCTATAAGCTTTTTTTTTCTGTTTTTAATTTTTAAAATATTCTTTACTTTGTAAACTTGTTTGTTAAAAATGAAAACCCAGGCCGGGCATGGTGGCTTATGCCTGTAATCCCAGCACTCTGGGAGGCCGAGGCGGGCAGATCACCTAAGGTCAGGAGTTCAAGACCAGCCTGACCAACATGAAGAAACCCCATCTCTACTAAAAATACAAAATTAGCCAGGTGTGGTGGTGCATGCCTGTAATCCCAGCTACTTGGGAGGCTGAGAAAGGAGAATCACTTCAACCTGGGAGGCAGAGGTTGCAGTGAGCCGAGATTGGGCCATTGCGCTCCAGCCTGGGCAACAAGAGTGAAACTCCATCTCAAAAATAAATAAATAAATAAAATAAATAAATGAAAACCCAAACACACATATTAGCCAAGGCCTAATCATCAAGGTCAGGATCATCAATATCACTGTCTTCCACCTCCACATCTTGCCCCACTGGAGGTCTTCAGGGCCACTAACACATGTGGAGCTGTCATTTTCTATGTGATAATGATGCCTTCTTCTGGAATACTTCCTGAAGGTCCTGCCTGAGGCTGCTTTTCAGTTAACTGTATATATGTATTTATACATAGGAATACACTCTAAAATAATGATTAAAAGTGTAGTATATGAGTTTCAACTCAAGACTAAATTTAAAAAATATGTAGTACAGTAAATACATAAGCCAGTAACATCGTCATTTATTATCATTATAGGTATTATGTACTGTATGCAATTGTATGTGCTGTGCTTTTATATGACTATTAATGCAGTAGATTTGTTTACATAGTCATTCCTGCAGGCACATGAGTAATACACTGTGCTATGATGTTATGATGACTAGGACATCACTAGGCAATAGGAACTTTTCAGCTTCATTATAATTTTATGGGACCACCATCATATATGTGGTCTGTCATTGACGGAAACATTGTTGTATAGTGCCTGACTGGTGAACAGCCTTGGAGAGAGAAAGCATCCCCAAACCAAGAAGAGTTTTCTATTAAAGAGGAATGTTGGGATAACAATATAAAAACCCATGGACATTAAAAATATGATAGTAAGAACAGAAACAAAAAATAAACTGACTAACTGATGATTTAACTATATGAAAAATGGCAGTCAGAAGGGTTCTATCTTTTTTTGGAGAATTTGTGAAGAATTTGTGCTAGTAATATAAAGTTAAGCTTAAATAAAAAGTCAGTATCTATGGGAAAACAAAAATGTTGTACAAGAAAGAAAATGGAATTATATTATTTGGTTTGGCAGTGAATAACAATTATATGATCAAAATAGCAGAAACACTGAACATTGACTGAAAATGATTGCTATCACGAGTTGGAAGGTGGGAAAGTGGCAGTAGGACATAAAATAAAACTGTCAAATCCTTATAATAAGAAGTCAAAAATTAATGTATTGAGTTGACAAATTTGATGTTAAATCAAATTAAGCCTACAGCTGCCTCCTTACATATTTTAAGTTCAACCTAAAGGTTTCTTTGTACATCATGAACTATAACCTAAAAGGAGTTTGATACAGACCGTAGCCAACTCTTGTACCAATTACTGAGTTTTGGGTAATCAGAGGTGGCCAAGTGTTCAAACCATGTTCAAATAAGGCAAACGCCCAGCTATAACCAGTCCAGGTGTTTCTGAACCTCACTTCTGTTTTCTGTACATCACTTTTCATCTTCTGTCCATACATCTTCTTCCACCACATAGCTTCACTGGCATCTCTGAGCCTACTCTGGCTTAACAGGCTGCTCAATTTGTGGATTATTCTTTCAAATAAGGCAAACGCCCAGCTATAACCAGTCCAGGTGTTTCTGAACCTCACTTCTGTTTTCTGTACATCACTTTTCATCTTCTGTCCATACA
>NW_012116821.1:6486236-6488106 GCF_000951035.1 Colobus angolensis palliatus | reverse complement strand
ACCTCACTTCTGTTTTCTGTACATCACTTTTCATCTTCTGTCCATACATCTTCTTCCACCACATAGCTTCACTGGCGTCTCTGAGCCTACTCTGGCTTAACAGGCTGCTCAATTTGTGGATTATTCTTTGCTCAATTAAACTCTTAAAATTAATTCGGCTAAGGTTTTTCTTTTAACAAATGGTGTGAGAAGTATGATCTGAAGTAGAGCTTCTAACAACCCCCCTGAGCACTGAGTGACCAAGCGAGGTACCCACCGGGCCCATTATGTCCATTGCTCTCTCAGAGCAGCTGGAAATTGTGGTAAATTCCCTCTTGAATTCCAAAGCTCTATGGATTTGCATTTTGGGCTCTCTAAGTTTCTTTGAGCAAATTTCTGAACCAAACTGGGTTTGGAAGTCCCAACAGAAACTGGACTGGGTCCAGGATTGAATCGGATCTGATAATTAACTGGCTTGAATCCAGTTAGATGCCTCTTATGGAGGATTGAATGGCAATATTGCAGGGGCTGTAGCTGTAAAATTTGGCTTTTGGAAATTCACAGGGATTTTTGTGTTCTACCCATTTTGTTTTATTTTTCTTGCACACACAGGTAGGAAAAAAATCTTTGGCTAAGTTGACCAGGGAAACTGAGAGCCAAAGGCAATATTTGAGGTGAAAATGGGATCCTTAGTTTCTGAAGAACTGAGTTCTTCTGGCTTATACATGTGTAAGTATTAGGCCCTGGAAGCAGCGAAGCCTTGCAGAAAAGGTGAAATCTTACTAAAGATGAGTTACAGTGGAATGTTCCAAATGAACAACACTGCAGCAGTAGCTCCTAAAAAGATTTTCATATTTTTATTTAAAGACTGTATAAAAGACAAATAAAAAGCTTAAGCAACTAATTGATAAGAAAAATTAAATATGCTAGCCTTTTGGCTTGGTTACTGTCCCATCCCAAAGATAGAAAGAATGCTCTCCTAGATAAAGTGCTTATAAAAGGTAGGCCCTCACGTAAAATAGATCTACCTTTTTTTCCCCAGATCTATCTATGCTGAGTCCAGGCATAAAAAATGCTTTCGTGATGGCCCTATTCCTTAATGGGCTCCACCCATTACCCTGAACTCAGTAGTTTTAGCTAAGAAACAGTAGCAAAGTTAAAAAGAACACCATATTGAACGAAAATACACCTTTCTGGAATTTAATTGGCTATCTTGAAACTCTTTTGTAAAAGAAATTTACATCTATAAAGGAAATCTTGATTTTTAAGGATGTCTGCCCATGTGCATGAGAAACTTTACCATTCTTTTAAATTTACATGTTAAGTCATACTTTTGTTTAAGGTGCTTTTCTGGCCATCTTTTCTTAAGTGAACTTTTATTTGAGCAGGTTTGTTTCCCTTATTTGAGGAAATGATGATACAATACTTAGGCCTAAAATCTTAGCTCTGTGCTTATGAAATATAAATATTTTTTGTTCCACCTAAGAGTTTTCCCTTTAGAAATGCAAATTTGTTGCCTGGTTAACAGTTGCTTTGGGCAATGAAGCAGGTAACTGGAAGATTGATAGACTGCATGGAGAAGAAAAAAAAACTATTTAAGGCCAGGTACGGTGATTCACGCCTGTAATCCCAGCACTTTGGGAGGCCAAGGCGGGCAGGTCACCTGAGGTCAGGAGCTCGAGACCAGCCTGGTCAACATGGAGAAACCCTGTTTCTACTAAAAGTACAGATATTAGCCAGGCATGGTAGTGGGCGCCTGTCATCCCAACTTCTCGGGAGACTGAGGCTGGAGCATTGCTTGGACCCGGGAGGTGGAGGTTGCAGTGAGCTGAGATTGTGCCTTTGCCCTCCAGCCTGGACAACAAGAATGAAACTGTCTCAAAAAAAAAAA
>NW_012116821.1:6453599-6486186 GCF_000951035.1 Colobus angolensis palliatus | reverse complement strand
GTTTATATGTCTATTTGTGTTACGTGTATGTGATGAAACTGTCTCAAAAAAAAAAAAAAAAAAAGAAAAGAAAAAAAAAACTATTTAAAAGCCAGCAAATGAAAGTCCTTTATGAGAGCTAGGTTTAAGAGCTATTTCTGTGTGTTTATATGTCTATTTGTGTTACGTGTATGTGATAATATTTGGTAAATAAAAGCTAGTTTTTGATTGTTAGCAAAACAGAAATGGCTTCAAGATTATCATTTAAATATAATTAGATAGTTGCTTGATTTGACTGTGAGCTTATGCCTTTAGTTTAGAGTATCTGGATTCAGGGGTCTGGACAGGTGGCCATGATGCAGTCTGGAGACAAGTTCTTAGTGCTTAGACTATCAGCTACAAGCCAGAATCAAGCCCAATATTACCCCTTCTTCCTCTGCTTTCCCTGTTTTGTCTCCCGGCTATTTTAGAAGGGGTTGGACCCTCCAGGTACAGTCTTCACAGCTCTGTCTTCTGTCCTGATTGACTCAGACAGGCTTCATTGTCCTCCTGGGTGGCATGTGGCTACTTGGGACCCAGAATGACTTGAGGAAGACATTAGGAAGGCTACCTGTGTCATAGTTTTAAGATTCTTCTTAGTAATTTAAAGTCTTAGAGTCATGTTATGTTAAAGTAGGTAACAGTCATAAAATGTTGAGTCATCTGTAAGTTAAGATACTGAAGTATTAACTGTTACACATGAGTTTAAGTCTATATACCTTGATGTGTTATTTTTATATGGTATAGAAAAGCTAAATATACTTAGATTTGTTAATAAATGATAATTTGAAGAGCTATTTTCCTAAAAAATTACAAAATAGTTATCTGCAAATACTGATATAAAACTGTTCAAAATTACTCTCTAGGCTTTTCACTAGAAATTAAGGTTACTAAGAGTTGAAAACTACTAGATATAAGAGAAACAATTCTGTATACAGAGTGTACAAACAAAAGCAAGGTACACATTTGATGAAGAAAATTATAAAGGTATGGGCGTTAAAAATTTTTGTTTAGTTTGAAGTTACTTAAAGTTTTCAAATTGAAGGAGTATAAAAATAGATGAAACAAGATGAATGTAGAAAGTTGGCAAGACATGGAATCAACTCAAATGCCCATCATTAATAGACTGAATAAAGAAAAGGTGGTACATATACACCATAGAATACTATACAGTCATAAAAAGAAATGAGATCATGTCCTTTGCAGGGACATGGAAGGGGCTGAAGCCATTATCCTCAGCAAACTAACACAGGAACAGAAAACCAAACGCTGCATGTTCTCCCTTAGAAGTGGGAGCTGAACAGTGAGAACACATGGATAGAGGGAGGAAAACAACACACACTGGGGCCTGTCACGGGGACAGGGACAGGGAGAGCATCAGGATAAACAGCTAATGCATGCACGTCTTAATACCTAGGTGATGGGTTTATAGGTGCAGCAAACCACCATGGCACGTGTTTACCTATGTAACAAACCTACATATCCTGTATATGTATCCCAGAAAATAAAATAAAATAAAATAAAATTTTAAAAATAAATAAGTTAATAAATTTTAAAAAAGAAAGTTGGGGAAAAAATGTAAAATGAAAGGTTTATGAAAACCTTGTGTGGTTAAAAGATGACAGATTCTTCACAAAGAGTAGATGGAAATTAAAAACAATAAAAGAAAACTAGAAAAATAAAATAGAAAAAAAAAGATGACCGATTTGATAAATTAATGAGGATTATTGAAATCAATTTTAGGATGGATAATACACAAATCCAAAAGTAAAATGTGGTTTTCTCTTTTGAACAAAAATTTTGTGTAGTATTAATAAGACATTAAAATATTTCTCTTCATCCTTTGACTAAACTGCAAAAATTTAAAGAAAAAATAAAAAGAGAGAAGAAAAGACAGATTCTGTCTCACGCTGTCTTAGGTCTTTTGATTGTTTGGAAAACTGAGTCTCCTTTATCAAAGAGTACAGGTTTTTGTTTTTAAAAATCCGTTAATTATCACTTTGGTTAAATGAATGACTTGTTTTATAGTGATCTGTGATCCTATTTTGTTCAAGTGTTTTAAACCTTTGACATATTTTATAGGCTTCCTGAAACCGAATTTCAGCTTCAAAATCAAGTCTTTTTTGACTTCTAACTTTGGGATGCTCCAGAGGACCCTGAAACATCCAAAAGAGAGGTAAACAGGATTATTTGATATGTTAAGTTACATGAAGCATTGTCAAATAAAAAATGCTGTTTAACCTTCTTCAGGTTAAATTTTAATGAATGTTGTTAATATATTTTCCAAAATTATGTGGGATTTCTAGAATTCTAATATGTCTGTGTATATGTTAGCAATTATAATTATGGTTATTATGTTGAGTTATTGTAATCCACATAAACAAATTTCCTTGTCAATTGTGTCTTTAACTATGACTATTTAAAGTCATTTCCACAGTTAATTGCAGTTTCTGGAAACCTCACAAGTACACAAAATCCTAGAATATGGTGTCTTTATGGAGGTTTATGAAAGGATGAAAAGGAGCCTGAGAAACACCCTTGAATACAGGTTTTTGATAGCTTTAGAATCATGTCATTTGGACTGGGTAAGAATCCCTATAACTTTAGTGGAGACTGGCTGGTTTATCTAAATCAGCCAGTACTGAAATTGTTTAGATATACAATTTGAGTGAACTCTATGGTCTAAGTAAAATTACCTATGATAACACATCAGTTTTCAATGCTATGCACCTAAATTGGAGAAACAACTGGTGTTCAAGAGGACGTAAGTCCAATGTTAAGCATGGACTCAGAGAACCAGGACGGCTGCCTTGTTCTTCCTAAGTCCTTAAAGCTTTTGTTATTAAAAGTTATCCAAACTAAATATATTTTGGTGTGGTGACTTCTAAATTGCTAAAATAGTTTATGACCAATGTTTGGTTTGCCAAATCCATATTCCTGGGAAGACAATCAAAACTTTAGGTACATTCTGCTATCGGATGGGCCATTTAAATATTTATGGAGGGGTTTTATTCAATGGTCATTTTCTTTTTTTTTTTTTGAGATGGGGTCACACTCTGTCACCCAGGTTGGAGTGCAGTGATACGATCTTGGCTCACTGCAACCTCTGCCTTCCAAGCTCAAGTGATCCTCCCACCTCAGTCTCATGAGTAGCTGAGACCACAGGTATGTACCACCGTGCCTGGCTACTTTTTTATATTTTTGGTAGAGATGATGTTTTGTCATGTTGCCCAGACTGGTCTTGAACTCCTGAGCTCAGATGATCCACCCATCTTGGCCTCCCAAAGTGCTGGGATTACAAGTGTGAGTCACTGCGCCTGGCCAATTGTCATTTTCAGTGCATATTTTCTGGTTGTGTAAAAACTTTCCCATGCAAGAGAGCAGTTGTAACAGTAATAGTAGCTCACTTTACAAAAGTATATATATTTTTACCAGGTAAAAAAATACGTGGTCTACTCACTGAGGAAAATCAACCTCTTCATGATCTACTGACTGGGGAAAATCAACCTCTTCACAATCTAGAACCTGAAGATTAGATCTTCTGAGAACAACAGAGAAAGACTGTTCTTGCCATCCACACTGCAGCAAAACTTCAGGACCTTGAACCGAAGTTTTGGGTTCATATTCTCACAACTTGGAAGGGTCCCTCTACATTCTTGGAACTGTACACCTATTGGAAACCTTAAGATAAAGCTAAATAGGGACGTTTTTTCCCAGAAGAAGGCATCTTTGATGTGGACACTTTTTCCCAAGATCACAGAACAATAGTAGATTTCTCTATTATTATTAGATTCTTTCAATTTTTTTCCTTGCTTATGCCTCTGTGAACAGTAGAAGTGAAAACGAGGTCTGTTTGGTGAATTCATGGGGTTTACTTTTACTTGTGAAAGATTTTGCAGCCAGCCTTATACATGGTTAATCTTATATTTTGATATATGGAAGATGAAGGTCCAGTGTGGGTGAGAAATTTCTATGGTACATACTCATCATCAGTCAGAAACAAAACATTGATGCACTAGTCTTACCTACATCATAGGTTAAAGAGAACATTGCCAGGAGGCCTTCACTCTTCTAAAGAGCATCATTTGTTAAGTCCTTTTTTTCCGTGGTTTGGAGTAAATGAAGCAATGATTAGAAATTTATCCCTCATGATAGGTTCTATAGCAGATTCTACTGTCAAGGCTATGGTTACAAAACAGACTTTAAATTCTTTTGTGAACATCATGATAAATAATAGACTTGCTCTAGATGACTTACTGGCTGAACAAAGAAGTGTCTGTGTTGTGGTAATCAAGGGATAGGAGAGACCAGTGGGACAGGAGGCCCTTGACCATTTAGCTGGCAGCTGCCAATATACCTGCAGTCCACAGATCCAATAGAGGCCAGTGGGTGCCTGCCAGGTATTTGGAGCTTCAAGTTGGTACCAAGAGTGGTTTAAAGAGGGGAAACGGGAGAATGAACCTGGGTGGGGTGATTTGAAATCATTCTTTCTGCCCCACCACAAAGTCTTTCCTAGTGTTTCACTGTAATGTTATTGTCCTAGGCAGGTTAACTCTCCTACCGGATCTGTAAAGGCTTTTCCCTAGTGAACAATGCAGGACTTACCCATAACAGAGGTTTTTAAGAGCCAAATGCTCAGGCTCCTGAACATAGGTTCAGGGGAAGAGACAGTCAGAGTGAAGTTATCTTTGGGCATCAGCTCTCTTGCCTCCCATGGCCATTGGTCCCCCATAGTGGTTCCCCCACAAATGTAGCATGAGGAGATGTGTAAGCTGCTGGCTATGTTTTCAGCCAGTTGGGTGAACGGGTTTCTGGCTAAGGGAAAGGGTTTAGGCAACTCCTGGTGGATATGCTCATAGAATGACTCAAAAACTCGAAATTGTTGGGTTGAATGCTTAATCTGTTTTTTTTTTTTTGATAATATATAAATAGACTCCTAGGTCTGTTTCCTGACCGCTGATCTGTAATGTCATGGGGTAACCTGTAGTCCATACGGTCCGATCTGGCTTTAAGATGGTGAAATTTAAAGGATTGCAAGGTTTCATCTTACAATTTGGTTTTACCAGCATTGTGGTAAGAGTTACTACCCGCTGTGGTGTTCTTGAACTTTCCACAGGGTCTGTGGACCATGTTGTACAGTCCTGACAGTCTTTTTCTGGGGAGTAGGGGAAGCAAAGAGGGGCTTCCTATTGAGTAGTTCCTTTCCTTGGAGCACATATATATTTGTGACAGTTACTATAGTATCTCTCCCATGATAGGCTACCACAGGAGACTACAGGATAGGGACCTATGTATGTTGCTTGGCAGGCATCAAAATATAAGGAAACGACCTCCTCCTGGGAGGGAGATACCTTGGTTTGGTTCAGAAGTCTTCCTTCTTTTGACCCAACATAAACTTTAAACCAGGCTTCAGAAGGTGAGGACTTATGGTCATAATATATACAAGGCTGGCCGTTTTCTGGATCACAGATTGAGTAGGTTGTCTGGGTGTGTAGAAGTTCCCCAGGGGGTCCCTGTACACTCATAATAAGTGTGGTACAACAGCGTTCTGGTTGTGGTGCTCCCTGACCCCATAGTATGAGTGCAGGGGGGACATCCTTCTATGAGTCCCTCTCCCAAGATGGATAAGGGAAGTGTTATAGTTAGGAGAAAAAGAAGTATGTATTGTTGACATACTTGCATGTTCCACTCTAGCTTTGGCCGTGCATAGATTAGTCTGCTTCTAGGGTGACTGAAGCAGGGCTGTTGCCTCCTCAAGCTTCAGCCATGCATAGACAAGTCAGCTTCCAGAGTGACCAGAGCAGAGCTGTCATCATCCCTAATGGCAACTCCATGGTAGGATCAGCCAGCTTGGATGGTCTGGGTCCTGTTGGCTGGTCCACTTGCTTTGGATTGCTGGTTTTAGCCGACTGTGGTGGATCCAAGGCACAATTCCTGTAACTTTAATAGCAGTGGGAGTAGACAAGATCATAGTATGGGGGCCCTCCCATATGGGTCCCAGAGTGGCTGGATTTCATTTCTCGACCCAAACGGAGTCCCCGGGTTACAGGGGCATACTGGGTCTGTCAGGCTTATGGGTATTCTCTCCTGTACCCAGCCATGGACACCTTGCATGCCTATCCCTAAGACCTGCATTTGCCTTCTCAAGGTCAATTCCCCTAGTTCATAGACATCACCCTTAATTTGACCAATGATTGGGGGTGGCCGGCCGAACAAAATCTCATGGGGTGAACACCCAGTTTGTTTGCTGGGGATGCACCTGACTCAGAGGACCATGGGCAGGACATGATCCCATCTCAGATGAGTTTCCTGGCAATATTTCTTTAGTAGCTGTTTGAGTGTCTGGTTCATGTGCTCTACTTTTCCTGAGCTCTGTGGCCAGTAGGCTGTGTGTAATTTCCACTTTATTTTTAACAGCCATGTTAGTTCCTGAACTATTTTGGCTACAAATGCTGGTATATTGTCTGAATCTAGAGTCAGGGGCAGTCCAAATCTGGGGATAATGTCTCTTAACAATCACCTCTTGTGCTTTCTCTGTTTGGGTGGGGAAAGCCTCGACCCATGGCGAAAAGGTGCAGATGAGTACTAGCATGTACTGATAGCCTCTGCTCGGGGCAGCTTGGTGAAGTCCGTAAGTTTCACAGGGTGTGGCTCCCATTTCCTGAATCCCTGGGGGCCAAGTAGGCCCTTGTCATGGGTTGTTCTGGGCACAAGTTAGACATTGTTCACAGACAGCTCAGGTGATGACTGTGAGCCGTGGTACATAGAAATGGTGTCCCAGTAGCACTTCTAGTGCTGTTTTCCCCATATGATTTCTTTGATGGAATTGTTTTACAAATTTGGGGGCCACCATTTCAGGGATGGCTAGTTTCCCACTGGAGAATCTCCACCATCCTCCCTCAATGTATTTTCCAGATTCTTGACCAAACCAGGCCTTTGCATTTGGAGAGTAACTTAGGACCTCCGGGATGGGAGGCTTTGGGAGGAGGGGCATAGCTAGGGCTCCTTCCCTAAGATGCGGAGTGGTCATAGCTGACGTTTTGCTTCCCTGTCTGCCTTTTTGTTTCCTTTGGGCTGGCCTCCAGTGTTCCCGCCCTTTGGATCCCCCTGCAGTGTGTCACAGCTACCTTCTTCGGGGCCCATACAGCATCTAAGAGTTGTAGAATTTCCTCCTTATACTTTATTTCTTTACCCCCAGCAGTTAAGAGTTCCCTCTCCTTACGTATAGCTCCATGAGCATGCAACGTGGCAAAGGAATATTTGGAATCAGTATAAACATTGACCCTTTTGCCCCTCGCCAGCAAACAGGCCCTCGTCAGGGCTATTAGTTCTGCCTTCTGGGCTGATGTTCCAGTGGGCAGAGGCTGGGCCTCCACCACTGAGTCCAATGTTATCATCACATACCCAGCCCGGCAGACCCCTTCCAGTATGAAACTGCTTCCATCTGTGAAGTATTCAACATCTGGGTCTCTAAGGGGGTGGTCCATGAGATCTCCCTGGCTTGAGAATACCTCATCTACTGTTTCCACACAGTTATGAAGAGGGGCTCCCAGTTCGATTGGGAGCAAGGTGTCTGGGTTAAGGGTGTTTACTGTTTCTAAAGTTATGTGGGGATTTTCACATAGGAGCCCCTGGTACTGAATCATCCTTGGATTCAATAACCAATGGTGCCCTCTCTGATCCATTAAAGTTACAATCAAGTGCAGTACCCGAATAGTCAGTTGTTACCCTAAAGTCAGTTTGTCAGCTTCCTGTGTCAGTATGGTGGTGGCAGCTAGTGTCCTAAGGCAAGGAGGCTACCCTAGCACCACAGAGTCCAGTTGTTTGGATAAACATGGCATCGGCCAGTGCAATGATTCTGTGACTTGAGTCAGGACTCCTATAGCCGTTCCCTTTCATTCATGGACATATAGAAAGAAAGGCTTAGTTATATCTGGCAGTCCTAAGGCCGGGACCTGAGTTAGGGCTTCTTTGATTTGTTTAAATGCCCTTTCTTGATCAGCCTCCCAGAGGAGGGGCTCCCTTTCCCCACCTTTTGTGGCTTCATATAAGGGCTTGGCCATAAGTGGGAAATTTGGGATCCAGATATGGCAGGATCCCAAAGAACTCTCTTATCTGGTGCCGGAGTTGGAATTGGGAGTGCACAAACAGTCTGTTTTCGTTCAATGTCTAGCTGGCATTCCCCTTGGGTCACTATGAAGCCCAAATATTTGACATTCTGTTGGCAAATTTGAGCTTTTCTCTTGGGCACCTATATCCAGCCTTCTACAGGAGATGGAGGAGGCATTGGGTTCCTCCGTAGCAGTCCTTGTGGGTTGGGGCCGTCAGAAGGAGGTCATCCACATATTGTGGTCGACAGCCAGTGCCTCTCCAAAGATTGTGGGAGAGTGTTTTAATCCTTGTGGGAGTCTAGTCCAGGTGAGCTGTTCCTTTGTGCCTGTGACTGGATCCTCCCACTGAAATGCAAAAATGGGCTGACTTATTGGTGACAGGTGAAGGCAGATGAAAGCATCTTTTAAATCCAGACAAGTAAACCAGGTGGCATTAGCTGGAATGAGTCCCATCAATGTGTATGGGTTTGGTACTATTGGGTGGATGGTTACAGTAGCCTGCAAGTCTTGCACTGGTCTGTGTTCATTCATTCAGTCCTGCACTGGTCTGCAACCTGCACCAGTTACAGCATGCAAGTCCTGCACCAGTCTGCATTCATTACTTCCTGGTTTTCGTACCAGCAAAAGTGGAGTGTTCCAGGATGACTGTTATCGGGCTAAGATTCCATGCTCCAAGAGCCATTTCAAATGTCCTTGAATGCCCTGTATGGCTTCTTGGGGTAGTAGGTATTGATGAACCTGACTGGTGTTGCTCCCAATTTTAACTCTACTGTCACTGGCGCCTGGTTTACAGCCAGCCCAGGTGGGTTATCTTAGGCCCATACTTCAGGAATCTTACAAAGCAGCCCGTCCAGTTTATCCAGCCCCAGTTCTGGTAACCCCTTGATGTACAGTCTCCATTCTTCAGCCTGTGGGATGGTAAGAGTTAACACCATGGCCCTTGGGAAGTCAGACTTAAAGTCATATCCCCTTGTGGCCCAAAAGCAATCTGTGCTTGCAGTTTTTGGAGCAGGTCTCTTCCTAGCAAGGGAACTGGGCAACTTGGGAGTTATAGGAATTCATGTTGGACTTCTCTTCCCCCTATGACACACCTCCTAGGCTGGCAAAATGGCCTCTTCTGTGGGACCCCTGTAGCTCCAACAGTAGTTGCACGATGTTTGGATGGTGGCCCTATGGGCTGTGTCACTACCAAGTGTTCGGCCCTGGTGTCTACCATAAAGTCCATCAGTTGGCCCCCTACTTCCAGTGTGACCATGGGCTCCTGGGGGCCTAAGGAGATGGAGCCCAGTCTTGCCTAGTCTTTATACCCTTCAGTCCCTGCCAGCCTGAGAAGGTCGGCATCTGGCTCCTTTGGGGTATGGTAGCCCTTGGCTGGCTGTCTTCTAGTTTTATAGCCTCTGTCATTTCCCTCATCGTCCTCCAGACATTCATTCTTCCAGTGTCCCTTCTTCTTACATTGTGTACATTGGTCCCTATCCAGTCTTGGCCAATTTTCAGGTCTTTGTCCAGTTTGGCCCCTTCCTTGTCTGTGTCTGTGTCCACATCCTCTCGTGATACTTGTTCCTCTTTCTGTGTGTGCTGCCACCAGCAGATCAGCTTTCTTCCTGAGTCTCCAATCAGCTTCCCTTTTTGCCTCCTGGTCACAGTTAACATACACCTTGGTGACCACTTCCCAAAGCTGGGTGGCATTTGTGCCTGTGAAACTTTCTAGCTTTTCTAGTTTCTGCCTCATGTCCCCCTGGGTTTGTCCTACAAACACCGTGTTCACCGTGCACTGATTCTCAGTAGCCTCAGGATCAAATGGAGTGTAGAGCCAGAACACATCAGAGTCTCTCATAAAACTGGCTAGGGCTTTCATCAGTTCCCTGAAGCACTTCTGAGATTTTTCTTATATTGACTACCTTCTTTCCACCCTCCCTTAGTCCTTGCAAGAGTGCCTCTGGGTACCTCTGCTGGTTGCAACATTTGGGTCCCAGTGTGGGTCTGCTTCTGGGAATTGGCCCTGAGCGTATGCCTGGACATTAAGTGTGCCTTCTGGTGCATTGTTTTCTAGCCAGTGGAGGGCTGCTTGGGTCACCCTTTGGAATTCTTCGTTGTTAAACAGTGTCAGGAGGAGCTGTTTGCAATCTGGCCAAGTTGAATTATGTGTCTGAAAAATGGACTGCATTAGATCTATGAAGGCCTGGGGCTTCTTTGTGTGTGAGGGAGTATGGTGTTTCCACTTTAGGAGATCAGTGGTTGAAAAGGCTGGTAGATGAAGGTCTGCTGCCCCCCTTGGATATGTCCATGTTGATCATAATAGAGGGGTCCCCGAGTTTCCCAGAGAGACATCTGCAAAGCCTGGCTGCAGCCAGACTGGAGCTGGCTTGCTTGATCAGCCTGACTTTCCTCCTTGACCTCCTGGGGTGGTGGTTCTGAATTTTCCTTTTGGGGTGAAGCCTGGGGCTCATCATCATCTGAACCTGACTCCTCAGCGGCCAGCCTCAGTAAGGGGGGGTAGATTAGGGTATAGGGAGGAGGGACTTCTATTTCCTCGGGTGGTACCTGCAAAATTGGGTTTTCCTGTCTTTCCTGTGGCTTTCCCTTTGTCCCCGTAGCTCCTGGCAAAGCTGAATTTTCTTTCATTTTAGGTTTGGCTCGAGCCACAAGCATTTTGTAATTAGCTGCCAGGCAGGGCTGTAGCCATGCAGGTCAGGTTTGGACTATATTCAGCCATGTGTCAACATAAGGAAATTGGTCTGGATGCCCTGACTGTCCTCCGACCCTGGTCACCACCCGATGTACACGGCCAGTTGTTCCCCTATCTATTGTTTCTTTGGCCAGCCATCCGACATGAAAAGAGGGCCATTCTATTTCACAAAGGGAGAGTGAACTTAACTTCTGGGGGGCCAACATGATCCCATAATCCCCTGTATAACTTTTCTTAAAGTTCTTTAACATACATTCTAATGGGGTGAGTTTCAACAGCTTCCCTCCCATTTCCTCCCAGTTATGGTGCAACTCACTCTCTTTTACTTTCACTTCAGATTGATTAGACCACCTCCCTCATAGGGGTATTCCAGATGTCACCTAGCATTGGAGGGTTCATATAAACCCCAAACCTGGACCCCACAATCACTAAATTGTGGGGAACCTCCATAAGCTGTACGCAGTTCACCACTAGTCCCGGTCGGTCCCACACTTGCTCAGGATGTATGGTCTCACACTAGGAGACTTGCAGTCACACACACTCCACTCCACTCATTCACATGCATTCACACACTCTCCCACTCCCAGTTCCTCTTCTCAGGTTGTGGCATAGGTTTCAACCGACTTAGTGAGCCACTCTCACGTCCTGGGTTGGACTACTAGGTACACCCTGGGAGTTGATCAGATTCCCTTCCATCCTTATGGGTCCTGCCTTGAGCCCCAAACTTTACCACAGTCCTGTAGCATGCTATTCCTGGAATTGTCCTGTAGCCCTTAGGTTCTGTTGTGCTGTCAGGAAGGGGCACTGGGTCACAGGAGAGCCCATCTCTCACCTGGGTTTTAGTTCCCCCGATGGTGTGCCTGAGGTCATGTGTCTCCCCCTGGCTTGGAGCCCCAGACCCACAGGGAAAGGAGACAGCAAACCTGTTGCCTCCAATCCTGGACAAGCCCCCAGAAATGTTACATGAATCAAGGGACAGGAGAGACCAATGGGTGGGACAGGAGGATTTTATTAGGTGCTCACTGGCCCAGTAGATTAACATCCAAAGGCTGAGCCCTGAACAAATACAGGGCTTGACTTTTATACATGCAACTGAGAGGGGATCAGCCAGTTTGATGGCACGAAACCTGTAGGGTGGGCAAACAAGCTTACAGAAGCAGAACAAAGGCAGTTTGTCGAACAGTGACAGCTATTGTAACTCAAGCATATCTTGTGACCTTACCATGCTGCACAGAAGGGGAAAAACAGGAACTTACAAAACTTCCAAAAATAATTATAAGAACAGAACAAGGAAAAATGGTAAGGGAGAAGAATCTGAAGAGGGAGGCTGAAAAAGAAAAACTCGTGGTTTTTTTTTTTTTTTTCCTATATCTTCTGCTTCATTTGTGCAGCTGCTGTCACTTCTTATTGCTCATGGAGAAATACATCATATTGGGTATTATAAAGATTCAGTTGTAGGGGATTAACAAAGAGACTGCTTAGTTACAGTGAATAGATTCTTTATCTAGCTTATTCTTTGACCTATTAGATTTTAGTTGGTTTGGTTCATGCAGACCCTGGCTAAGGAGGATACTTCAAACTCTTGGTAATATCCTTCTGATAGTTATAATAGTAGTTTCTCTGGTGTGCTGTATTATCTCAATAGTTTTAAATGTTTGCATGCAGCCATCTCTAGAATGTCACTCCACTCTCTTCAAGTGGAATGACAAGAGCTGAAAAAATGTGTGACCATAAGGGCACTGTAACCTATGAATTATGTGCTGAGACCAGAAACCCACAATCATGGTAACTGAGAGTAGTGCTAAGGCCCTAATTTTCAGTCACACTCTTACCTAAGTAAGAACCTGACCAAAACTGGAGAATTTTTAAACAAAATGGTGGAAAGGCCATTGTTTTGGACTGAGCTTATGCACTAGTCTGCAACAGACCATACCAAACCAAAATGGAGTCTCTCATACTAAATGTGACATAACTAAACTAAAACTTTAAGGAAACACATTGATCCTAGAACAGGCTAGCTTTTGTTTTTTCCTCCGTATATAGCACGTTCCAGCATAAGAAGACACCCTTTACTCTAAACCTTACAACAACAACAACAACAACAACAAACCCTGAAGTTCTTATTCCCACCTTACAAACCCCACTGTTCTGCTATTTCCCAGTGGGTCTCAAAACCAAGTAAGTACATTGACAATGGTAATAGTGACATTGATGACTAAAGTTTTGGCCAATCTCTCAAAATTGAGAGGATGACCCGAAGTAGAAAATTGTTCAGTCAAGTTTAGCTGATAGCTACCTCCTTACATATTTTAAGTTCAGCCTAAATGTTCCTCTCTACACCGTGAACTATAACCCAAATAGAGTTGTATACAGACTGTAGTGTCAATGAAAAGAGCCGAACTCTGTAAAATATTTGAAGAGATTTATTCTGAGCCAAATATGAGTGACCATGGCCCATGACACAGCCCTCAGGAGGTCCTGAGAACATGTGCCTAAGGTGGTAGGGGTGCTGCTTGGTTTTATACATATTAGGGAGGCATGAGACATGAATCAAATACATTTAAGAAATATATTACTTTGGTCCAGAAAGATGGGACAACTCTAAGGGTGGGGGGATGGCTTCCAGGCTATAGATAAATTTAAACATTTTCTGGTTGACAATTGGTTGATTTTGTATAAGAACCTGGGATTGATAGAAAGGAAATGTTCAGGTTAAGATAAAATATTTTGGAGAACAAGGTCCCTTTGAAATCTTATAGTGGCTTCCCGTAGAGACAACAGATGACAAATGTTTCCTATTCAAATCTTTAAAAGGTACTTGACTTTTAGTTAATCTCTTTAGGATTGGGAGGGCCTGGAAGAAAAAGATCTAGCTATGTTAATAGATTCTTTACAGATGCATACTTTCCCCCACAAAGGACAGCTTTGAAGGGCCATTTAGAGATATGGCAAAGAAACATGTTTTGGGATAAAATATTTTGATTTTTCTTTTTTTCCTTGTCTCGTAATATTATACCAGAGTCAGGTTGGAAAGTAAGTCACAGTATATAGAGTTAAGTAAAACCCATCCAATGAGAAGTTATGGTTTGTAGGGCATGACTCCCTGACCTTTTAGATAGGAATTTGGGCAAGATGAAAAAATCAGAGCTTAGTCCTCAGTAGCCAAATCTTATGCCAATCACTGAGTTTTGGCCAATCAAAGGTGGCCAAGCGTTCAAACCATGTTCAAATAAGGCAAACACTGAACTGTAACCAATCTTGCTGTTTCTGTACCTCATTTCCATTTCCCGTACATCACTTTGCTTTTACTTTCCACAATCTTCCACCATGTGACTGCGCTGGAGTCTCTGAGCCTACTCTGGCCTGAGAGGCTGCCTGATTTGTGAATCACTCTTTGCTCAAACTCTGTTAAACTTAATTTGGTCAAGATTTTTCTTTTGACACCAGTATTCATGGTGTAAACATTACTTGGAAGCACCAAGTGGTCTCCCTAATCACAAGAAACAATAGAAAGTGGAAAGTGAGGCCAGGCATGGTGGTTCATGCCTGTAATCCCAGCACTTTGGGAGGCCGAGGCGGGCGGATCACGAGGTCAGGAGATCGAGACCATCCTGGCAAACATGGTGAAACCCCGTCTCTACTAAAAATAAAAAAAAAAAATTAGCCAGGTGTGGTGGCAGGTGCCTGTAGTCCCAGCTTCTCGGGAGGCTGAGGCAGGAGAATGGTGTGAATCCGGGAGGTGGCAGAGCTTGCAGTGAGAGGAGATTGCGCCACTGCACTCCAGCCTGGGCAACAGAGCGAGACTCTGTCTCAAAAAAAAAGAAAGTGGAGAGTGCTTTCTTCCCCAGAGAGCTAGGCTGAAGATAGGAGTTAGGGAAGAACTGTAGACTACTATTTTCATTATAAGCCTTGCAGTACCATTTGGCTTTCAAAATTACATAAATGTCTGATTTGGGAGACAAATTTTAAGTTTCATATAAGGAGACAGAACTAAGAAAGATGTGATTAACTTTACATAGAATGTGCTCAATGTCTCAGTCTGCTCAGGCTGGCACAACAAAGGATCAGTGATTGGGAGGTTTAAGCAAGAAAAGTTTATTTTCTCACAGTTCTGGAGGCTTGAAGCCTGAGATCAGGGTGGCCCACATGGTCTGCTTCCGATGAGGGCTCACTTCCTGGCTTTTCAGGGAGGGAAAGCTGAGACAAGGTGCAGGGGCAGGCTGCAGCCTGGAGGGTGTTAGAGGGAACCTGCAGGAGGGATTTCCTTCAGCACAAACCTAGCTCCTATACCTCTTGGCCTCTGGGGAGGTAGAGAGCTTTGTCTCATTGGGTACTGGGGCTCTTGCAGGGTGAGTTGGGCAGGTGGAGGGAGCTTGCTCTGTCCAGAGCTGTCCCCGTAGGTATTTTTCCCTTTATCTGTGACTTCTTTAATTTCTTAATTCTTTTATTTTCCAAATTGTTCCCAACATGAGCCAGGAAGAGGGGGTGGCAGTCGTAGGCGAAGAAAGGCAGATTTATTAGAGAAAGTATGAAAATACATTGAAAGGTTGCAGCAGGCAGCACAGCAGAGAAGGGGCTGTCTGCAAAGAGGTGGGGCTGGAGGAAAGTTTTGTGGGGTTGTACTGGAGGGGATTCCATGCAGGGTTCTTGTGCCTGAGGAAGGAAGCCATTCATTGTGCCCATTGAGGTAGTTGTACCCTTGGGTAGTTTGTGATCAGCCATCTCTTAGAACAATTGTTCATTGTTCTTTCCCATCTGGGGTCTTCCCTGATCTGGGGCCCTCCCCTACCTGGGGCCCCTTCCTCCTTATTGCTTACTTATCAGGACTCCACAGAGGCCTTGACAATGTGTTTGGGAAACTATTAATAAAAATGTAACTGCCTGAGGGATTCTTTCTGTCCACTGCATAAAGACCACAGCATTGCAGTGAAGAAAGAGTTTAATAAACACAAGACCCATCATGCCATGTGGGACATGGAGTTCATACTCAAATGATCTCATCTAACGCTGGGTCATAGGTTAGGAGTTTTTCAAACGCAATTGTGGGGAAGGGGTTGGGGGTGGCCGGGAGACAGGTGCTTGCTGCTGATTGGTTGGGGTGGAGATGAAATCGCAGGGGGTCGAAGCTGTCCTCTTGTGGGCTGAATCGCTTCTGGGCGGGGCCACAGGAGCAGGGTTGGCTGGTCCAAGTGGAGCCATGGGTATCAGACATGCAAATCACCTGGAAAGTGATCTCAAAAGGCCAATCTTAGGTTCGACAATAGTGATGTTATTTTCAGGAGAAATTGGGGAAGTTGCATATCTTATAACCTCCAGAATGATGCTGACGATCATTTATGTCTGCACCTTAGCAGGATTAAGGCTCCCCTCCCCCCCACAGCCTGATCACCTCCCATTAGCTTCACAAAAGTGGTTGAGTTTGGGTTTAGGCCTGTTATTGTTTAAGCTGTAGGCTAAATGCCTCTCAAAGTTATCTGGGCCCGGCTGGGTGGGGTGGCTCACACCTGTAATCCCAGCATTTTGGGAGGCTGAGGCAGATAGATCACCTGAGGTTGGGAGTTAGAGACCAGCCTGACCAACATGGAGAAACCCCATCTCTACTAAAAATACAAAATCAGCCGGGTGTGGTGGTGCATGCTTGTAATCCCAGCTACTTGGGAGGCTGAGGCAGGAGAATCACTTAAGGCAGAGGTTGCAGTGAGCCAAAATGGTGTGATTGTACTCCAATCTGGGCAACAAGAGTGAAACTCCATCTCAAAAAAAAAAAAAGAATTATCTTGCCCCAATAGCCCAGGAACAATCAAAGGAAAGACAAGATGGGGGTGGGTTAGCTCAGATCACTGTCATAATTTTTTCACTGATACAATTTTTGCAAAGGTGGCTTCAAAAATAGTGCAGAATTGTTGAAGCAAAGGCTGTGTAGATTGAGGGGTGGAGAGAGGTCAGCAGGAAATGGTAGGAGGTGGTGGGGGATATTTTCAGCAGAGGTAGGAGCAGGAATGGTGGCACTCTCCGCCGCTCTGCCAAGGCACTGAGCTTCATTCACTGTGCACCTGTCTGGGTGGGAAGAATAGGTTGGAGGGATGCCCCTGAAGGCCAGGTGACAGGTGATGAGGTGACACAGAAATGTGGGCAAGGAAGTGAGGACCTTGGCAGAGGACATGGAGGGGAGGGGACACATTTGAATTATAGCTAAAAGGTGGAATCAATACATAAGATTTGGTGATGAGTTGAATGAGAGATTGGCACTGAGGGTGACTCCCACATTTCTGCTACAGTAATTATGTGGAAAATACCTTTTCTTTCTCCGAAATCCTGCAGCTCACCTAGATAACCCAGCACAGCTGGGGGACTGGGCATCCCAGGACATTACCTTGGGAAAAGGATTTTTGGTGCTCTGATGACCTTCTCTCCTAGCAAGGTGCATATTGTCCACACAACCAAGTTCTTTGGGGATTCCACACAACTTCAATTCTTTTTTTTTTTTTTGACAGGGTCTTGCCTTATTGCCCAGGTTGAAGTGCAGTGGCATAATCAGGGCTCACTGCAGACTCAATCTCTCAACCTCCTGGGCTCAACCAATCCTCCCATCTTAGCCTCACAAGTAGCTGGCCCACTTGTGGACTGCACCTGGCTAAGTTTTGTATTTTTTGTAGAGACTAGGGTTTCACCATGTTGCCCAGGCTGGTCTTGAATACCTGAGCTCAAGCCGTCTTCCTACCTTGGACTCTCAACATGCTGGGATTATAAGCATTACTGCACCCAGCCCACATCTTCAATTCTAATTGAAGTATCTAATCCTCATTTCTCCAATAGAGAGATTAGAAAAGCAGAATACAATACTCAAAAAAAAAAAACTTTTTTATTTTGAAAAATATTTTAAACTTACAGAACAGCTGCAAAAGTTATATAGTAATCTCCCATATACTCTTGACTTAGATTTACTAATTAACATTTTGACACAGCTTTCTCTATCTATATCTAATAATTATTATAATTAATATTATTGAGCCATATGAATGAAAATTGCATATATTTTTCCCCTTTATCCCTAAATGTTTCAGCATAGATCTCCTTAGAACAAGGACATTCTCTTCATAACCATAGTACAATGATCACTTTTAGGAACTTTAACATTAATGCAATGTTATTATTTAAGATAAGGCAGAGTTTATAGTCAGCTTTCACCAATTGCCCCGATAATGCCCTTTATGGCACCTTTTCCCTAAACTGAAGACCTAAGTCAGGATTTTGCATTACACTTAGCTGTCCTATTTCTCTTATCTCGTTTAATCTGGAAAATTTACAGAATTATTTTGTCTGTCTTTCATGACATTGACAATCTTAAAGAACACAAGCCAAGCATTTGGTAGAATCTCCACAATTTAAATGTGTCTGGTGTTTCCAGGTGATTATATGCAGCTTATGCGGTTTGGACAGGATTATAACATAAGTTATGTTTTGTCCTCAGCATGTCACATCATTGTTAGTGATGTTAATATTGATCAATTAGTTAGAGGAGTGTCAGCCAAGTTATTCTAATATGAAGTTACTATTTTTCTCTTTGAAATTAATACGTCATGGCTGGGCACAGTGGCTTACACCTGTAATCCCAGCACTTTGTGAGGCTGAGGTGGGTGGATCACCTGAGGTGAGGAGTTCAAGACCAGCCTGGCCAATGTGGTGAAACCTCATCTCTACTAAAAACACAAAAATTAGCCAGGCATGCTGGCACATGCCTGTAATCCCAGCTACTTGGGAGGCTGAGGCAGGAGACTTGCTTGAACTCAGGAGGTGCAGGTTGAAGTAAGCAGAGTCCACATCACTGCACTCCAGCTTGGGCAATAGAGCAAGACTCTGTCTCAAAAAAAAAAGGAAGGAAATTAATAAGTCATCTCTAAAGAGACACTTTGAGACTTCCACTGTCTTAGCATACATTAATAATTCCTGTCTGAATCAATTATTACTATGATGTTGCAACGTGTTGATTATCTAACTCCATTATCCATTCTACTTTTATTAGTTGGCTTTCTATTTTAAAGAAGAGCGTTCCTCTCTTTCTCATTTATTTATTTAGTATAATATGAATCAATGAAATATTATTTTTCCATGAGTGAGAATTCATCACTATTCTTATTTGTTTTGATTATCAAATTATGACAGATTTGGCCAGTGGGAACCCCTTCAAGTTGCTTTTTATATTCTTGCAACATCCTCCCATCATTTTATGAGCACTTTCTTACTCTTAAGAACAACCAAATGTTCTTATTCTTGCCCTGCCCCACCCTGGAATCAGCCATTTCTCCAAAAAGTCCTGGCTTCTTTTGGCAGCAATGGTATTTAGAAACCAAGATCTGTGCTCATTGCTACTGCGATGTCACTGCCATTTCAATGGACAGAGCCAGGAGTAACCACTAATCCCAATTCAATACCACATGGTTCTTCTTTGCTTTTTCCTAGTTTATGCTTGTATCTTCTTTCTTTTATAGTGAGAATCCTGAATCCCTCTGCCACTCCTGGCCCACGATCAAATTATTTACTTTTTTGCTTAGTGCTGCACTAATAAAACACAAAATAATCCCAGAATTGTTACATTTATACCTCTACCAACAACACCTTTACTAAATTGGAGTTGAAGATTTGTTTATAGATCTTTTTGTCTTTAGATTAACATCATTGTGTGTCCTTTCAATGATGTGCTGGGCATTATCTAGTAGACCCTTTGTCTCTCTAATGACCCAGCAATTTTACACTATAGGAGTAGAAGTTGAAGAAAACAGTAATGGAAATTATTCTTATCCATAGCAATGCAAATACTGGTGTCCAGTAGAGATATGATAGTTTTCTACCCAGTAGAAAGATACCAACAAACATGCATTGTCTTATAGAATATTAACCAGTTTTGCATCCATTGGCACTTACTTCAGCATTCCAGATTGCACACACACACATACACACATACACACATTTTGTCCTTCGCAAACTTAATCTTTGACCTTTAGGCCAGAACAGTAAGACCACAGGGGTGGTTGTGGCATCTGTTTTCCAGGAGACATTTTTCCTCCTGCAGTCTCACCATTGGAGGGTCACAACATTGGCTATTCACTGAGTTATTATATAAAGCAACTAATCCTTTGAAAAATATTGTCTTGCTCATTGCTCTGCGAGACCAGCAGACAATCAACTCTGGGTGATGCGCTGATAGCGAAAGGACTAGAATGGATAACTGTGCCCCCAGAGAAGCAATGTCTCATTTTGCCAATAGGTTCAATCTTCCCACCACTGTCTGTCCAGAGTTGCTAATGAGTGGCAAAATCGACTGCTGTCACCTCTTCTCCCAGCAAGGGCTCGCCTCTAGTGGAAGTGCTAATGAGCCCTAACACTGTCCTCAGCAGGAGGCCCAGGAGGAGAAGTAAGAGTCAGGAATTATCCACTCACTGTCACTGAATATTCCAGAATCAGCTATCAAACTGCAACAACCATCCTTTGTCTGGCTTCTCCTGCTTGGTTAGAAGCCTCTAGAATCTGCTGTTTGTTCCGGGGTCTACACAGGTATCTCATGTGCCAATCCTCACACCTTCAGCAAGTTCAGATTCAGAGAGGAGTTCAGTGACTCAGATTTATTTGACCACAAGCCTTTGAGGAAGCAGAAAGTGCTTTCCCCAGAGACTATCACTCTTCCACCATGTTTCCTTCCGTTTCCCCAGCAGATTGAGTAAAGGCTATTCTAGGAATGCTGAGCGCAATGGAAATGCCTAGGATGATGGAAGTGTTGAAAACCTGATCTCAAACTGGAAAGATTGGAGAGGCTCCCAGAAGAGGTCAAAATTTGAGCTTTGTGCACCTGTGTGTGCATGTTGGAATGTGTGTTGAAGAAAGGCATGGAAGGGTGCACACAGCTGGGACACACTTTACTGCAGGGGGATGAGGTCGGGCTAGAGGTGGGGATGAACTATTCAAACATTAGCTTCTCTCCAATAGGATTTATAATAACAAGCATGGATAACTTTTGTATTAAAAAAACACAACAAAGCAAAAGGGAATAAACAATCTAGAAGTTTCTTGTTGAACAATAGTATTTCGTATCATGAAAAACACTTCATTTTACAGTGGATATGAATCATTCCCAGGCTTCTGACAGCGTAAACCACAAGTGTGGGTGGGTTTGCCCTTTGCTAGGTAACAAGAAAGAAAGAGTTTCAAAAGAAAATTGGTTATTTCATGGCACCCATGGCCCCAGTTATCTAAGGAGAGAGTGTTGGAGACAGAAAACCTGAACAACTTAGAAAGTGGAGTGGCGTGGTGCATAGTTACAGCTCCTGGCTGGACTGACCTGTCAGTACAGACACAGAGGCACTGCAAGAACATGGAGTGCAGGGTGCAGTAACCCCAGTGGTCATCAATACAGTTAAGCTGCCGTGGCCGCTGCAGCAGTTTCACAGCTGGAAATCATACCAGTAGCCAGCAACGACTTCAGTTCCATTCACGCTGAAGAGGCAAAGGGCCAATTCTGAAGCTTCTCCTGCCTGTGGCTCCCTGTACCCAGAAGACACAGTCTCTGTGCTACAAGTTTATCTATAAACCAAGCAGTGCTGCCTCAAAGCTCACCTTCTCTGGTCTACTAAAATCTCATAGCCCACCTTACAGTCTTTTCTATGAGCTTCCTGTAATTCAAAAGGGAGAAAACAATAGTTAGAAAAGTAAGATTCATAATAGAAATTTTTATAGTGTAGGGAAGGAACTCATGAATAGTGTTGGATGAAGCATCCTTCCCAACCAAAGATGACAACAAATGCAAGCAGAATAAAACAAAAACTACACAGATCTTTTGTTGCATGACTCTGAGAGTCCTTGGTCAAATTATGCCTCTAAGAGTGAAAGAGCAGCATTGGTTATGTGATAGAACAGTCAGTCCTGTCTCCCAACAGCAACAAGAAAGGGACCCTAGCATAGATACTGGTTAGAGCAAGGAGATAAAGAATGAAGAAAGAAGAAGGAGAGACTTCAAGGATGGGGCAGATGCTGACTTTGTATGTAACAAAGGATTAAGAAGATGCTTCCTGAGAGCAAATGTGATTTAAAGTGTGGACAGGACCACCAAGAGCCATTAGAGACCCTCCTTACTTTGGCAATTACTTTTTCTTCCCTATGATGGCCTAGATCACTCCTTGCCTGTAGGGATTGAAGGAACTGGGGCTCTATCGACTGAGACTCTTCTCATAGCATCATTTTTGTCCCTAAGACTTTCTCCCTTTCAGACTTACCAGCCTTCATCTTCCATTTATTGTCAGTGATTTGCATATTGTGTTGTCTTCCTATATAGGGCAGTGCATGCTCTGTCCTGCTCTGCAGACTTAAGAAGGGATACAGAGTCCTCAGGGTTCCAGGAAGATCCCTTATAATTTTTAAAAAACCTTTGTCCATAGAGATGAGTGGCCAAGATGTGGTATATTCAAATTTATTGTTCCTTTTCCAACTTTTCCCAAAAATACGTTTTTGCCCCTTGCAACCTGCTTGTCCTGACATCACATGTTGAATGAGTCAGAGCTGTCTCACTTAAATGCAGCTAACACTAAAATTGTGCTATTGATTTCTGATGCTCTCTTTACTTTTCCTTTATTGTTAGTTTGTAGAAGTTGCTTCAACTAATATTACTCTAAATATGTAATGCTGGTTTTGGCCCTGTCTCTTTCTCCACTTGCCTTGTTTAGCATCATTTATTGGAGGCATCTACGTCAAAATATTTTTTTAAGATTTCAAAAAATGGATTTTTCCAATCTAAAATAGTTCTAAATGTCCCCTTTTGATCCAGTACACTTTTAGTCACATAGAATACATCCATGCTGATATATATTCTTCCTGACATACATAGTATAATAATAATAATAATAATAATAAAAACAGTATTGATGGTATACAGGTTTGAGCATCAGAAGATCTAAGAAAAATCCTGGCTCTATGACTCACTAACTGTGTGATTTTAAGCAACTGAGTCAGTTTCTTTGAGCCTCAGCTTCCTCATTTATCAAGTAGGCTCTTTGTATTTATCTCACAGGGTTTTTGTGAGGCTCGAATGAGATTATGTAGGTAGGGGTGGTTTGCTAATATTATTACTGCTGTTCTCTGACATCCCTACTCAACTCTTTCTTAAATTGGAAACACATCTAGATAAGGGCAGAACGGTCTGTGACCATGAGAAGGACGCAGGCATGAGAAAGCAATGATGTCTCCTTAGTCACCTGGGCTCAAGTCATCTCATCTTCCAAGACCCAGCCTAAAAATCATCTCCTTGAGAAGATACCCTTGGATTCCCCGGGTCAAAATGAATTTGTCATTGTCCTACACTAGTACCTACCATAAGATTTCTCTCTAGCTATGTGTCACAGGCCCCAGAAACCCCCAGATAATTCAATAGTTAGAAGTTTAACACCTTGTATTAAAATGTAGCTCGGGGAGTAGAGGTTATAAGTGACTATCACTCTATTTATTATATCCACTAAAATAATAAAGACAGTACCTTATATAAAGAGAATATTAATAACATTTACATACTCTGCATTAGCAGTAATGTACATTATATGCTTAACATCCATTTGTTGAAAGAAAAACCTTGAGACTCTTCTTTCTTGGCTGTTTCATTAAAATAATTTTTTAAAAAGTTTTACTTTTAAATAGATAGTTTGCCTAATAAAAGGAATGTACTTTTCTGCCCGCTTCTCCAAACACTCAAAGCTTTTCTGATTTTGCATCTTGGAGTTGTTGACTCCTGTCACCCAGCTCTCACTGGTTCCACACAGCGTGGATCACCGAGAAGGTTGGCTGCGTGGAAGTATCTCAACTCCCTGCCTCCTGCACAAGTCATTTAGCCTTTGCCCTGTCCGTGATAGTGTCACACAAATCCCTTGCAGTGAGCCTCTCTGATAAACATCTCTACTTCTTCTCATCTTACTCCGTAAGAAGGTTCCTCATTTGTGTTGCCTCACTTTCCTTGCTTTCTCCTCCTGGGTTCCACTAAAAATGTTTCCACTTCTCCCCTGCCATGCGTAGTGTCTCCTTTGTTTCTTCTCAGCCCCAAGCTTTGTCTTCTTCCCTCCGCTCCCCGCTAATGACCTCAAATGAGAATGATTCAATGGATAGATACCAGAACTAGAATTCATAAGGGATATGCTACAATTTCATGTAGAGGAAACTGAAGTTCTGGAGGAGTACCAGGGTAATCATCTTTTAGTGTCGGTCTCTCTGAGTTGTTGAGGGTGGGGGCTTTAAAAAAAATTTTTCTTTAACTCACCATTTGTCTTTAGCATCAAATACAGAGCCTGACACATACTGGCTGAGGGAATGTATGCTGGCCAACAGATCACTTTCGCACCCTGGTCTAGTCAATTTCAGTCATATAAAATGAAATTTCTTGGATGTCCTCTTCCCAATTATAATTTCAGGTACTAAATTAGAGTGCTTTAAAAAAAGGAGATACAGGAGACAAAAAAAGCAAAGGAGCTGAAGAACAGGCTCTACCAGCTGAAGGTGGTAGGGGTAGGAGGAGAACCAGGCTGGCCAGGGAATCTTTGCAGAGCAGCCCTGGAGGTTAGGAATGGCTTCATGCACTTAGGGACAAACTTTGGAAATGTGCCACATGCCTCCCCTACAGCTACAGACCTCTCATGCTGTCTCCAGCCTGCTGCCTGCTCTCATGGTGAGAACTGTCTGGGATTCTGACCCTCAGGCTGGCTGACTGGTCATGTCCAGTACTTGGGATGCAGCCTGTGTTTGGGGTTGGAAGCCCGGGACCAATATGCATCTGCACAGACTGTCCTGCCACATCTCTCTCCAGGCCCTTTCCAAGGTCCAGTCTCACAGATTCTTGTGAAGCCATGAACACAAATATTCACTCTGAGTTCTGGTTTATCCTCAGCTTGGGTACTCTTCCAGGCTACCCAATGACAAGACAGGTACAATCACAGCCTTTCCGACCCACATGAATGCACTCTGGGGGTAGGAGAAGACTGTTTTTATGGGAACAAGGCAACACTGTACTACTTTTTCTCTCACACATGAAAAAACGGAAAAAGTTGAAAGAAGCTGAGCTTTCAGGACAAGTTAGAGGAGTTGATGTCATTCCATCAGTAGGAGGCAGGCTGTGTGAAGGTAGGGGTGTGTGCAGGGGGAGAGAGAGTGAAGGTAGGGGTGTGTGCAGGGGGAAAGAGAGAGATGTTGAGATTCTTGCCACTGGGGACAACCCCAAACCAAATATTCAGAGAGAAACCATTTACCTTCACCATTGCGGTTCCTGAAAATGTCCTAGTTAGCTATAGCAAAGTTGTGGATATAGTTACAACAGGATTAACACATGCAGTTATATTAGTCTAGGGTCCTAGAGAAAAAATAATCTCCCCACAGATTATATAGTTACCCCAAGATTCTGCTGAAATCCTGGATCTACCTTTCTGAGGCACTAACTCAATAAAACAATCAACTGGACACTTTTTAAAAAATTAATAAGCTTCATTTTTGGAGTAGTTTTAGGTTTACAGAAAAATTGAGTGGAAAGCACAGAGTTTTCATATACTCTTCTGCCCCACCCCCACAGTTTACCCTATTAATGTTCTGCATTAATGTGGTACATTTGTTATAACTGATTGGTCAATATTGATACCTTATTTATTATTATATTTTAATTATATGTCTTTAAATTATATTATTTTAAATAAATGATATATATGTTTTACTATTATATTGATTAAGGTCCATAGTTTATATTAGGGTTCACTCTTTGTGTTGTATATTCTATGGGTTTAGACTAATGTACATGACATATAACCTCCATAATAGTATCATGCAGAGAAGTTTCACTGCCCTAAAAAAATCCCCTATTCATCCTCTCTTCCCTCCCAACTTCTGGCAGCCACGGATTTTTCTTTCACTCTCTCCATGGTTTTGCCTTTGCTAGAACACCATGTAGTTAGCATAATTAAAAATGTAGCCTTTTTGGATTAGCTTCTTTCACTTAGTAATATGCAGTTAAAATTTCCTCCACGTCTTTTCATGACTTCATTGCCCATTCATTTTTAGCGCTGAATAATATTCCATGATCTGGATGTACCATAGTTTATTTATCCATCCACCTACCAAAGGACATCTTGGTTGCTTCCAAGTTTTGGGAATTATGAATAAAGCTGCTGTAAACATCCATGTGCAGATTTTTGATGAACGTAAGTTTTCAGCTCATTTGGGTAAATATTAAGGAGTATGATTGCTGGATCACATGGTAAGAGTATGTTTAGTTTTGTAAGAAACTATCAAGCTGTCTTCCAAAGTGGCGGTACTATTTTGCATTCCCACCAGCAATGAATGAGACTCCCTGTTGCTCCATATCCTCATTTGCATTTGGCATTGTCAGTGTTCTAGATGTAACAATATCTCATAGTTGTAGTTGGCAATTCCCTAGTGATACGATGTGGAGCATCTTTTCATATGCTTATTTGCCATATATAGGTCTCCCTTGGTCAGGTGTCTGTTCAGATCTTTTGCCCATTGGCCTTTTTTTTTTGTAAAAAAAAAATAAGTGACCTGGGAGGCCAACCGAGGCAGATCACCTGAGGTCAGGAGTTTGAGACCAGCCTGGCCAACATGGTGAAACCCTGTCTCTACTAAATATACAAAAATTAGCTGGGCATGATGGCAGGTGCCTGTAATCCCAGCTACTTGGGAGGCTGAGGCAGGAGAATTGCTTGAACCTGGGAGGTGGAGGTTGCAGTGAGCCAAGATTGCACCACTACACGCCAGCCTGGGCAACAGAGTGAGACTCCATCTCAAAATAAATAAATAAATAAAAATAAAATAAATTGACATTTTAACTGAATGTTCTAACTGGCAAAATTGACTAGTTGTCACCTCTTCTACAAATAGAGTTTCTTAAGCAACTGCTACAAATAGATGAATTAGACTAGGACACCAAAGACAGACCCAATCTATAGAGATCCATAGGATTTTTGCTTTGTTAACTATAGGACATCCAAAACTAGTTTTTCTGGAGATAAACAAGAAACATTTTCTTTTTTTAAAAAATCATTTTTATATGCCTTTTTTTTTTCTCATCAAGAAACCAATACATTTTGTGAAAGAAAAATAAAAACTCAAAATGATTTTTTAGGACTGAGTAGAATTATTATCTACAATAGCAAAGCACATGCCAAGAAATCCAACTTTCAGAACAGCTGGCTCCCAATTTTCCTACAGAGGAAAATCTTTATAGGTCAAATTGTTGAATGGCAGCAGGAATTCTGATGGGGTGCAGCTGGGTCCTTTTGATAAAAATTGGATATTCCTAACTCCAGGCTAGTCTCAGGATTCCCAGGATTGTCCTTTTTGGCCTTCAGGAAAACTCCTTCATGGCTTGTGCCTGAATTTAAGGCTTTCAGGAATGTAAGCGTTCTCCAGCCATCTGGTGTGCCTATTTTAATACTTTGATATGTATTTCCAAGTATCGTCCAGAAACATTGTTTTAGTTCATATGCCTAGCAAGAGGATAAAACTGTACCTGTATCCTCACCAATGCTGTGTAATTTAAAAATAAAATCTTTGGGCCGGGCGCGGTGGCTCAAGCCTGTAATCCCAGCACTTTGGGAGGCCGAGACGGGCGGATCACGAGGTCAGGAGATCGAGACCATCCTGGCTAACACGGTGAAACCCTGTCTCTACTAAAAATACAAAAAAAAACCAGTAGTGGGATGGCTGGGTCATATGGTACATCTAGTTCTAGATCCTTGAGGAATTGCCATACTGCTTTCCATAATGGTTGAACTAGTTTACAATCCCACCAACAGTGTAAAAGTGTTCCTATTTCTCCACATCCTCTCCAACATCTGTTGTTTCCTGATTTTTTAATGATTGCCATTCTAACTGGTGTGAGATGGTATCTCATTGTGGTTTTGATTTGCCCAAAGGATTATAAATTATTCTACTACAAAGACACATGCACACGTATGTTTATTGCGGCACTATTCACAATAGCAAAGACTTGGAATCAACCCAAATGTCCATCTGTGACAGACTGGATTAAGAAAATGTGGCACATATACACCATGGAATACTATGCAGCCATAAAAAAGGATGAGTTTGCGTCCTTTGTAGGGACATGGATGCAGCTGGAAACCATCATTCTTAGCAAACTATCACAAGAAGAGAAAACCAAACACCGCATGTTCTCTCTCATAGGTGGGAACTGAACAATGAGATGACTTGGACTCGGGAAGGGGAACATCACACACTGGGGCCTATCATGGGGAGGGGGGAGGGAGGAGGGATTGCACTGGGGAGTTATACCTGATATAAATGATGAATTGATGGGTGCTGACGAGTTGATGGGTGCAGCACACCAACATGGCACAAGTATACATATGTAACAAACCTGCACGTTATGCACATGTACCCTAGAACTTAAAGTATAATAATAAAAAAAAAAAAAACTAGCCGGGCGAGGTGGCGGGCGCCTGTGGTCCCAGCTACTCCGGAGGCTGAGGCAGGAGAATGGCGTAAACCCGGGAGGCAGAGCTTGCAGTGAGCTGAGATCCAGCCACCGCACTCCAGCCCGGGTGACAGAGCAAGACTCCGCCTCAAAAAAAAAATAAAAAATAAAAAATAAATAAAATCTTTGTTAGTTTGACATATAAAAAAAGATGTTTTGTTTTAATTTTCATTTTTAATGACTCCTCCTTCTTCCTTCCTTCCTTCCTTCCTTCCTTCCTTCCTTCCTTCCTTCCTTCCTTCCTCCTCCTTCTCCTCCTCCTCCTCCAATGGTATATTTCTTTAGAGAAATGTCAGACCTTTGCCTAAGAGAAGTGGCTAGGACTGCGTCTTTTGTAGCTTCCTGCAAGGGGAGCAGCAACCACAGCAGACAGGGGCTGGTGGTGTATCACTGGGGTGGGTCATAAATGCTCTGTCTGAGAGACCACCTTCCATATTGGGGTATGCTGGAGTAGAAAGTCCCCAGCTAACAAGAGTCTTCAGGGTAGATCCATTATTTGGGGTGACTATATTCTGAGCCCCATGAAAGAAAAATCCAGGCTTTGGTTTGGTCTTATTTGGAGGGCCCATTATCAGATAATAAGTGTACCTTCATAAAGGTACTCTTTTTCCCCTCATTTCTCCCCTTTGCTCCAACACTGGAGGCCATATAGTGAGTAAAGGGGAAAAGGGGTGTACAGGCAGGTGGGAAACAGTGAAAAAGCAGCCACATTGCCTTTTACCTCTGCAGGTTTCTGAGCTTGAGTTAAGCCTACAGTCAGAATGGGAAGAAGCTCTAAATAGGATGAGAACAAAAGTTCTGATTTTAGATAGAATTTGACTTTTAATAGCTCAAAATGACCAGAAAAGTTAAGGGATCTACCTGAGATTTTATCCAGGCTTGGGGATGCATGGTCTAATCTTATGGGTGTAAAATAGCAGTGGAAAAAAGAAAATAAAGTTGGTTTCTGCTTATATCATATGGAATTCATGTAATAATTTCCTAAAGCCACTGTACCACAGAGGTCTGCTATGGTTTGAATTTTTATGTCCCCTCCAAAATCCATGTGTTGAAACGTAATTCCCAATGCGATAGTATTAAAAGGTGGGGCCTTTAGGAGGTGATTAAGTCACTCAGCGGAGCCTGAGTGAATGGGATCAAACCCTTCTCAAACGGGTTTCCTAACATTTGGCCTCTTCCCTTCCACTCTCTACCATGGGAGGACACAGCAACAATGTGCTATCTTGGAAGCAGAAATTGGCCCTCCCCAGACACCTCTGCTGGCACGTTGATCTTGGACTCCCCAGCTTCCAGAACTGTGAGAAATATATTTTGGTTCTTTATAAATTACCCAGTCTCAAGAATCTTGTTAGAGCAGTGCAAACAGACTAACACCAAGTGCAAAATCAAGACGGTGGCAGGCCCATGCTTCCTCTGAGGTCTCTAGGGAAAGCCTTCCTTGCCTCTTCCAGCTTCTGGTTGCCACAGGTGTTCCTTGGCTTGTGGCAACACCACTCCAATCTCTGTCTCCATCTGCACAAGTCTTTCCTCCATGTCTGCGTGTCTCTGTGTCTTTGCATGGGATTCTCTTTGTGTGTCTGCATTCACATATTCTCTTCATGTAAGAACACCACTCATAATGGAGCAAAGCCCACGCTAAATACATCTTAACGTGATTAAATCACAAAGGTCTTATTTGACAATAAGGTCACACTCGCAGGTACTAGGAGCTAGAACTTCAATATTGTCTTTTTTGGGGGGTTACACAACTGAACCTACACAGCCCACCTCGTCAGTGAACTGGCTCCATGTGTGCCGACCTCCCGGCTAATCTCCACGCAGTGGTGCTTTGTGGCCTACTCATGGGTAGGCTCATTGTTTCATCTCCTTCCCTCCTGTTCTTCTCAGGCTGTTCCCTGCCTCACTGTCCTGTTAGAAAGTCAGTGGAGCAGAGATCACTCTGAGCAACATTCAGCATCAAGCCGATTTCAGCATTTGATGTAGCGTGGGACCCTACTAACTGCATTTAGGTTGTGATCCAATGTCTTTTATGAACATCTGCCTAAAATACCCATAGTGAATCAGATAGGTGAGAATGGAAATGTCAGCCTGGAAGCAGGATTGAACACAATTTAAATTTTACAATCTGCACTGCACGATATCAGAATGCCATTCAGCAAGTCTTATGTTCTTTGGGGAAAGACATTGTTTAAAAACAATATTAAAAACATTTTAAAAGTAACATTCCCAAAATGCAGAATCCTATTTCTGAGACAAGAAAAAGAAGACATTTTTTTCCCCCAAGTGAATCCTGTGACATGATTATGTATGATGGGGAAGTGAAATTAAAGATAAGAGGTCATTGAAAGTAAAACCTCAGGCCTGGCGCGGTGGCTCAAGCCTGTAATCCCAGCACTTTGGGAGGCCGAGACGGGCGGATCACGAGGTCAGGAGATCCCATCCTGGCTAACACGGTGAAACCCCGTCTCTACTAAAAAATACAAAAAACTAGCCGGGAGAGGTGGCAGGCGCCTGTAGTCCCAGCTACTCCAGAGGCTGAGGCAGGAGAATGGCGTAAACCCGGGAGGCGGAGCTTGCAGCTTGCACTCCAGCGACAGAGCGAGACTCCGTCTCAAAAAAAAAAGAAAAAAAGAAAGAAAGTAAAACCTCAGCACCTCTGTCCTGAGGGCTGCAGAAAACAGCAGCCCTGGAGTGTGTGTGCTAACAGCTGGGGAATGAAACTGAGCTTATTCTTCCCAAACTGTGAAGGTTGGGGGAGACACAGAGAATAAATCATTGAGGGCATGATGTGTGGGCAAAGATTAAAATCAGCAATCATCTGATTTTGTAATTTTATCATTAAGACACATCAAAAACTGTTACTGCTGGAGGCATATTGGAGGAGATGAGTACTGAACTCAGATGCTGGAGTGAAAAGGTCACGGAGAAGGAATTACCTTGCTGAACTTAGAGAAAATATTTATTTTCAGACAAGTGTCATCTCTTGCAGACTTCCCACAGCCTTCTGCCTCAATTTTCAGATTCAATTGAAATACTCTTGATTTCTTGGCAGATTGCATTCCTTTATCTGTTCGTCCATTCATTAATACATCTATCAAGAGCGATTGGATTTAAGTTCACGTTCCATTTCCATGTGGCCATAAACAAGTAAAACAGTTTCCTAGTGCATCAGTTTCCTCATTGGAAAATGGGGATAATTGTATGGATCTTATAGGGTTTTGTGGGTACTAAATCAGTTAATACCTATTTGTCCCTTAGCAAGCACTCAATAATGTTTTTAACTGCTTTATTGTTACATAATTTTTAATCATAGTTTGATTGTAAAGGCAGGCACCACACATTTAAAATAAAAGCTTAGTTCTCCATTTTGAAAATAAGGGAAGACACTTCTCCCTACCTCTCCCTTTTTGTTTCAGAATTTTTTTCTGTCCTTTTCAAATGTATGTAAATCTTCATGATGACAAAATAAGCCTCTTGCCAGTCTCACTGAGAAATGTTTACTCAAGGACCTGGGAAACGCTTTTTTGAAATGTGAGCATTAAATGAGATAGTGTCCCTGTCTCTCCATTACTGTGGAAGGGTAGACGTCTAATTCAGTAGGCACCTTGTTCCAATTTGCAAAACTACTTCCTGTCATAAAGATGAGAGAAGTTTTTTTCTCCTCCAGCTAAAGCCAATTCAAGTAGTCTTTCCATGGTAGAGGTGGGAAGGAGGGAGCTTTTTTTGTGTCTGCTTTTTCTCAGTTGCCTTCAGTACAAAATATCCTTATGCCAGAGTGGCACATTTTGGGGTGGCATATTCTGAACCTCTTCAATGTGCATCATATTCTGGTTTAATACTTATTGTGAGAAACAAACTCACCTGCCCAAACCCAAAGCATGGACTCAGAGACCCAGAGAACAGTGGAAGTGAGACTTTTAATGATGGTCTTGCAAGATTGGGTGTCTGGCATGCAGGCAGAGTTTCAACAAGCACAGTTTCAACAAGCAATTTCTCCCCTAGTGCGCAGGTCCCTCCCCCGGTTCCTCATAGGCTGAGTACTATGGGGTCACGATGTTTCTGGATGTCACCTATTGATTGTTAGGCCGGGGTTTTAGGTGTTTTTTTGCAGGGGGGTGGGCGAGGCGGAGAGGGGATTGTCTGCTGCATTTTGTTGCAGCCCACAATGCACTGGAATTGTAGTTAGCTCAGGGGCTCTTCGACTATTTGACTTAGGACCTAAGTAGCTTGGCAGGCTGATAAGAA
>NW_012116821.1:6445721-6453104 GCF_000951035.1 Colobus angolensis palliatus | reverse complement strand
CCTCCCCCTCCCTTCTCCCTCTCTTTCCCTTTCCCCCTCCCTTTCCCTCTTCCTCTCCTCTGTCCACTTTCTCTTAGTCCCTTTCTGCCCCTTTCACTTAACTTAGAAGGCAATTGAATTATTCAATTGGTTTCAGGACTTGTCCTCAGTAATTCTAGTGAATGTTTACTAAATGCTTGCTACATGCCAGCTGCTGTGCTGTGCATTTACCTGCATTATCTTATTTAATCTTCAACTAGGACCCTATAGAGTAGGTACTATAATTCTCACCATATTATGGATGCAGAAGCTAATGGGAGCAGATTAAGTAATTTGCTCATGGTCATAACAGTGATGGAGCGGAGATTCATACTCCGGACCCGCAGGCCCTCAACCTCTGCTGGGTGGGGCAGATGTGAGTCAGGATGGAATACCAGAAGACATGGGAAGCTCCCAGTGGAAGGTGACACTCAGGGGGTGGGCCAAAGGGAGTGGGGAGGAAGGAAAGGGCTTCAGGGAGGTTAATCTTCCTCCCAACTCCCAGTTCTCCAGAGTCCTTCTCCAGAGAACCATGATTCAGAGGCTCTCGTGTCTTTCTCCGGCTGGAGGGGCAGGGTGTCCAGGTGTCCCTCCCCAGGTATCCAGGGCCCACCTACAATTATTGGTTACACTGGGACACTGCAAGGGCCAGGAGTACATATATACAGGGGCAGGCACCCGGCTGGGATGTAACAGAGTCCACTTTCTTGGCTGCTGGCTTAAGGACTGTCCACTGCAGGCCCTGACAGGGGGTGCTAGGGCTGTTGACACCAGGGAGAGTATCATTGGCTCCCCCAGGGCTCCAGGGCCCTTGAAGGAGGCTGCAGGTGGAGAATTGCTGCCAAGGCCACCTTCTTTGCTCTCCTGCCCAACAGGCCCAAGGCAAAGGAGGAAAATTTACAGGATACAAAGACCTAAGTTAAAATCTCAGATTATGCTTCAGCCACACAAGCATGTACATATACCTATGCATCCTTGTCATTTTAAACAGATACAAATATACAAGCAGACTCATTTTATTGCAGTTTGCCTTATTGTCCTTTGCAGATACTGCATTTTTTCACAAATTGAAAGTCTGTGGCAACCCTACATCAAGGAAGTCTATGGAGCCATTTTCCCAATAGCATGTGTTCACTTCATGTCTCTGTGTTACATTTTGATGGTTCTTGCAATATTTCAAGGCTTTTCATTATTATTATATCTGTCATGGTAATCTGAGATCAGTGATCTTTAATATTACTATTGTCATTGTTCTGGGGTGCCACAAACCACATCCATATAAGACAGCAAACTTCATAAATGTTGTGCTGTCCGACCACTCCACTGACCAGCCGCTCCCTCATCTCTCTCCTCCTCAGGACTTCCTACTCCCTGGGACACAATAATATTAAAATTAGGCCACCTAATAACCCTATGGTGGCCTCTAAGTGTTTAAGTTGCAGCTTCGCATTTCTTGCTTTAATTAAAAAGCTAGAAATGGGTAAACTTTGTGAGGATGTTGAGAGCCAAAGTAGGCTGAAACCTAGGCCTCTTCTGCCACTTAACAAGGCTGTGAATGCCAAGAAAATGTTCTTTCATAAAGGACATGGAAAGTGCTACTTCAGTAAACACAAGAATGATAAGAAGGTGAAACAGTCTTATTGCTGATATGGAGAGAGTTTGAATGGTCTGGAGGGAAGAACAAACCAACCACAACACTCCTTTAAAGCCAAAGTCTAATCCAGAGCAAGGCCTTAACTCTCTTCAATTCTGTGAAAACTGAGAGGTGAGGAAGCTGCAGAAGAAAAGTTTGAAACTAGTACAGGTTGGTTCATGAGGTTTAAGGAAAGAAGCTGTCTCCATAACATCAAAGTGCAAGGTGAAGCAGAAAGTGCTGATGGAGAAGCTACAGCAAGTTATCCAGAAGACTCAGCTAAGATCACTGATGAAAGTGGCTACCACTAAACAACTGATTTTCAGTGTTAGTAAAACACTGTTATATTGGAAGAAGATGCCATCCAGGACTTTCATAGCTAGAGAGGCGAAGTCAATGCCTGGCATTTAGGCTTCAAAGTTTCAAGGACAAGCTGGTTCTCTTGTTATGGGCTAATGCAGCTGGTAATTTTAAGTTGAAACCAATGTTTATATGCCATTCTGAAAATTCTAGGGCCATTAAGAATTGTGCTAAATTGGCCAGGCACGGTGGCTCATGCCTATAATCCCAACACTTTGGGAGACCAAGGTGATAGAAACTCTTGAGGCTAGGAGTTTGAGATCAGCCTGAGCAACATAGTGAGACCACATCTCTATGAAAAATTTAAAACTTAGCTGGGCATGGTGGCACGTGCCTGTAGTCGTAATTTCTGGAGAGGCTGAAGCAAGAGGATCACTTCAGCCTAGGAGTTAGTTCAAGGGTACAGTGAGCTATAATAATGCCACCGCACTCCAGCCTGGGTGAAAAGTGAGATGTCATCACTTAAAAATAAAAAGAAGACGACGATGAATGTTGTTTTCATGCCTGCTAACACAGCAGCCTGCGGATCAGGAAGTAATTTCTACTTTTAAGACTTACTATCTAAGATATATATTTTATAGAGCTATAGCTGCCATAGATAGTGATTTCGCAGATAGATCTGGACAAAGTAAATTAAATATCTTCTGGAAAGCACTCATCATTCTAGATAACATTAAGAACATTCATGACTCATGGGAGGAAATCAGCATAACAACATAACTGAAGTTTGGAAAAAAGTTGATTCCAACACTCATGGACGACTTTGGGGGCTTTAAGGCTTCACTGGAGGAAGTCACTGCAGATATGGTAGAAATAGCAAGAGAGCTAGATTCAAAGTGGGGCCTGAAGATGTAACTGAATTTCTGTAATCTTGTGATCAAACTTGAACAGATGAGGAGTTGCTTCTCATGGATAAGCAAAGAGAGTGTTCTTGAGATGGCCTCTACACCTGGTGAAGATGCTGTGAACGCTGTTGAAACAACAACAAAAGATTTAGAATATTCCATAAACTTGGTAAAGCAGCAGCAGGATTTGAGAGGTCTGACTCCAGTTTTGAAAGAAGTTGTACTGTGGGTAAAATGTTATCAAACAGTATCACATGCTACAGAGAAATCTTTCATGAAAGGAGAGTCATTTGATGCAGCAAACCTTATTGTTGTTTCCTTCTTCCTCTTCCTCTTCCTCTCCTCCTCCTCCTCCTTCCTCTTCTTCCCCTTCCCCTTCCCCTCCTTCTCCTTCTCCATCTCCTTCTCCTTCTCCTTCTCCTTCTCCTTCTTCTTCTTCTTCCTCTGTCACCCAGGCTGGAGTGTAGTGGTGCGATCACAGCTCACTACAACCTTGACCTCCTGGGCTCAAGCCATCCTCCCATGTCAACCTCCTGAGTAGCTGGGACTACAGGCACATGCCACAAGGCCAGGCAAATTTTTTTTTTGATAGAGACAGAGCTTCTCCATGTTGCCTAGGCTTATTGTTGTCTTATTTTTCTTTTATGAGAAATACATTCTTTTGTAATATTGTCTTATTTTAGGAAATTGTTACAATCACCCTAAGCTTCAGCAGCCACCGCCTTGATCCATCAGCAGTCATGAGCATCAAGGCAAGACCCTCCACCAGCAAAAGGGTTACAACTTGCTGATAGCTCTGATAATCCTTAGCATTTTTTAACAATAAAGCATTTTATTTTATTTTATCTTATTTATTTTTTGAGACAGAGTTTCACTCTTGTTGTCCAGCCTGGAGTGCAATGGCACAATTTCAGTTCACTGCAACCTCCACCTCCCAGGTTCAAGCAATTCTCCTGCCTCAGCCTCCATAGTAGCTGGGAATACAGGCACACGCCACCACCCCAGTTAATATTTTGTATTTTTAGTAGAGACTGGATTTCACCATGTTAGTCAGGCTGGTCTCAAACTCCTGACCTCAGGGATCTGCCCACCTCAGCATCCCAAAGTGCTGGGATTACAGGCGTGAGCCACCACGCCCGGCCCTATGTGATTCATATTATTGTGATATTTGCTTTATCGTAGTGATCTGGAATTGAACCTGCAATGTCTCTGAGGTGTGCTTGTACTGGGTTTACTGTCTTCTGCCACCATCCGCATCCCTCTTTTTTTCTTTTTTCTTTTCTGAAGATAGCTTATTGCTATTTCCATATTGGTACTATAGCTCTGCCTCATTTTTTTTTTTTTTTTTTTTTTGAGGCGGAGTCTCGCTCTGTCGCCCGGACTGGAGTGCAGTGGCCGGATCTCAGCTCACTGCAAGCTCCGCCTCCCGGGTTTACGCCATTCTCCTGCCTCAGCCTCCGGAGTAGCTGGGACTACAGGCGCCCGCCACCTCGCCCGGCTAGTTTTTGTATTTTTAGTAGAGACGGGGTTTCACCGTGTTAGCCAGGATGGTCTCGATCTCCTGACCTCGTGATCCGCCCGTCTCGGCCTCCCAAAGTGCTGGGATTACAGGCTTGAGCCACCGTGCCCGGCCGCTCTGCCTCATTTTTAATCATGGTTCACTTATTGAGTGCTTATTATCCTGCTCCTGACAAAATGATGAGATATGCACATTCTTATCTGTGTTTTATAGATGAGGAAACCAAGTTGCCATTTGTTCAAGTCACAAAACCTTAGTTTACTAGCTCAGGATGTTAGCTCCAGCATGCGGTGATAAAGGAGATCACGTATGTGGAAACTCAGAGCTGCGGCTGATGCAAGGTGCTTCTCAGCAGATGCTACTCTCTCCCTGGTGGAACATTCACTGCTGGGCTCTGGACAGAAATAGAAGGGGATATTGGGCACCATTCCTCAGCCTTCAGCCACAGTGATGTTGGACATGGCTGGCTCTCTCTGGCTCAGGCAGCAGTCTTCGGAGGTCACAGAGCAGCCTTTCCAATCACCACTCTGACCCTATTCTTGCCAGGTCAGCAGAGCAGATCAGGCCCTCCCCGCCTTCCCCTCTAATGCCGCTCCTCAGAAATGGCTCTCTAGGAACTAACAGTTTCCCAAAGCTCCATGCATCTGCCTGGTGGAAAGGTTCTCCGGCTTCTTCTACTGCTGATGAGATAGGGAAGCCTTCAGCTCGAGCAGCGGCTAATTAGAGTGTCTGTGTGGGGGTATCTACTGCCAACACACCCCTCCTCGGTGCCACCCACTCCTGCCTTGGTGGGGCAGTGAGGGGTTCATGCAGTGGCTGAGGCTGGACTCTTAAGGGAAACTGGGCCCTTGTTTTCTTCCTCCACACAGATTTGCTTTCATCTATTTGGTTTTACTCTGGGTATGGAATGAAATGTGGGTGGAGGCTGCTGGTGCCCTCCGTGATCTGACTGCCCCCTCTCCTTCCACCACTCCCTTCATCTAGCTGAAGTCCAGCTGCCTCAGGTAAGGGATCAAAGCTGTTTTGTGCAAGAAAAAGATAAAAGCTGCTAAGAGCTTTGTGAAAAGAGGGTATTTGGTCTCACTCCCTTTCATTCTGAGTGACAGAGGCAGGTTGTTCATATGGATGAGGGCGCTGATCCATGCCAGGGACCTGAATCAGGAAATTCGGGGCTCTGGAGGATTTCTGATAGGGCCCTGAAGAATTCCCACAAGAAGAGTTAACATTTTATTTATTTATTTATTTTGAGACAGTGTCTCACTCTGTTGTCCAGGCTGGAGTGCAGTGGCACAATTATGGCTCTCTCAAACTCTCAGGCTCAACTGATCCTCCCACCTCAGCATCCTGAGTACCTGGGACTACAGGTGTGGGCCACCACACCTGGCTAATTAAAGCATTTTTTTTTGTAGAGACAGGGTTCCATGTTGGCCAGGCTGGTCTTGCACTCCTGGACTCAAGCCATCTGCCTGCCTGAGCCTCCCAGAGCGCTGGGATTACAGGTGTAAGCCATGGTGCCCAGCCAAAGTTAACATTTTGGATGTAACAAAGACTCAAATATTCACTAGGTAAAAATGGACCATCCTTTCTTTAGAATGGAATAGTTTTCAGAAGCTCTGCTCAGTTTCTAGGAAAACCCTATGGTGAGGACACCTGTGATAGTGTTTGAATAAGGACCATGGTGGGTTGGCCCCAGGCCAGTCACTCACTCAACCAGGCCTCCAAGCCAGAGAAGCACAAAGCCAGCGGAAATAATGGCAGCAAACAGATTTGAAATCTAAACTTTTGAGGAGTTCAGCCTGAGGGTATTCCTTTGTCTTGTAATTCTTTGTGAGAACTTATATAAGAACTAGTGGGTTTTTTTTGTGTAATTGGGAAGTAAATTGAATTGAACTCTGCTGCAAATCCACTACCCTGAGAATAACAAAGTACACAGATTGAGTGGCTTAAAACTATGAAACTGATTTTCTCACAGTTCTGGAGGCAGAAGTCCAAAATCAAGGTGTCGGGAGGCTTGGTTTCTCCTGAGGCCTCTCTTTTTGGCTTGCTCATGGCTATACCATGCTGTGTCCTCATGAGGTCTTTCTTCTGTGCACACATATTGTCTGTTTAAATTTCCCCTTCTTATAAAGGTATCCATTGGATCGAATTGGGAACCACCCAAAGTGCCTCACTTAACCCTAATTACTTCCTTCAAGACTCTACCCCCGAACATGAAGGTTGGCACTTCAACACATTTTTTGAGGACATGGGAAGAAACACAATCCAGCCCATAATATCCATTAATCTTTATGTATTAAGACACATTTTTCCCCAAAATGGGGATAGAATGTAATTATAATTTGGTAACCTGTTCGCTAAAAAAATTTAAATGTGCTTTTATATGCTAATTTTCTATGCTAATGTCTATGCTAGTTTCTGATTCAAGATTGGTGGCCTAAGTAGATGCATTTGCCTCCCATCCCCTCCTAAGACTGAATTGATAATAAGCGCTCACACTTAACTGGTGCTTACTATGTGCCAGGCACTGTTCTAACTACTTTGGCTGTATTAAATTATAGTCACGCGTCACTTAATGATGGGGTTAGGTTCTGAGAAGCGAGTCGGTAGGCAATTTCGTCCTTGTGCAGATGGAGTGAACTTACACAAACCTAGATGGTGTAGCCTACATACACCCAGGCTGTAATGGTACAGCCTATGATTCCTAGGCTACAGATCTCTACAGAATGTGACTGTATGAATGCTGTAGACAATGTGTTACACACAAGTATGTGTGTATCTAAACCTAGGAAAGGTGTGACTTCGCTAGCAATAGGAATTTTTCAGCTCCATTATAATCTTATAGAATCACCATTATATATGGTCAACAACGGACATTAGTAGCGTGGTCCTCTCCCACTGCGGGTAGCTGTGTACCCTGACTCCTGCTGTCCCTCTGGGATGCCGTATGCCTGACTCCTGCTGTCCCTCTGGGGGTGCCGTGTGCCCTGACTCCTGCTGTCCCTCTGGGG
>NW_012116821.1:6380634-6445111 GCF_000951035.1 Colobus angolensis palliatus | reverse complement strand
AAAAAAAAAAAAAACCAACAACTTTGGCTAATAGGGCTGGACATGGTGGCTTATGCCCATAATCTCAGTGCTCAGGAGGCAAAGGTGGGAGGATCGCTTGAGGCCAGGAGTTTGAGACCAACTTGGGCAAAAAAGTAAGACCCCATCTCTACCATAAAAACAAAACAAAAAAGTCTTGGCCAAGGGCAACAGCATTAGTATTAAGATCTCCCTTCACCATGTGCAAAACAGTTTTCAAGCTGTACAGGTTAGGGCCAGAAATGAAAATCGTCACTCACCTAGTATGAATGACAGTGTTCTCATTGTCCCCTTGCCATCTGACTCCATGTCACACACCTTGTTTCTCCAAGATCATCATCACCCAGGATCACTCTTCAGCCCAGCAAGCTCTGCAGTCCGCTCGCCCTGCACCCCATCTCACACCCTCTCAGCCCAGCACACACCAGGAAGCCCTCCTCTCCTCTATGCTTCCTCTCTCTGCGAAAGCCCTACAGAAAAGTACCTTCCACCATGAAGCTTTACCAGACCCACTGCCCATTTCTCCTGCCACTCAGCCCTTTCTTTGCCCCTGGAGTCCACAGTGTACAGTGCCTGGTTCCTTCGTTGAAGATATCGACCAGTAATTCTCCTGCTCTCCCTAGCACAGAAACACAGAAGTCAAACACCCACATCACCAGCCCTGAGGAATCCATGTTGTCAGAAATGCGATGTTCACTATTCCTAGGTGCAGGCCCGGCACCACATTCACATGCTGGAAGGATGCATTGACATGATGACTGATAGGGTTGTCAACAACTGGACAGTCATTGTCCTTGTCCGCCCTTTCTGTTTTACTCATCAGATTTTTAAGAGTTCTGAATCACTGGAATGGCTTCTCAAAAAGAACACTGCAAACGTTTACCATCCTCACTTTAGTGATCAACATATATTCTGATACTTGGTTAATTTTGTTTTTTTAAAAAAATACTTATGACTATGGTTTATTATAAAGGATACAACTCAGGAACAGCCAAATGGAAGAGTCAACAGCTGGGTGGAACGGGGCAAGGTCTGGGGGTGGGAGGGTCCCAAATGCAGAAGCTTCTATCCCCATGGAATCAGGGTGCACCTGATGCTTAGTTAACGTTTAAAAGCCATTTTGTTGCCTCCTTTTTCATCTGTCTCCTTATTGCGTGGAATAAGAAGAAATCAAGATGTGGCAATGAGATGAACGGCTCTGTCCTCCTGCAGCTCCACCCTCCTGTTTTCCTAGAGCTACTCAGGCTAGATAAATTGATCTCAATCATAATTGTGAAGAGACAGTCCTAATCACACCACTTGCGATTGCTCAGCTCTCTTACCAAAAAGAAAATGCCCAGGTTCTGAGTGCTTTGCCCTCTCACAAAAAATTTTAAAGAACAACAAAATGTGCATGGCCCTTATTAGCATGGGTTCTCTGTGTCCCCAGGAGAGGACATACTGTGCAGGAAACAAAAAGTACTACATTTCGGGGAGTATAAACAGGCAATTCTGAAGAAACGATTTTAAACAAGTAATTGCTAAAGGAACAGAGCTTGAAAGAAAGTTCAAAAAAAGGAAGACACCCACAAGACAACTGATCGCCTAGTGTCGTAGGTCGCTTGTCCTTCAGAAAGGAAGCGAGACTCCAGCCTCCCTTCTGTTGCACAGATTTGCAACAAGATGGTGATAAACTGCAACTCTCTCCCTACTCAGTCTTCTTCCTGGCATGAAACAGGTGATCTGTAGATCACCATGGGCATCCACAAAACAGTGCCAGCTGTAGGGCACTGTGAAGATGGACAAGCGTTTTCTATCTAGGTGATAACTGTAGTCTGAGCCAATTCGGATCTGTGTGTGTGAATCCCCAGGCAGACCCCTGAGCCTTGAAGAAGAAAGATGATCTCTTGTCCCTGAAAAGTCTGGATGCAGGGGGAGGGAGCAGTGAGCAATGGGCAGGAGATGCTTTGAGTAAAGTCCCTGAGAGGGCAGTGGGGTTTGCTGAACCCCCCTTCTAGGCATCCTGGTCAACCACAACCTGAGAGAAGAGTGGTGGGGAGGGAGCCAGCTTAGAGGGCTGCCTGGCAAGGGGTTGAGACACCAGGGGCTGAAATTCGGAGGTGGCAAAGGAGGAACTCTCTTATTCCAAGTCAGCAGATTTACATGTCAGTCTGGTGACCCTGGGTAAATCCCTTCACCCCTTGGAGTCTCAGTTGCTAAACCGCATAATAGGAGAGTCATCCAAGTGACACGAGATCTTTCAAGATAAAACTAGACAACGTGTATTAAAAACATGTATGAAACTAAACTTACTTTGACCACATGATTCAGCAATCATGCTGCTGGTGTTTACTCAGAGAGGTTGAAAACTTATGGCCACACAGAAACTTGCAGACAGATGTTTACAGCAGCTTCATTCATAATTGCTAACACTTGAAAGAAACCAAGACTTCCTGCACTTGGTGAATGGATGAACTATGGTATATCCAGACCATGGAATATTGTTCAGTGTTAAAAGGAAATGCACTATCAAGCCATGAAAAGATATGGAGGAACTTCAAATGCATATTACTAAGTGAGGTAAGCCAATCTGAAAAGGCTACATGCTGTATGATTCCAACTATTTAACATTCTGGAAAAGGCAGAACTATGGAGACAGTAAAGAAATCAGGGTTAGGGAGAGAGGCATAGACTGCACAGAGGATTTTCAGGGATGAAACTATTCTGTATGATACTACAGGGGTGAACCATTTGTCCAAACCCATACACTATACATTTGTCCAAACACAGAATGTACAGCACCAAGAATGAACCCTAAAGTAAGCTCTGGACTTCGGGTGATAATGATGTGTCAATGTAGATTAGTCAGTTATAACAAATGGACCCCTCTGCTGGGGATGCTCATCGTGCAGGAGGTTGTGTATGGGGCGGAGAGGGGAATATGGAGAATCTGTACTTTCTAATCAATTTTTCTGTGAACCTAAAACTACTCTAAAAAATAAAGTATATATATGGAATCTCTATAAAGGAAACTTTATAATTAATTCTGTAGGTGTTATTTCTATAGTAACACCTGTGGAAATAAATGACTATTGCTCACTACATGCCACAGACTGCTACTTTAGAAGTGAGCTCCCAATCACAGCTCTTGAATCACACATGCAAATAGGACAATCAGGCTGTAGGAGTGGCGTGGAGATCCCCAGAGGAGGTCCCCCGAAGACTGTAGGGATGACAAGCCTTCGGAAGGCCATGTGTGGTGACTCCGCTTGGGTTCAAATGAGGCCCTTCGCAGGACCTGCAGTTCCACCCTGCCCCCCCAACATGAGAATGCCACAGTAGTACCCAAAGGTTAGGAAGGAAAGCTGGGAGTCAGGTTTTGATCTAAGAGGGAGGGGCAAGGAGCTTTGGCAAAGGCCTGAGGGGCGGAAGAACACCCGGGAAATGCTTGCTGTATATTTCTTGGAGCCAAGATTTAGTAACCTGTTGGTATTTCTGGATATTACTGATTTTGTATTCTTTTCTACCTTCCCTGCCCTCAAAAGAGAATGTTATGTTATCCCCTCAGCATTAAATTTAAAAACTAAATGTGATAATATATGTTAAGGCGCTATATACATTTTTAGTGACATTATTTCTATTACTTTAATTCATTGCAGTAACCCCCGGACTGCTGCCTAAAAAGACTTGCCTCTTGGCCAACCAGCCCTGCTCTACATTTTAATGAGGGAGAAAAGGGAGGAAAGAGACAGGCTGGATGGGAGAGGCTGCAGAGGTTAAAAAGAGGCAGGGGCAGGAGGGAAGAAAAAAGGAGGAAAAATAAGCAGGCCAGATATGGCAGAGCACTGGGGTGACGGGTTGCATGGAAAGAGCCTCAGAGAAGCTGAGGCAGAGAGGGAATTGGGGAGGATGAGAAGTAGACTGTGGTGGGCCATGGACTGGAATCCCTTCCAAGTTCTTCAGGAAATGTGAGTAAATACTGGAATAAACATGGGAAACCTTTATAGTTAATGTCGGCTCTCAGACACATCTATGAGACCCTATGCAGAGAACAGGACTGATTGTCCTATTTGCATGTGTGATTCAAGAGCTGTGATTGGGAGCTCACTTCTAAAGTAGTAATCTGTGGCATGTTGTGAGTATGGCAAGCTTTATTAATATCAGGTTCAAAATTCTGGGATAATAAAAGCACTGAGAATGGCAGTGGTGATTTATAATGATGACATAAAACACTGATTGGATGCTTACCATGTGCCAGGCTCTATGCTAAGTGTGTAGGTGCAGTTGATGTTACAAACAACATTATGGGGAAAGTATTCTTGTGATACTTCAACCAACCAACAGATGAGGAAACAGGCTGAGAGAGGGTAAATGATAAGTCCAAAGACATTTCTATTAAGTGTCAAGCCGGGTTTGTTACAGTGGGTAGCTAGTCGGGTGTAAGCAGGGCAGGAGAGGGCTCCCACACACACCAGGAGTGACAGGCGACCATCAGGTCACGGTCAGGCTGTTGTTAACAGTCTCTCTAATGTAGTAATTAGTCGCAGCCAGCACCAGGGAGAGGCAGGCTCCTAATAGATAGAAGACACCTGAAACTGGCGATCAGCAGCTTCCCAATAAGATCTCAGGAGTTGGGAGAAGTAACGCAAGACCTGGGAAGTATGACAATGTAGAAAACCCCAAGTCAGAAGGTCAAATCGTGCACTTGACCTCCCAAGTCGCCCACTTGGCCCTCTTCCAGGTGTACTTTCCTTCCTTTCATTCCTGCTCTGAAGCTTATAATAAACTTTTACTCCTGTTGTAAAATCTGCTTTGGCCTCTCAGTTGAATTCTTTCTTCTAAGGAGGCAAGAATTGAGGTCACTGCAGACCCGTATGGATTTGCCACTGATAACATATTTTGGTGCCACGTGACAGAGATACCTTCCAATGCTAACAGGTTTTGAATTCAAATAGTGTAATTTCAAAGCAGAGGCTCTGAAATGGATGCACATACAACATGCTGATGGAGTGAGAGGTTGCCAGATAGTAAAATATTCATTTATTCCTAGAAAAAGAGTGCTGGGAAGATAACCGCACTAAGCCAGGTCACTTACCCCCACCAAGGCTAGATAGCTTCTGCTGGGCTGCTCTCAGCAGACGGTTGCTACTTTCCATTTGGGTGAGATTAAGATGTCTTCATGCTATTTTCAAAGTCCTTCACCAGGCTCTGCTGACCTCTCTTCGTAGCCACTCTGAAGCCTACGCCCTGTTGGGGCCTCACCAATCAACACTGGCAAATTTGGTTCAGTGGCTCCTTGATCTAGCCATCCTACCATCTTAACTGGATGCTTTTCTCCAAGCAGTAAGCAGTCAGCAACAGTGGCCCTCATTTAACTTGGATTCTTGCTAATTTAAAGCGATGTGACATCAGATGGCCAGAAAGCATCAGAAGCAGGTCCCAGGAGGACAGTGAAGCTTTATAGAGATGTTGCAACCACGGTGCTCTGGGTGAGCATCAGAGGCACCTTGAGGCAGGAGACACAGTGGCGAGAATCTAGAGAAAGAAGAGGCAAATGCTGATCACCACCCTGCCAGGAAGGCTGGGATTGTGAGAAAATGTGAGATGCGGCCTGGAGAATCCAGGAATAGCAGGCAGTAGTGGGTTCCAGGGAGCTGAGGTCCGTGCAATTTCAGGTTGAGGTGAAGATAATGAAATGTTTTCCTCCCAGGCTGATGTAGCCCCAGAATCATAGGTCTTGTTGCTGACTCGTTTGTCTTAGAGTGATGTCTTTCACCAATGTCACGAAGTCCTTGTGCAGGTCATGTTTCGGAATCCACATTCATTGTCTGAAGTAGCTCCAAGTTCAAAGCCCAAAATGACCATTCGTAGAGCAACACACTGAATATATGTTACATGGAGATTTATACTGAGTAGCTCGTGGTCAGGGAAAGAATTCGAAACATAGAAATTTCCTCCCCTGCAAAAAGGCTACAAACTGGCAGATTTCTTAGGGTGATAACCTATGCTTTCCTCTGAGAACTTCTCAGTGTATTAGTAAAAGACTAATCGTGTCTCTATCTCTGATTACCACTGGCTGCAATGAGGACCAGACTTCCCTTGGAGTAACAGGATGAGCCTGGAGGGAGGACTCCATGGGGCCATCGATTCCCTCATCATTATGGGTCAAGGCAGTTGTCTGAGAGTCAAAGACCCATTAGCGATAATGCAGTCAAAATGGAAACTCAGAATGGTTCAAGCCCAAGGCAAGAGCAGAATCTGTGAATTAAGAGATTGAGTCATCCTTTCTAAACGTAGAAAAAATATATCAATTTATAGATTGTCACCTCAGCATCTGAGAGGGAGTTCAGAGAAACAGAAAAAGTAGGAGTTTGCAGAAGCTGAAGTTGGCTTATATTCTGCTAGATTATTTCTAATAATAATAATAATGCTTACACAGTATTACCATGAGTCAGGCACTGTTCCAAACATCTTACATATGTTAGCTCATTTAATCTGACCACTGTGTGGCCACTTCACTGGTATGACAAGTGCAGGCTACCTACTCCTCTAAGTCTCTCCTTGATTTGTAGTGTAATGCTTTCAGAACCAGTGGAAACTACAGGTGACCTGGGCTCATGTGATGTAAGGAATAACTTAGTCATTAACCTGTACTGAATGCTTGCAAATCTGTCATGAGCCACCAAAGGTGTTGACATTGGCTAAATGCAAATCTGTCTGTAAGGGATAACCCTTTACATTTAAAAAAACAGAAAAACAAAAAAAACACAAATTCCAGGTGTGGTGGCTCATGCCTGTAATCCCAGCACTTTGGGAGGCCCAGGCAGGCAGATCATGAGGTTAGACGATCAATACCATCCTGGCCAACTTGGTGAAACCCTGTCTCTACTACAAATACAAAAAATTAGCTGGGTGTGGTGGCACACACCTGTAATCCGAACTACTCCAGAGGTTGAGGCAAGGGAATCTCTTGAACCCTGTAGGTGGAGGTTGCAGTGAGCCAAGATTGCACCACTGCACTCCAGCCTGGGTGACAGAGCGAGACTCCGTCTAAAAAAAAAAAAGTTACATATCAACTATGTGTCAGGTACTTACATAAACATTATTTCATTTAATTTCCACAGTCTTAAAAGGCAGGTGGTATTTGATGAAAACTGAGGCTAAGAGACACCAAGAAACTCACTCAAGTTCTCCCAGTTAAAAAGTGGCAATACCAGGATTTGAGCCCAAATCCTAACTCTAACAACACCCAACAGGTTCCTCCTCCTGTACCTCATGACCTTAGCACTATATTAATATCTTTTTCCTTTATTACTACTTAACTATATATATATATATATATATATACATACACACACACACACACACACACACACACACACATATATATACTTTTTTTTTTTTTTTGAGATGGAGTTTCACTCTTGTTGCCCAGGCTGGAGTGCAATGGTGGGATCTTGGCTCACTGCAACCTCTGCCTCCCGGGTTCAAGCGATTCTCCTGCCTCAGCCTCCTGAGTAGCTAGGATTGCAGATGCCTACCCCCACGCCCGGCTAATTTTGTATTTTTAGTAGAGACAGGGTTTCACCATGTTGACCAGGCTGGTCTTGAACTCCTGACCTCAGGTGATCCACTCACCTCGGCCTCCCAAAGTGCTGGGATTACAGGGATAAGCCCCCGCCCCCAGCCTTAACTATACATTTTAATAGATAACAACTTTTAAAAACATAATGATGGTATAATAATCGCACCCAATACTTCGCAATAAAGCCCATGTTTCATTTTCCCTGGTTGTCTCAAATACACATATTTATTTATTTGTTTATTTTTAACATATATTTTTTAGTTGGCTAGTTCAAATCAGCATCTAAACAAGATTTATACACTGCATTTGGCAGATACATTTTTAATTTAAAAAAATTTGAAAAATTTTCAAACCTACAGAAAAGTTGAGAGAATAGTATAATGAACACCTGTCTACCTTTCAACAAGAGTTACTGAAGTTGGTATGTCTCTTAAATCTCTTTCCATCTATCATTGTTCCCCATCTCTTTTTAAAGAGAGCCATTAATTTTAGATGAAAATAGGTAATTTGACCTGTTGAATTTCCCATATACTTTATATTTCCAGTTAATTACTCATGGTGTCATTTAATGTATTCCTCTCTGTTTCATATTTCCTATGAACTGGGAGCTCATTACATAATTCATTACATTCAGGTTCTTGGGTTTCTGGTGGGGAGAATAATACCCCATGATAATACTTCATAGGTGATGTTGTATACTTCCTTTTGTAGCCATCAGGGTGCACATAACACCTGGTCGGTTTAACTTTGATCTTTGAGTTCAGGTGGTATCAACTCGATTCATGCATTGTAGAATTTCTCATCAACTTTTAACTTAATGGCTTTAGCAGTCATTGATGGCTGTTGCCTTGAATCATTATTTCTTTAGGGGTTGAGAACTGGCGATTTTGCAATTTTATCATTCTGATTGCATTTACTACTTATGCTTCTCTAAAAAATCGAATAGCAACTATTTGATTGTTATAAGGTACAGTTTGTATAAGGAAGGCAGGATAATTATTTGATTCTTTTTCTTTATTAGTCGATTTTCAGAATAATGAGTTGGTGTCCTAGCAACTACCAAAGGCAACCAAGGAGGTTTTACCTATCGTGGCAGAGGGGGAAGAGTGAAGTGGGATGAGGAGTATTATTTTTGAACCCAGGGACTTTTGCATATTTAATATATTTCAATCAATTGCAGTAAATTTTATTTATTTTACTTATTTTTGGAGACAAGGTCTTGCTGTGTCACCCAGACTAGAGTGTAGTGTCGTGATCATAGCTCACTGAAGCCTCAAACTCCTGGCCTCAAGCAATCCTGCCACTTTGGCCTTCCAAAAGGCTGGGATTATAGGCCTGAGCCACTGCTCCTGGCCAGTTTTTGTAATTTTTTTAAGCGTTCAAGCTGTCTCATCTCTGGTCAATGGGACCCCCTTCAAGTTGGCTACCCTATCATTTGATATGATCATAGTAATCTTTGACAGCTTCCTTGCTTTTAGGTATAACAAGATGTTCCAGATCAAGACATCCTTGTTCTTTTTAGTGGAAAATGGCATTTAGAGTCCACAGTCTAAGAACTAGGGGTGTTTCTTGTTATTAAGTTATTGCTGCTTCTAAATGTTTTCAGTGGACATAACTAGAAAATATTAATTTTTTAGAAAAATAAAAACAAATCATGAGGTCAGGCATGGTGGCTCATGCCTGTAATCCCAGCACTTAGAGAGGCTCAGGTGGGCAGATCACCCAAGATCATGAGTTCGAGACTAGCCTGGCCAACATGGTGAAACCTCATCTCTACTAAAAATACAAAAATTAGCTGAGTGCAGTGGTGGATCCCTGTAATCTTAGCTACTCCAGAGCGTGAGGCAGGAGAAGCACTTGAACCTAGGAGGCAGAGGCCGCAGTGAGCCGAGATTGTGCCATTGCACTCTAGCCAGGGCAACAAGAGCGAGACTCTGTCTCAAACAAACAAACAAAAAACCCACCCAAATCATGAGTTAATACTGATATTTTCAATTTAAAGTAAGAGTTACAGGATTTTATTTAATCTTCCTGATTTTATAATTTGTATCTCTATGTTTTATCTCCTTACACTATAAATCTGGGTTCCATCCTAACAATATTGAAGAAATATATTTGTTTTGTCTTATTTTCTGGTTTCAAAATAACAATATCACTATATTGTACTACCTACAATAAGACCACTGAATGCAGAGTACAATTTATTGATATCTCTGTGGTTCTTTTTGATTCTCAAGATAGATTCCACAAGAGATGTGTAATGAAAATATTGTGGTTTCAAGTCATTTGAAATAAACCTTCTATGTGTGGTCATGTCAAAAACTGGATATACAATTAGATTTCCTTTTTAGGTTTGTTATTTTGGGGGAATTCTTTTTTATTTAGTTAATTAAAATTATATAAAACATTTACTGGTTTCAAAATTCAACTCTAAAACAATGTTCATTCAGAAAAGTATAGCTTCTACTCAACTCCCTTGCTATTCTCTCCCTCTGTCAATGGCAACTTATTTCAAATGTGTGTCTACAAGATCAATGACCTGAAGCTACAGCAAATTCTCTAGAAATCAGACAAAACTGAGGACTAGTTCCTCATATCTAGGATGCAGAGCTTCCAGCAGCATAGCCTGGTTAGTTACAAGGCTACTCTAGGCCATCTTCAAGACTGGAAGGCCAAATCCTAACTGCATCATCTCCACTGAGACATTCACTCATTCATTCATTCATCCACTTATCTGTTCAACACAGCACTAGGTTCTAGGGATACAGAGATAAATATACACCAGTCACTTCTCCCCATGGCAGAGCTGAATATGGAGACAGGTCACTTGGAAGCAATGTAGTAAAAGCAAGGATAGGGTTTAATGGCCAAGGTTGTCAGGATAGACCTGAGGAAGGTGCTTAACTCAGACTAGGGAGGGGTAGAGGTCACCAATAAAGGTTTCCTTATAGAGGTAGTACCTAGATATCAGGAAAACCAGCCCCCAATATTTCAACATATGTTCTTTCTATTTTCCCTAAGTGTCAGCCAGTCTGAGAAATAAAGAGAAAGAGTACAGAGAGAGGAATTTTACATCTGGGCCTCTGGGGGTAACATCACATATTGGTAGGTCATGATGTCCCCTGAGCTGCAAAACCAGCAAGTTTTTATTAGGGATTTTAAAGGGGGAGGGGGTGTATGAACAGGGAGTAGGTCACAAATATCACATGCTTCAAAGGGCAAGAAAGATCACAAGGCAAGGGCAAAATTAAAATTACTAATGAGGGTCTATGTCCTGCTGTGCACATATTGTCTCGATAAACATCTTACCAGAAAACAAGGTTTGAGAGCAGAGAACCGGTCTGACCAAAATTTACCAGGCCGGAATTTCCCAATCCTAGTAAGCCTGAGGGTACTGCAGGAGACCAGGGTGTATTTCAGTCCTTATCTCAACCGGGTAAGACAGACACTCCTAGAGCATTGTTTATAGACCTCCCCCTAGGAATGCATTCCTTCCCCAGGGTATTCCTTGTTGGGAAAAGAATTTAGTGATATCTCTCCTACTTGCACATCTGTTTATAGGCTCTCTGCAAGAAGAAAAATGTGGTCCTATTCTGCCCACCCCCTCAGGCAGTCAGTCCTTATGGTTATCTTCCCTTGTTCCCTGAAAACTGCTGTTATTCTGTTCTTTTTCAAGGTGCACTGATTTCATATTGTTCAAACACACATGTTTTACAATCAATTTGTACAATAGTTGTCCTGAGGTGACGTACATTCTCAGCTTATGAAGATAACAGGATTAAGAGATTAAAGTAAAGACAGACATACAAAATTATAAGAGTATTATTAGGTAAGTGATAAATGTCTGTGAAATCTTCACAATTTATGTTCAGAGATTGCAGTAAAGACAGGCATAAGAAATTATAAAAGTATTAATTTTGGAAACTGATAAATGTCCATGAAATCTTCACAGCTTATGTTCCTCTGCTGTGGCTCCAGCCAGTCCCTCCATTTGGGGTCCCTGACTTCCCGCAACACCTAGACAGAGTTTTAGGAACAAGGAAGTGTTGATTGAGTTAAAGTTGGGAAGGGTGGAAGGTGAGAAGGCAATGCAGAGAGAGAAAATAGCAAACTAAGGCCCAAAGGTGTGAGTGAGCCAGGAGTCTGTAGGGAGTGATGAGTGATTTGCTACTTGGGGCAAGATGAGAAATAAAAAGAAACAAGACTCATAGGACAGTCAGCAACAAGATCTCAGAGGGTTCTGGGAGGGGCAGGGCCTGTCCAGCTGCCAGGTTTAGTTCTTTCCCTACCACCTCCAGCTCCCAGTTACGGGTTAGGCCATGCTCAAGCGATGCTACTTGTCTGCATGGCACAGGCCCATTGATTCACATGAGCCTATTGCTTTACTCTGTGTATCATCTGAAGCAGCTAAGATGCCAGGAGGTCCTTGGCTTCCCATCCTGACATCGGTTATTCTGTGGGTAAGGAAGGCAAGTCCATTCCAATATCATCTAGGATCAAATATGAACTAGGAAGTGAGATTGGAATAAAACAGAACCACAAGGACAACAACAAAAACCCAATTCTAATGTAATGTGTTTTAAACTTTTGGATGGCGACCCTCAGTAAGAAACACATTTTATGTGGTGATCTTGTTCAAACAAACACACACACCCATTCACAATCACATGCTGTATTAGTCAGGATTCTCCAGAGGGACAGAATCAATAGGATATATGTATATATAAAAGGCAGTTTATGAGGGAGACCTGACTCACAGGATGGCAAGGTGAAATCCCATGATAGGCCATCTGCAAGCTGTGGAAGAGGGAAAATGGTAGTGACTTGGTCCAAGTCTGAAAGCCTCAAAACCAGACAAGTCCACAGTGTAGCTTTCAGTCTGCCACCAAAAGCCTGAGACCCCCCCAAGAAGCCACTGCTGCAAGGCCCAGAATTCAAAGGCCAAAGAACCTGGAGTTGGATGTCCAAGGGCAGAAGGAGAGGAGCAAGCATCTCAACAGAAAAAAGAGAGCCGGAAAACTCAGCAAGCAAAGCTATCCCACCTTTTTCCACCTGCTTTGTTCTAGACATGCTGGCAGCTGATTGGATGGTGCCCACCCGGATTGAACATTCTCTCCCTGTTCACGGACTCAAATGTCAATCTCTTCTGGCAACACCCTCACAGACCCACCCAGAAATAATGCTTCACCAGCCATTTAGGTATCTCTTAATGCAGTCAAGTTGACACCTAATATTAACCATCACACATGTATATTAATGAAATTAATATTTAATGAAACTGCTGGATGCAGTGGCTCATGCCTATAATTCCAGAACTTTGGAAGGCTGAGCTGGGAGGATCACTTGAGCCTGTGAGTTCAAGATCAGCCTGGGCAACATAGCAAGACCCATTACCTCTAGAAAAACACAAAAAGAAAGAAAATAAAATCTAATGAAGCAATACCCTTACTATGAACAATGCACTCTAGTCTTTTTCACTTTATTTTAATTCACTGAAAAGATGCTGGCTGCAATCCACTAAATTGATTTTTTAACCCATATATGTAGGTGGAAATCTGCAGTTTGAAAACACTGCCTTTACTTGCCTGGGATTCCCCTTGAGGATCCTATGGGACTTGTGAGAGGAAACAAGTATGCTCCCTGAGGCCCAGGGACTGGCCCTGTCCATGGCCCACAGACGTTTTAGACCAGGGATCAGCAAACTATGGACTGTAGGCCAAATCTGGCCTGCCACTTTTTATATGAGGCCTATAAGTTAAGAATAGCTTTTACATTTTTAAATGATTTTTTTAAACATGTAAAAACAGCAAGAATATTTTGTGATATGATAATTACAGGAAATTTAAATTTCAAGGTTCGTAAATATTTACAAGTCCATGATTGTTTTTCAGTAAAGTTTTATTGTAATTAATTAATACAACTTTACTAGAATGCAATCACATTCATTTGTTTACATATTGTCTATGGTTGCTTTTGCACTATATTGTTAGAGTTGAGCAGCTGCAACTGTACGGCTTGTGAAGCCTAAAATATTTGTTACCTGGTCCTTTATAGAAAAAGTTTGTTGACAGGCCTGGTTTAGAAAACAGGCCTCCAGGCTGGGCACAGTAACTCACACCTGTAATCCCAGCACTTTGGGAGGCCAAGGTGGGTGGATCACTTGAGGTCAGGAGTTCGATACCAGCCTGGTCAACATGGTAAAACCCCTCACAGGGTTTCACCTGTCTCTACTAAAAATACAAAAATTAGCTGGATGTGGTGGTAGGTGTCTGTAGTCCCAGCTACTTGGGAGGCTGAGGCAGAATTGCTTGAACCCGGGAGGTGGAAGTTGCAGTGGGCCAAGGTCACACCACTGCACTCCAGCCTGGGTGACAGAGTGAGACTCTGTCTCAAAAAAAAAAGAAAAGAAAAAAGGAAAAACAAATAAGCCTCCCTGGCTGCAGAGGCTCAGGGAGTGCATGGACTGCTCAGGTTGATTCCCGTTTCTTTCTTTCTATGAAGCCAACTTTTTGACTTGACTTCTTCCTCAAATACTTCCTTTCCTATTTGTCCTCCTCAGCTAAGTCCACTTTAGACTGCAGACAGCAGCCTCTCAGACCACATCTACACCTCTCAGCTGGCCTAGGATCTGGCTCAGCCTAAAGGCCCCTACCTAGTCCCTGCTCAGCCAGGAGAAGGGATTGGAGAAGGTGGGCAGAAAGCTGCAAAAGCAGTAGCTGCCATGGGAGGAGAGGTGAGAGGCCCCTCCCAGCCTCCTGGAGGCTGACTCCCCTGAGCTGGGGAGGTAGCTGTGGGAGTTTTGCACCGAGGTGCCAAATCCCTCATGGAGTGCTGCCTGATGGGAGGGAGGTTTCTGAGGTGACCCCATGTGTTGTCCTGCATTCACCTTTGACCCTGCCTCAAGGAAAAATTGTCCTAAATTCGCCATCATAGTGAGGGAGAAACTGCATGAACCTGGGTGTGCTCCCCAGGGGATGCTACATGAAACTGAAAGCCCTGTCTGGCACCACGAAGTGACCGGTTTGGGAAGGATGGGAGGGAGGGAAGACATTGCCCCCACCACAGCTATGGCAGCTCAGGGACGCAGCCCCCAGCAGTGCTGACACAAGGGAGCTGGTTCCCATTCATGGGCGAGAGGAGTGACCCTCATCAGTGGAGCTGGAGAACACACACAATCCAGCGACAATCTCAAAGACCCCTCCTAACCCATCCAGAGAGATGGGAGCAGCACTGGGGAACAATCCCACCAGGCCTGACATGGAGAAGGACTTGTGCACAGTGGATGCAGGAGCCACCTACAGGTGCAGCAGGGAGGGGCCGGGGTGCAGGAAGAGGGCACTAATGTGTACTGAGCACCTGCTGCAGGCCCCACACTGTCCTGAGCTGTTTGTGAGTGTTAACATGTTTACTCCTCCCCCAGCCTCTGAGCTAGGGTTTGCCCTCATTTGATAGGGCAGCAAACAAAGGTTCTAAAAGGTTGAGTGATTTTCCCAGAGTCATAACTTAGAAAAGCTGGAGTCCCAGGGATTCCACTCACAGGGGCACAACTCATAGATAATGTTCCATAATATTTTTATAGAAACACACACCTCTTTGACCATCCTCTTAAGACCATGACATGAGCTGAGGAAAACATGGGCCTTGAAGAAATCATCATAGCGCAAAAGAACAAATAATGGTCAGATCACCTTCTGGTGGGCAAGTGTCTCTGTTAGCACCCCCCAGGCCATATGTTGGTGGGAAACAAATGCTTACTGCTTCACTAACAGACACAGGAATTCCTGCCCAAGAGTGATAGTACACTTTAGAAAGCAGCAAAAATAGCTAGTAGTTTTTGAGCACTATGTGTTATGCACTATTTAAGAACTTTACATGCATTAAGTCTTTTTAATCCTCAAGACAGTTTTGTGGGGCTAATACTATCATCACCTCCATTTTACAGATAAGGATCCAAGCACAGAAAGGTTGCATAATTTACTGATAACCACATAACATATACAGAGAGGGACAAGGAGTTAAGCTCATACAGGCTTTCTCTGGAGTCAAAGTTTTTAGTTACCAAACTCTACTTCCTGCCTCCATTGTATCAATTATCAATGGCTATGGTGGTCTGCTTTAAAAAAAAAACAAAACAAAAAACTGTGCACACTGCGTTAGTCCATTCTCACACTGCTAATAAAGACATACCGGAGACTGGGTAATTTATAAAGGAAAGAGATTTAATTGACTCACAGTTCAGCATGGCTGGGGAGGCCTCAGGAAACTTACAATTATGCTAGAAGGAGAAGCAAACATGTCCTTCTTCACATGGGGGCAGGAAGGAGAAGTGCAGAGCGAAGCGGGAAAAGCCCCTTATAAAACCATCATGTCTCCTGAGAAATCACTCAGTATCATGAGAGCAGCAGCATGGGGGTAACTACCCCCATGATTCCGTTACCTCCTACCAGGTCCCTCCCATGACACATGGGGATGATGGGAACTACAATTCAAGATGAGATCTTGGTGGGGACACAGCCAACCCATATCACACACAAACTGCATTAAAACAAAAACAAATACAAAAAAACTTCAGGGGCATACAATAACCACAAACTTCATTTAAAAAAAGAAAAACAACAAAAGAAACCCCACAAAACTTCAGTGGCATACAACAATGAACACTTATATAACTAGCAATTCTGCAGGAATTGTTCCTACATCTGCAGTCAGCTGTAGGCAGCTAGGCAGCTCAGCTGATGTTGGCTGGGCTCGCTGACACAGAGGAAGATTGGCTGGCTGTTAGCTGAGACTACTAAAGGACTTGACTCTGTGCCAGGTGTCTTTCATCCTCCAGCAGGCTAACCCAGGTAGCATTCTCATGGAAATGGCAGGTGCAGGAACAGAGGTCTGACTGCACAAGCTCTTTAGAAGTCCTTGTTCATATAGCGTTTACTATATGATTGTTTATAGTTTATCCCATTGGCCAAAGCAAGTCACATGGCTGAGCCTGGAGTAAGAGAAGAAGATCCCTGCAAACGGAAGGATCCAGGAAGGGGTGAATAATGGGGACCTTAACCCACTCAATCTACCAAATTGGTTTTAATCTATTTAGGTAAGTGTTTTTTCCTTTTTGTCCTTACAGTTCTTTTTTTTTTTTTTTTTTTTTGAGGCAGAGTCTCGCTCTGTTGCCCGGACTGGAGTGCAGTGGCCGGATCTCAGCTCACTGCAAGCTCCGGCTCCTGAGTTTACGCCATTCTCCTGCCTCAGCCTCCCAAGTAGCTGGGACTACAGGCGCCCGCCACCTCTCCCGGCTAGTTTTTTTGTATTTTTAGTAGAGACGGGGTTTCACCATGATAGCCAGGATGGTCTCGATCTCCTGACCTCGTTATCCGCCCGTCTCGGCCTCCCAAAGTGCTGGGATTACAGGCTTGAGCCACCGCGCCTGGCCTACAGTTCTTATAGTAGTTCTCACACTACCATATATCAGATTCACTAGGGAACTTGTTGCGCATGGAATGTACCAACTCCCAAGCTCAGAGATTCTGATTCAGTAGGTCTGAGGGAGGCCCACACATCTGATTTTTTTTTTTTTTTTGAGACGGAGTCTTGCTCTGTCACCCAGGCTGGAGTGCAGTGGCACAATCTCAGCTCACTGCAACCTCCGCCTCCTGGGTTCAAGTGATTCTCCTGCCTCAGCCTCCTGAGTAGCTGGGACTACAGGTGCACACCCAGTTAATTTTTGTATTTTCAGTAGAAATGGGGTTTCACCATATTGGTCAGGCTAGTCTTGAACTCTTGACCTTGTGATCCACCCTCCTCGGCCTCCCAAAGTGTTGGTATTACAGGCGTGAGCCACCGCACCTGGCCACATCTGATTTTTAGTAAGCAATCTGGGAGATTCTGATGCTCTTAATCTTTAAAAGACACTTTGCTAATCAGCTAGATTTTCAGCTAGCTTAGGGCTTCTGCTTCACTTCTGTTCTTTGAAATGATGATCCAGTTCAGTGTTACAAACTCATCATCAGAGGCTATCGGCATGAGCCGAAATGTTCCCCTCAGTGTGAGCTCAGAGAGCCTGTGTGGCTGCAGGAACTGCAGTGAGATCTTGTTTTGCAGCCTAAGGTAATACTTATCTTGTATTAAGTTTGTTGGGAAGATGTTTCTAAGCAGAAAATGCACCACACAGATGGAACTTATTCACAGCAACCAAGAATGTAAGAAAACCCTAGGCAAGTCAATGTATCTGGATGCAGATTCTGACCAAGTTGATACTAGAGATTTATAGTTGGAAGAGATTAGAGATATAAAGGCCTTAGTAGACCCAAGTCTATAGTCACCAGTTCCTTCCTGCATTTGCTTTCCAAGTTCTTCTTCCATTATTGAAAACTGCCCCAGGTGGGGGCTCCCATCTTTTTTATTTATTTATTTATTTTTTTGAGACGGAGTCTTGCTCTGTCACCCAGGCTGGAGTGCAGTGGCACAATCTCAGTTCACTGCAACCTCCGCCTCCTGGGTTCAAGTGATTCTTCTGCCTCTGCCTCCTGAGTAGCTGGGATTACACATGCACGCCACCACGCTCAGCTAATTTTTGTATTTTTAGTAGAGACAGGGTTTCATCATGTTGGCCAGGCTGGTCTCAAACTCCTGATATAGTGATCCGCCCACCTTGGCCTCCCAAAGTGCTGGGATTACAGGTGTGAGCTGCCATGCCCAGCCCCCATCCTACATTTTTTAGGCCACTTTTCCATGAATAATGTTGCTGATGAAAAGGGGGACCTTCCCCTAGACCTTAATTATCTTATGTAATTCTCACGACAATAATTCTATATTGTTATCTGCAATTAGATGTTGATATCTGCAATTTTTAGTTGAGAAACACAAGGTTCAGAGAGGTTAAGTGACCATTTTCAAACATGACATATAAAAATACGCAGTAGCGAATTCAACATATGCTCTCAGCTGCTGCAATGAGGTCCAAAGACGGCAAGAGGAACACAGCATGAGCATGCGAATGCCAGCTCCAAGAGCCCCATCATCATTATACTCCCTACTTTCCATGTATTTCTTTTCACAGGACTAGAACCCTAGAAGGGTGTTGGGCTGGACAAGTCACCTGCACTGCAGGTTCACTTTTCTCCTGGAGGTCACCATTTGTCCCTGCCCGCCCTGTCCTGCTCAGCTACCTGTAGATGTAGGTTGCTTCTGTTGCCAAACCCAGGGGAGACAAGCAAATTCAGCCAATATCTCAGTGAGCAGAGGGTAGAATGCACTTGATGGCCTATCGGCAGCCATGTGGCAGTCATGTGAACACCAAGCTACATCTTTTCTCCGTTACTGTTTGTCTCTCTCTCCGCACCCATTTCTGAGTAGATTCTTGGTCCACACTCTCATTCCCAATCAGAAGTAGCCAGTTCTCGGAAACTATCATTCTGAGCAAACTATTTCAAGGACAGAAAACCAAACAGAGCATGTTCTCACTCATAGGTGGGAACTGAACAATGAGAACACTTGGACACAGGAAGGGGAACATCACACACCGGGGCCTGTTGTGGGGTGAGGGCCTGGGGGAGGGATAGCATTAGGAGAAATACTTAATGTAAATGACTAGTTAATGGGTGCAGCACACCAACATGGCACATGTATACATATGTAACATACCTGCACGTTGTGCACATGTACCCTAGAACTTAAAGTATATATATGAAAAAAGAAATAGCCAGTTCTCCCCATAGCTCCCTTGCACCCCTAATTTGAACCCTGCACTAATCTGGACAGACAGCCTGAGGGGTAGGATGTGCCCACCCACCTATAATTCCAGAGGCTGACTACAGAGTCCAGATGCTGAGTGCCTCCATATATTGGGCCAGTATTCAATGAATGTTCATTATTGTTATTATTGGTAGCAATATCCAAACTCTTAGGTTTAGCACGTGATTGTTCCAAGTGACAACCAGGACCTATCAACTCAGTCATAGAATTCCAAAGACCTGTGGGAATGGGGTGGGAAGGGCCAAGTAATACATGGAGAAGCCACCGCTCCTGCTGTTTGATGGTCATTGGGTCCTAGGTAACTGGCCAGGAGAGTCCTTTCACCAAGACAACTTTGGAGTGACTTTTCTGGGCCAGGGATCACACCTGGCTTACCTCCTTTTGGTGAATGGTGCCTTCCAAGGCTTTGGAGTCTAACATGGTCTGAATCATTACTACTGGCTGTTCCAATTGATATAACTTCACCAGAAGCCTTAAGTGTGTGGTTTGAAGGCTGGGGAGATCCTAATTTTACAACCCAGCTGTTGATGTCTCAATAGCTTTTCCCATTAGTGGGACAGCAGGGTGATGAAAGATACATTGGGAATAACTAGATATGGCTCCAGGCCCAGGCTGTGGCTGGGAAACACCATGGAGGAAGAACCTGGAAGCTAGACCCTGTAGACTGAAGCTTTTATTGGATATAACCCTAAGCTACAGGGAAAAATAAATAAATAATAAATAATCTGTCACCCAAACCCATCCTTACCCCAAATCCTGAAACTAGTCATCTAATCACAGATGCCAAACACTGAAGAGTCATTTGAATTAATTCCTCCTCTCTCCATCCATCTAAGCAATCTCTAAGGCCTTCAGTTTTAGCATGCTAGCATGTTCCCATCCTCACTGCCATGGCCTTATTCAAGCCATTAGCATCACTCTGCTGCTCCTACATGGCCTCTCTGCCGGCCATCACACCCTTTCATATAGTTGCCAAAGCTGATCATGTCACTCTGGTATTTAAAATACTTTTTATATCTCCCATCTCCCTATGGCCTAGAATATCTATACTCTTAAGCTGGGAAAGAAGATGTCCCCGTACTCCTCATCCAAGATCTGGCCCCTGCCAGTCTCCCCAGTCCAAGTCCTTACCATTTCCCACATTCCCCTGTGAGTCAGGATAGGCTTGAATCTACCGCAGGAATAAACAACTCTTAAAATCTCTGTGACGTAACATACCAGAAGTTTATTTTATGTTCATGCAAAGACTGCTGTGGGTCCAGGAATATGACCTTGGTTGATTGACTCAGACATTCAGGCCACTTTGATCCTGTGGCTCGGTCCTCTCAATCTGGGTCCTCTGTTTTTCAGACAGGGGAGGAGAGAGACTGGAGACACACAGGCTTCCACTGCCTCTGCATGGAAGCGACATACATCATTTCCACTCACATTTCCATGGCCAGAACTCCACTATGGCCCTACCCTACTCAAAGGAGGTAGGAAGTATAGTCTCTTGTGTGCTCAGGAAAGAAAGAACCAGATATTACTGATGTTGGTGCCCCTGGTGCTCCAAGCACACTGAAAACTTTGTGCCCTCCTTAGCCTACCCTGCCATGCCATGCCTGTGTCTTGCACGTGCTGCTCCAACTCTCTAAAACACCTCTCTCCTCCCCTTTCCCATCTCTCCCAGCCTTTCTTTCTCTGCCAGCACATCTCCTGGGAAACTTGGTTTTACCCAACTCCACATGATATGGTTTGGCTGTGTCACCGCCCAAGTCTCATCTTGAATTGTGGCTCCCATGATTCCCACGTGCTGTGGGAGGGACCTGGTGAGAGATGGTTGAATCCTGGGGGTGGTTTCCCCCATGCTGTTCTCGTGGTAGTGAATGGGTCTTACGGGATCTGATGGTTTTATAAGGGGAAACCACTTTCACTTGGTTCTCATTCTCTCTCTTGCTTGCCACCATGTAAGACATAGCTTTCACCTTCTGCCATGATTGTGAGGACTCCCCAGCCACGTGAAACTGTGAGTCACTTAAACCTCTTTCCTTTATAAATTACCCAGTCTTGGGTATGTCTTTATCAGCAGTGTGAGAACAGACTAGTACACCCCACTTGGTCCTGAAGATTGTGGAGCCTTCTCTGACAGCCGCCTGCCCCCAACAATGAGTGGTTTGTCCCCTCCTCAGTGCCATTCTTAGGGCATGGGCAGGCTATTGCCTGAGCTTACCTCTCAGCATTGACATGGTTTGTTGATGTATCAACAAACCATGTATCTTTCTGCTTCTTATGTCTTTCTGTTTCTTATGTCTTTCAGAAAGATGTATCTTTCTGCTTCTTGTGTCCCAAGAACCTAACACACGCCTTGGCACTAGCAGTTGCCCAGTAAATGTGTATAGAATTTAATTGAGTGGATGAGTGTGGTCTTTTACTGGGGAGGGCTCAAGTCTTCCTTACGGGCCCCACCTCCAAAGAGGTTGGACACAATGGTCCACATCAGAGTTGCTGTCCTCACCTCTCCCTAAACCCTCTGCCTGTTGCTGGGTTGTCTCCTCAGACCCAGGAAGTGCTGCAAGGAGCAGAAATAGTTAGTTAATTCTTTAGGTTCCTGGAAATCTTCTTCACAGTCATTCTTGGGGTCAGGGCCAGGACTGACAGAAGAAGGGGGGTACCACTAAAGGGATGAGAGCTTGGAAAAAAGGAAGAAAACGTAAAAAGAGGTTGATGCTAGCAAGGCAGTAAATGCTTTCCTCCCTTCCCTTCTTGTGCACAATCCCCATATATTAATGTCAATCTCTGCCCAGCAAGATTCCCACTGACCATTTATCCCCAGGACCCTGAGGGAAAGAGGTCCTACACTAATTCACCTTTGCCTCAGTTGCCTCCTAACTTCTCCCTCTAAAACAAGCCTCTTCAACTGGTCTCTGCATCTTCTAGCAGGGCCCAGCAGACCTGACCTCAACCACTCCCTTTCAGTAAATCTGGTCTCAAACCACCCTGGCTTTTTCTTTTCTGTCTTTAAAAACTAAACTTCCAACTAATATTCCAGTCTTCCCTGGAGATCCAATTTGTGGGCAGGACCATGCTATCTCAGTGTTCTTGCCGAGCCATAATGGTAGTAATCGGTGTTCACTTCTTCCTATCATTTTTCCAATAATCTGAACATCTAGAATCTTTTTCCCTTCACATTTTCATTCTCTGTCATCAAAACTCATTTTGCTGTTCTCATGCCACATATTTAAAAAGCTCAGAGTGAGTTAGTGCAGCATCTGTGCTTCCCATGGCTAACTGTGCCTTCTAGATTAGTATCCACCGTAGATCTAATTAGCACAATATTTACCTCTGCTTCTTGCTTATTAATAAAGATATCATGGCAGAGCAGACTCCCGTGACAGCCCTCCTGAGCCATATCCAGGTGTATGAGTGTGAGAAGAAGGCCATTTGATTATTTGTGTGATCATTGCCAAAATGATGTGTTCATAACTGTTTCCCCAAAGGTTCAGCAGACTTCTCGGAAGCAATTGTCAGACAAGGATTAGAGTTACTTTTAAAGTGACATTTTATAAAATCAATTAAGCTTTGGTGAGATATTTTAAAAAATATTCCCTTTACCATTCCACCCCATCCACATCTGCTCATGGATCCAGAGCCCCTAAAATGGAAGAATAACAAAGTGAAAGGCACAGAGCTGGGGGAAGAGAAGTGGGATGATGAACAAATTTTCTGTGGGGTCACTATGCCTGCCTGCCATGGACTGAAACACGCCTTGTTTGCTGTGCCTTGAAATGTGTCTGCTGGGCATTTTGGATTACCTTCTAATGTTCTCATCTAAATCAACTGGAACTCATGTTTGAGCAGGGAAATTTCATAAATAAACCAAATCAAAGAAGACCTCTATCTGCAACACTTACTTTGAACTCTTCAGTTGTTAATTCCAGAGCTCCAAGGGTATTTAGATAATTCAAAGAACCCTTTTGTGTAAGTGGTTACAGTCAGGGCACTGAATAGGACTGGTCTATACATATTATCAATGTGTCTGGTAAGAAGAACATAAACCATCCTCCTACAGAGATGTTCATAAGATACCTGCAAAGAGGCTGAAAGTAGTTCAGAATGTACTTGGGAGTGGGACATGCAGGTGATAGCAGCAGTAACTTACAGCTGTATAGCACAGTGGCTTTTAACTAGTGCCACAGCAGAACTTTCTAAGCACCCTAAAGATTCAGATTCAGATTCAGCTGATCAGGGCTAAGGTTCAGGCATGCGCATTTTGAAAAAGCTCTCCCTGGGTACTTCTGCACAAATGTCCCTTTTTGAGAAGCACCAATAACACTTCATGGTTTCCAAAGCACTTTCACATTCCACATGGCTGCCCAGTGGGACTGCCTCCATGCTGCCAAATGCAGGTTCATTATTTTTCTCATTATACTTAGCCTTTTGGTTGACCACTTTTGTGACAGGACTTCAGGGACATCACACTCTTCTGCTTTTCCTCTGACTGCAGTGACTGCTATTTCTCAGTTTCTTCTGCTGGATCCTTGTCCTCAAACATCATCTCTAGAGACTGGAGAGAGCCAGGACTCAGCCCTTGCACCTCTCCTCTCTCCTTAGGTGACCTTATCTCGTCCCATGGCTTCCAACACCTTCTCTATGCTCACAAACTCCTCATTTTTTATCTCCAGCTCCTTCCTGCCTCCTGAGCTTTAGACCATGTAATCAACAGCCCAGATAATGTCTCTCCTTGGATATCTAAAACATAGCAGAAGCTCATCATAAATAGAATTATTGATCCCTCCAAACCCACTCCTCCCCTAGGCTTCCTCATCTCACTCAACAATCTTCTCAAGCCCAAAATCTGACCTATTCTCTATTATTTTTTCCCCACATTTCAATCCATGAGTAGAACTCACTGACACAATCTACAACACAGTGCCCCAAAGTGCCCATTTCTCTCCATCTCTCTCCTATCACCTTAGACCAACCCACCCTTGTCTTCTGCCAGGACTAGTTCAATTGCCTCCTTTCTTGTTTCTAAATCCACTTTCCTTAGAGTGAGCACAGAAATCTTTTAAAAACAAACCATGCAGCCCTGTCCTTTCTCAAACCATTATCATGACTTCCTATATATAAGAATAAAATCTCAATTTACTACCTGGGTTTACAAAGTGCTGCAGGCCTAGCCTCTGCCTCCCCCTCCCCATTCCCCACCATGCTCCAGCCGTATTACCCTTCTTTGGCTTTCTCAAACAGTCCAAGCTTATGCCCATAACAGGGTCATTTCACTGCATATTCCTTCTGCTGATGCTCTTCCCCCATGCGTGAATGGTTGGCTCCCGTCATTCAGATCTCACCTTAGGTGCAATTTTATCAGAAATGCCTTCTCAGACCCCCCAATCTAAAGCAGTTGTCAGATCCTCTCTTTCACACTCCCCTGTTATTTATTTTCATATTATTTACCTCTGTTTATTATTTTTCTCACTTCCTTATGTTAGAATGTTAGAATTGTCTCATCTTCCTTTGAAATATCCCCAGCCCTAGACAACTGTTGAATGCATGAATCAATTTACTTATCTGAGCCAATTGGCCTGTGAAGGAGGCTTGATCATCTGTTTTCATGGATGAGCAAAATGTCATCCAGTTGAATCAGATGACTTGCTCAAGTCTCAGAGCTAGCTCAGGGGACAGCAAATCTTCTGAGTTTGAATCCAGTCCCCTTTCCACTTATACTGAGGCTGCCTCCACATGGAGAATTCTACCTTTGAAAAATGGAAATGTCCTGCACTCGCATGCAAAATAGACATTGTGTGCAGACTATGGGTCTCAATGCAGGGAGCCAGCAAACTTTGTCGGAGTCCTAAGGCTCGGTGGCTCACCCTGAGAAATTTCTGTTGACCAAATGTGACGTGACCTTCAGGAAGGGAACAGAGTGGAGCACAACAGCAATTAAGGTGGGGACTGTGTGTGTGTGTGTCTGTGTGTGTGTGTGTCCTGAATGAGTATGTGCACACACCACTCATCTCAGCTCCTTTGTGCTTGCACTGAACCCCTGGCTCCCGGATGAGTCATATCCACCAGGTTGCGTTCCTTGAACTGAATCTCACAGCACCTCCTTCACCAATCCTTGTTTACCTAGGAAACAAGCTGACAGGAAAGTTTGAGTGCACCACAGGACAGTCTACAAACACCCCCGTGATTAGAGATGGGATTGTCAAATAGTTTTCACATTACAAAGAGGTCTTCAGGTTCTGTCTTTGATAGGTGACCATCTGGCGGTCTTTTTCCAATTGAACCAGTGGAAGTACATGCAAGAATAATGGCAGCATTTACCCAGGCCCGTGTGCTTCAGAAAATGGGTAGGAAATCGTTCCTATAGCAACAAGGGGATGGCAGTTCAAGTCTGTCACTTCTGCTGGATCATAGAATGTAGCAGGTGAATTCTTCCTTTTCAGACTAAAGCTCTCCTTGAAAAGGAAATGATCATGTTTTTAGGAATACTGTACCCGCCACTTAGCTTTCAGATCTACCAGTTCAGGAAACACAAGGCTGCATTTTCAAACTCTCCCAAGGACATCCAGGGGGTGGAAAAGAATGGAAACCTGTCACCTGCTGCTGGTTTTTGTCTTAAACCTCTGCTCTTCTTCTAGGCTTTCTGGTCAGTCCTGTTTTGTTTGCCGGCTAATTGCAAGTATTAGCACCTGGGCTTGAAACCTGGCTGCTACCCCTCCATTTCCCTTTCTCTCTATGCTTGTGCCATGGATGATTGTCATGGATAGGTGTGAGGATTAGCAAGCCCCTGTTTCTCTGGAGACTCTCCCCCTAGTGAAAAGAACTGGCTGAGAAACAGGGCAAGTGGGCTGGGGATTTTGCCAGCTGTGTGATGGTATAAAAAGAAATGTCTTAATCTCTCTAAGTTTTTACTTTCTTGTTTCTAAAATATGATGTATGCATTATAGGATTATTTTAAGGATTTAATGCAAAAAAGTAGAGAAGGCACCTATCACATTGCCTGGCTAGTTATGGGTCTCCATAAATACTGCTTCTCTTCCCCTCAATTCTTACTCCTAAGACCACCCTCCTTCAGGAGGACAGGCTCTTCCATAGATAGAGGCAAATAAATTGGGAGGAGAGAGAGCCGCCTTAATGGACAGGGAGGAAGAGAAGAGGGGTACACACCAAAGAATATTGTTTTGGGGATAGGGTTGTGAGGCATGTTTTGGGTGGAGTCCAGCCCAACAAGACCCATGCATAGATTCTGGGATATTTGATAGAAATGCTCCTGTTGGTGTTAAAAAATCTGAACAGTACTTTCTTGCCAGTTGCCACCTTCTTCAGTCTAGAGTTGCTTGTGAGTTTCACCAGCGCCATGCAGATGAGGTTTAAAGCCAGAGGGGCAAGAAGACACTGAGTATAGCAGACTCAGGAGAAGTGAAGGCAGCCTATGCAACCTTTGCAGGTCCTCCTGAGAGAGTGGCCACACACTTCCTCTTCATAAGTAGGAAAAAGACTCTGGTGGGAAGGGGAAGGTTACAGGGAGTGGGGAGGTGGGAAGGGTGGTAATTTGTTTAATATTTTACTCCTTTTGTTTGTTTGTTTGTTTTGAGACAGTCTGGCTCTGTCATCCATGCTGGAGTGCAGTGATATGATCTCAGCTCTCTGCAAACTCCACCTCCAGGGTTCAAGCAATTCAGGTTCAAGCAGTTCTTGTGCCTCAGCCTCCCAAGTAGCTAAGACTACAGGCTTGCACCACCATGCCTGGCTAATTTTTGTATTTTTAGTAGAAACGGGGTTTTGCCATGTTGGCCAGGCTGGTCTTGAACTCCTGGCCTCATGTGATCTGCTCACCCCAAAGTGCTGGGATTACAGTGGTAAACCACCATGCCTGGCCAATATTTTACTTCTTAATTTTGCAAACTGTTCACCTTACCACGGACCAAAGAAAGGTGTTTTTTTTTTTTTTTTTAAACTCAATCAATAACATATTGCCTCCAAAACCAGCAGCAGTTAAGTCATAAAACATAGGTTACCCTTCTGTTACTCCCAGACCTCTGATTCCTAGTAGAAAGTGGTCATAAAAGTAACCATAGGAGAAAGAAGAGGAATACTTCCAGATAACTCATGCATGAGCTAATAAACCTCTCCATAATGAATTGCCTCTGGAAGACACATATTTTCAATGTTAGAAAAAGAAAACACTGGAAATACTGAAAGGTGAAGGTACCTAAGGGATAGTGATTGGTTCTCAGGGAGGCTCTTACTGGATGAAGTACCCAAGCATCCTGCAGGAGTCCTACAGAATCTCTGACTCTGGTCTGGCCAATTCTCCTGCAGGAAGGATGAACCTAGAGACAAGGAATCTGAGTCAAGACATCTACAAATTGGAGGAGGATGCCAAGATGGCTTGTTGCCTAGCACCACCCCAGGCTCCTGTGGGTACTGCCGGTGTTGACAGCAGACGTAGAAAAGCTAGGGAGGTCCAGGGCCTGTTTCTGAGAGCACTCATGGCACAGAGTGATGTAAGTTCTATCTCTCCTACAGGGGCTCATCTTTAATGTGCAGTGATGGAGCACTGACGAGTGACGAGTCACCAGGTGCTGTGGCCAGAAGGAGGCCATTCTGCACCTTCACTGCCTCAGAGGCCAGGGCTGCTGAACCAGGGCACTGCCCCTAGCTACAGGTTCCTACAGCCATAGCCCTCAAGCCCCTTTCTTACCGCTAGGCTGATGGCTGGCTGTTGGCTGTAGAGTTTGGTAGCAGGCATAGCTGTGAGGCAGAGGAGCCCAGGGCTCTGTGACATTGTCAGGGTTTGGGAATCACTGAAGCACCTACTTCAGGTCCCAGTTCATAGGCCCTTCCATCCCAGAAATACCAGGGACATCGTGTCCATTTGGGAGTGCAGAGTTAGGGAGACACACTGTCCTTACCCTAATCGATTTGCCTTAGAGAAAACAAATATTCAGCTGTATTTATCACTGCTGATTATTACTACTGTTTCTGCTCACACAGAATTTTGCCCATCAATCCTTGTCCTAAAAAGACTTTTTGCCAAAATTGATGAAACTGCCAGCATGTAGCCTCCACTCCTCCTTGCCCCCTGCCCTCCATGCCATTCCCAAACCCCTACACATGTGCACATATGAACAAACTAAATGACTGGGTTAAGTACGTGGATTCTGACACCAGCCTGGATTCAATTCCTAGCTTTGCCACTTAGTAGTTGCATGAACTTGAACAAGTTATTAAACTGCTCTCTGCCTCTTCTTGAATTTGTATAATGAAGATAGTCAGAATATCACCCCATTTTTTGAAGATGATTAGATTAGATGATGTATGTGACCTCTGTGCATGCCAGGCACATGTAATTGTGGGCATGGTATCATCATTGGACACATGGTGTGCTTGGCATAATGGAGAGATCATGGGCTTTTGTCTAAAGTCTTCTTGGATTCAAATTTTGCTTCTGCTACATAATGGTGTAACCTTAGACAAGTAGTTTAACCTTAGTTAGCTTCAACTTCCTCATCTGTAAAGAAGAAATTAAATATATCTCAAGGATACAGTTCAGCCCAAGGGAGGTCACACAAATAAAATATCAGCAGTGCTTGGTACACAGAAGGTGCTCTATAATCTGCTAAAGTCCTTTTGTTTCTTCAAGACCCACTTAAGTACTATCAGCTCCTCAAAGTCTTGCAGACCCCATAGAAGCAGTGATTCTCTCTCCTTGTTTATTTTTGCAGTAAACCTCTACCCAGTACCCTGCCATATTGTCCAGCACAGTCCACAGCAAAGGGGGAAACTGGCCTGGGCTGAGTATGTGGCCAACCACCACCACTCCTGGACAGCAGTTCAGAAAGGGCCTCGTCTCAATCAGTAAGGACTGGAGCGTCAGTCTGTTGAAAGACGGACAATATACTAAGATGAAAAAATTTTTATAAAACTCTTCCTCTTCTCAGAATTGCAAAGGGACCGTAAAAACATTTAGTTATTCATTCAATCACTTATTCAACAAATGCTACAAGCCAGGTGCTGGGCCAGGGACTAGATTAAACAGACATATTGTTTCATCATGGAGGTCACCATCCAGTGGATGAGAGAATCATTAATAAGATGTTGTAAAGGCAGCCAGGCTTTCTTTTAATCATGTATAGCAAGACATGCAGAAGTGGAAATGACTGTCATGAGAAAGGAGTTTCTGTACTCACTGATCCCTAGAAACAGGAGGCAGGGCATGCTCTGCAGACCCATGAGGAAAAGCAGCAGGGTAGGTCAGGACAGGAGGCAGAGGGAGAGAGGGAGGGGAAAATATGGGCAAGAGTCTTTATTGTGGCTTCCTGGGGAAAGAACAGGTGAGGCAGAGTGGGAAGGTTTAGCATTGGCTAGTTCAAATAATTTCAATGGGCTCTGGCCCTCGGCTGATGAGGGCGGGGGGAATACTGGCCCAGAGTGTGAGGGCCTGCGGAAGGAGGTGCTTGGGGCTTAGGGGCTCTGGGTTGGTTGCTGTGCATAAGAATGATCTGCTCCCAGGTGAGTTGTTTACTTAATCTTTAGCAATTGGCTAGCCCCAGGAGGGGCGATCCCTCCTTGAACTGCAAGGCATAGATGTCAAAGCATCAAACACTAGAAAACATAATTATTACATAAAAGAATCCTTCAACTATATCTTGCAAACTCTGGGAGTGCTGTGAAAAAAAAATACTGGGGCAAGAGGCAGTGTAATGCTGTACCTGACCCGAGCTGGGGGTGAAAATCTTCCTCCCTACAGAACAGTCAGAAGGATCCAGAGCGCCTTGGTGAGCCCAGATGACATGCCTGCTTCCCCCTGCATGAGGCACCTTGGCCCTTGCCACCCACCCCAGGACAGCCCAACCTTAGTGCAATTGATCTGTGAGGGAATCCTGGCTAAGGCTTCTGCCCCAGCATGGTCACCAGGGTTGGTTGGCTGATGAGTTCTCCTATCTCCCCACAGCTGCATGTTCGTCAAAGAATCACCTTCTCAGAATCTTAGAAAAAATGCTTTAGAGGGGAAAAACAAAGTATTTCAAGAACAAAAACAAAAGCTATCCTACTAACCCATTTTCTGGCAAGGTGGAGTGAGAAGGTGGGTTGGCCAGCTCAGCCGTGCCTACAGTGACAATGCTCCCTCCCCGTTCACAGCACATGGGCAGGAGGTGCATGAGTCTAAGAGGCCTTGCCACTCCCACTGTCCCAGCGCTGCAGAGCTGAGGAGCCACCCCCAAAGGAACTATTACTGAGCTTTTTGTGATCAGTTGTGTCTTGTGAACTCCGCCTTCTGTAAGAAAGACAATTCCAAGGAAAAATTTTTAGGCCAAGGATGCAGACCAGAGAACAATGGAATGCTGAAGTCGCATCTCAGCTTTGTCTAGAAACAAGGAAAAGAGACATCTCTCATTCTTGTGAGAATATTGACTTCCTGTTAACAGAGCAGAGCCACCCCTGAGAAAGACATTTCCCACCTTCCTCACCTCCTCTCCTGAGGCATGCAGGTTTCTCAAGACTCCCTGTACCACCCCTTCTCTGTCTTCTTGAGGAGAAGAAAATATGATGTCACTCAGCTGTCGTTAAGAATTTGATGTGTACAACATTTTGTGAACCCCAAAGTGTCTGAGACAGGACTTAATCAATTCAGAAGTTCATTTTGCCAAGGCTAAGAATATGACCACGACACAGCCTCAGGAGGTCCTGACAACATGTGCCCAAGGTAGTCAAGGTCCAGCTTGCTTTTATACATTCTAGGGATACATAATACCTCAATCAATACATGTAGGATGCACACTGGTTCACTCTGGAAGGGTGGGGCAACCCAAAGCTGGGGGTGGGGGAACTTCCAGGTCATGGGTAGATTTAAAAATGTTCTGCTGGGCATGGTGGCTCATGTCTGTAATCCCAGCAGTTTGGGAGGCCGAGGCAGGCGGATCACGAGGTCAGGAGTCTGAAATCAGCCTGGTCAACATGGTGAAACCCCATCTTTACTAAAAATACAAAAATTAGCCACGTGTGGTAGCATGCATCTGTAAGCCCAGCTACTCAGGAGGCTGAGGCAGGAGAATTGCTTGAACCCGGGAGGCAGAGGTGGCAATGAGCTGAGATCGTGCCACTGCACTCCAGCCTGGGCAACAAGAGCAAGACTCCATCTCAAGAAAAAAAAAAGAGTTCTGACTGGCACTTGGTTGAAAGAGTTATTATCAATAGAAAGGAATGTCTGGGTTATAAGACGCTGTGGAGACCAAGTGTTTATTGTGCAGATGAAGCCTCCAGGTAGCAGGCCTCAGAGAGAATAGAGTGTAAACGTTGCTTGACAGACTTAAGGTCTGTGTTGATGTTAATGCTGGTCAGCTTTTCCTCAAGTCTAAAAGTGAGGAGCATATAATGAGGCATATCCAACCTCCCCCTTCCCATCATGGCCTGAACTAGCTTTTCAGGTTAACTTTGGAATGCCCTTGGCCAAGAGGAGAGGTCTATTCAGATGGTTGGAGGGGGGGCTTAGACTTTTACTTTTGGTTTGCAATTTCAAGGAGCATTTGTTATGTGCTTACAGTGTGCCCAGCCTGTGCTGGGTGCTGGGCAATAACTAAGACCCCCTGGGGTGAGATGTCCAGAGACAGACATGTTAGGGGCTAGTGGATGCCTGTTCATGACTCATGGAGGAAGAAAGGCTCCCATGTGCCTGGAAGGAGTCAGACAGCTTCAGAGAGGAGGCAAGATTGCCAGGCTGACAAGTAGGGGATATATTTGAGGCAGAGGGAATAACATGGGCAGAAGCTCAGAGGCATGAATGGCATGGTTCGTTAAACCATAAGTGATATGTATTACTGGAGTGGTGAAGAAGGAAACAGAGAAAGAGAAATGGGAGAGAAAGTTTCTTGGGGAAATTCTGGATAGGAAGGTGAGGGGGAGTAGATTATAGTGAACATTAGGTACTGTCATTCAAAGATTTTGAGCAGAAAATAGTTTATATGATGGAATGTGCAATTTAGAAACATACCTCTGAGAAAATATGGAGGCAGAGAAACCTATAGCAAGATCATCATAAAAGTCTAGGCAAGTGATATGGTTTAGCTATGTGTCCCCACCCAAATCTCATGTTGAATTGTAATTCCCAGGGTTGGAGGAGAGCCCTGGTGGGAGGTGATTGGGTCATGGGAGCAGTTTCTATTGTTTTAGCACCATCCTCTTAGTGCTGCTTGCTTAAAAATGTGTAGCACCTCCTCTTTCTCTCTGTCTTCCTACTGCCCCAGCCATGTAGGACATGCTGGCTTCCCCTTTGCCTTCCACCATGATTGTAAGTTTCCTGAGGCTTCCTCAGTCATGCTGCCTGTATAGCCTGTGGAACTGTGATCCAATTAAACCTCTTTTCTTTGTAAATTACCCAGTCTCAGGTGGTTCTTTGTAGCAATGCAAGAATGGACTAATACAGCCAGGGATGAGGAGCGTCTGAACTGAGGTTCTGGTGACAGTGCATGAGGAGAAGGGAAGGAGACATTATAGATTTTTCAGCTGAGAAGTAACAACCCAGTTAACTTCAGTTAAATGGACAGATACTTCATATAAGATAATTTTCCAAAACTGACAAAAAAATTAGAAAATCTGAATATCTCCTATATTAAAGAAATTAAATATGCAATTACAAACCTTTTCAATAAGAAAATTCCAGGCTCAGATTATTTCTCTGATGACATCTATAAATATTGCCAACATTACACAAAATCCATCATAAAAGGGAGAGAAGGAAAATAAGGACATTATAAGAAAAGGAGGAGGCCATTGTTCTAAGCAAATTAACGCAGGAACAGAAAACCAAATACCACATGGTGTCACTTATAAGAGGGGGCTAAGCATTCTGTACACACGGACATAAAGATGGGAATAACAGACACAGAAGACTACCAGAAGGAGAGGGAAGAGAAAGGGGCATGGGCTGAAAAACTACCTATTGGGGACTGTGCTCACTGCCTGGGTGATGGTGTCATCCACATCCCAAACCTTAGCATCACACAATTCACCCATGTAATGAACTTGCACATGTACCTCCTGAATCTAAACTAAAAGTTAAAATTATTTTTAAAAAAGAAGCAAATAGACACACAAATCATATCTATTCAATTACTCAGCAATAAAAAGGAACAAATGATGGAACCATATGACACGACGCTGAGTGAAAGAAGCCAGACAGAACAAAGCATACACTGTCTGATCCTATTTAATTTGAAGCTTATGAAGAGGCAAAAGGAATCTATGATGGTAGAAATTAGGAAGTGGTTATATTTGAGGGCAGGGATTGACTGTAAAGGGGCACTTTCTTGGGAGTCACTGGAATCTTCAGTGTCTTGATTGGAATGTTGATTACATGGATATATTAATTTGCCAAAAGTCACTGAATTGTGCATTTAATATTTGTGTTGTATTAGTCTGTTTTCACACTGTTGATTAAGACATACCCAAGACGGGGTAATTTACAAAGAAAAAGAGGTTTAACCAACTTACAGTTTCACCTGGCTGGGGAGGCCTCATAGTCATGGTGGAAGGTGAAAGGCACGTCTTACATGGCAGCAGACAAAAGAGAATGAGAGCCAAGTGAAAGGGGTTTCCCCTTAAAAACCATCAGATCTCTTGAGACTTATTCACTACCATGAGAACAGTATGGGGGAAACCGCCTCTGTGATTCAATTATCTCCCACAGGGTCCCTCCCACAACATGTGGGAATTATGGGGGAGCTATAATTCAAGATGAAATTTGGTTGGGGACACAGTCAAACCCTATCATGTGCATTTGTCTCTATGCAAATTTAACCTTAGTTTTTAAAAGAGTAAGAAAAATAAATTGCAAAAAATACCCCAAGGCCAAAACAAAACAGAAAGCAACTATCTTCCACTTTAAAATGAGAACACTTTCTAAAACACCACATCAGAATGTTTGATGTAACAACTTAAAAAAAAAAAAAAAAGGAAGAAAAGAAGTAATCTCAAGAAGGAACAGCACAGTAATGTAAAAAACATAGACTCAGTTTTCTGTCTACAGCATCAGATGCAGATGATATTCTAATCAGCAAGATAGCACCAACCCTGCCCTCAAGGAGCAAACAGTTTAGTGGAGAAAGAGCAAAATTAATTTGGCAAATAATGATGGGAAACAAGTACTATAAAGGAAAAGTTCAGGACTTAGGAGTGGAGCACCTAACCTAGTCTGAGGACCAAGGAAGGATGCCCTGAGGAAGTGACACTTAAGCTGAGACCCAACAGATGTGTAGGCATTGGCAAGGCAAAGAAGCTAGAGAAGAGGGCTCCAGCCAGACTGGAGTACACATTAACAGACCCGGGTGAGAAGGGATGTAGCCAGTGTGCCCTGAGCACAGGCAACGGAGAAGAGAGTGACCCAAGGAGAGGCTGGACACACAGAACCCTGTTTTCACAGAGCCTTGCATTCAAGATGAGGTGTTTTATCTTAAAAGCAGTGGGAAGCATTACACAGTCATTTTGTCCTTTCAAAAGATCACTTTGGGTGCAGCGTCATACACAGCCTGTCTCAGCACTATCCAACAGAACTATAACACAAGCCACAAATGCAAGTCAAGGATGTCATTCAAATTTTCTAGGAGCCACATTAAAAACTGTAAAGAAAAAAGCTCATGTGTGAGTAATCTTAAAAATATATTTTACTTAGCTCTCATTTCCCATTGTTTTCATTTCAACATAAATTAATATAAAACATTGTTCATAAGACTTTTTAATTTTTCATCTTTTCAGGCTAACTTTTCATAATCCAGTGTGTACTTACAGCACATCTTAATTCAGACTGGCCACATTTTTAGTTGCTCAACACCCATGTGTGACCAATGGCTCCTGTAATGAAAAGTACAGGTCTAGACTGAGGGCACCACTAGAAGCAGAACTAGTTAAGAGCTGCAGCAACTGCAGGGCAAGAAAAGATAGTGACTTGAAACAAGGGGGTGGGTGAGCAGCATGGCTTGACTTGACAAATAACGTGGAGAAAGAATCTACAGCATTCAGTGACTCAAATGAACTGTTTTTTCCTGAAGCTCAGTTCTTGGTCTTTGCATTACTTGACCCATCATCAGCATTTGATGCCACTGATCATTTTCCCCTGAAAATATTTCCCTTACTTGACTTCAAGCACATCATACTCTTCTGATTCTCTTCCCACCTCACTGGCTCTTTCTTCTCAGTCTCACTTGCTGTTTCTTCCTCATCCTCCGTTCTCTGACACAGAAAGGCTTAGAGCACAGGAGTTGCCCCCCTACTCTTCTCTGTCTCTATCCCTCACTGCCCCAGTAATTACATCTAATCCTGTGGCTTTAAATATCACCTGTAAGCTGGTGGCTCCGGCTCAGATCTCTTCCCTGAAGTCCAGCCTGGTAAATCGAACTCCTTCTCAGTAGCACTACTTGGGTGTGTCCAATAGGCATGTGAAACTTACCATGTCCAACACTGAACTCATCTTCCCCTGCAAACCAGTTCCTCCCAGAGTCTTCCCCATCTCAGTTAGTGCAACTAAATCCTTCTAGTTGCTTTGGAGTCATCCTTACCCCAATCGAGTTCTGTTAGCACTTCCTTCAAAATATATATGTAAAGATGAAAAAATGCTCAATATCACTAATCATCAGAAAAATGCAAGTCAAAACCACAATGAGATACCATATCACACCAGTAAGAATGGCTATTACTAAAAAGTCAAAGAAACACAGATGCTGGTGAGGCTGTGGAGAAAAGGGAATGCTTGCACACTGTTGGTGGGAGCGTAAATTAGTTCAGCCGCTGTGGAAAGCTGTTGGAGATTTCTCAAAGAACTTAAAACAGAACCATCATTACTGGGTATATATCCAAAAGAAAGCAAATTGTTCTACCCAAAAGACACATGCACTTGTATGTTCAGCACTATTCACAATAGCAAAGACATGGAATCATCCTGGGTGTCCATCAGTGGTGGATTGGATAAAGAAAATGTAGGACACACACACCATGGAATACTACACAGGCATAAAAAAAGAACAAAATCATGTCCTTTGCAGCAACATGGATGCAACTGAAGGCCTTTATCCTAAGCAAATTAATGCAGAAACAGAAAACCAAACACCAAATGTCCTCGCTTATAAGTGAGAACTAAACATCAGGTACCCATGGATGTAAAGATGGCAACAATCAAAACTGGGAACTACTAAAACAGGGAGGCAGGAAGGGGGAAAGTTTGGAAAACTATTGGGTACTATGCTCAGTACCTTGGTGACAGGCTCATTCACACTCCAAATCCAGCATCATGAAATGTACCCAAATAACACATCTGCACATGTACCCCCTGAATCTAACATAAAAGTTGAAAAAAAAATGTTTTTTATATCCTAAAAAATTTACAAATAATGAGACCTTAGTGTGAAAAGTGTTACTAAAATGAAATTTAAAACTCAGAAAAAAAAAAATATATATATATACACACACACACACAGAGAGAGATAGAGAGTCCCCACCTTCACTGCTGTCAGCTTAGTCTAAGCCCTCGAGGCCTCATCTTTTGCCTAGATTATTGTAACAGTCTGCTAACTTGTCTTTCCTCCTTGATACAGAAGCCAGAGTGATCTTGTTAAAATATAAGTCCATCCTTTCTCTTTCAAAACTTTCTGAAGGCTCACCACCTCACTAACAGTGAAAGTCAAAGTTCCTGTCAAAGGAGGGATTTTTGCTATTTTTAGATATATCTGCAGCATTACAGTAGTACCTGGCACACAGGAGGCACCCAACATTTGATGAATGAGTGAATCAGATGGGAAGAGACAAAATGAGGTAAGAAAAATGGGACGAGACAAGAAGGCAGAGTCAAGGTTAACTCCCAGTTTTTTAGCCTCCCACACATGGCACAACTTCTGCAGCTTGAGAATGTCTTCAACTCTACCTTGGAGAGTCATATGGGGGTGGTAAGATGCTGCCATCTACAACAGCTGCACTCGCGTGAATTCCTCTGCTCACTTCCCACAGTTCAGAAAAGCTTTGGCCATCATGTGCTCTCAGGCAGTGTGTCATTCTGGGTAGCTGAGTTTCTCAGTAGCTTCCATATTTGATGGAAAGTTTGAAAACACATGACACCCTTCCCAGCTTCCTGCTAAATGACCAACTTCACCTTTTCCTGATGCGTTGGGGCCATGATTGTAAGCGAGAGTGACTGTACTGTGCTGAGGAGAGGAAACCCTCCTGGTATCTGGGAAGCAGAGGGATGTTTGTGCCTACTCCAAAGTCCCCGCCTAGGCTACTCTTGGAGCTTGTGTTCTGGTTATGAACGTTGAATCATCCTTGCCATTAGGCTCCCAGCTGTCCTTCTGAGCATGGCCACAGTCCCTCCCCTTGCTTTCTAAAATGTTGCTTCAAAATGAGACCTCAGCTTGCCCTAGTTATGATGAAATTAAAAGTACATCCTAGTGAGGGGTTGTCCTATGGTTAAAGGGGCAAGAAGTGTTATGCATAGAACGCAGGCATCAGTTTTTGGGATTCTGATGATGAGTTTCCTAGAGAGCTGGTGTGTTATTGTGCAACTCACAACTGAAACCACCTTTTGAGAAAGTCAGGGCCCTCTTCAGAAATGAAAGGGGGAAAGATTTCTCCTCAGAATTCTAGTAGGTTTATTTGTCTAAAGTTCCAAGAGGAGAGGAATGGGGCTTCCAGGACTTCTCATGGAACTTTCCATTTATCAGTAGATCCCACTCTTTCCTGAGAACCCCCCTCAATCTCCATTAATGCCTTGCCTTGTCTCCTACTTCCATCCGGGGATGGTCATCCACCCCGCACTTCCTTCTTGTCTCTTCCACATCCACCATCCTGCACTCCTTTATCCAGCATCTGCTCTGACCCAAAGTAGCAAATAAAATATTTGATATTTCTGTGCCATTTAGACATCTGAAGGGCAAATTCTCTTCTTCAGACCTTGTACAATTTTTCTCAGATCTAGCTCAGGAGGAAGCCATTAAAAATTACTCACCTTCCCAGTCAACTCTCATCAGCCTCCCTTCCCCCATGACTTTTCACCCCAGCAGTGGACAAATGGGAGCAGAATTTGCTTCTTCCCCATCTAGACTTGCCTTTACCAGGTGGTCCACCTGCAAGACACTGATTCCAGATAACAAGTCCTGGAGCTGACTAGACTCCATGCCTCAGACCCTTTTCGTTCCTGATTCATATGTAACCCTTCCTGGCTACTCAGGCTTGGCTGGAGCCTTTACGTCTGCACTTAAGGAAGGCCTGTCACAGGCCAGGCATGGTGACTCACACCAGTAATCCCAGCACTTTGGGAGACCAAGGTGGGTGGGTCACTTGAGGTCAGGAGTTTGAGACCAGCCTGGCCAACATGATGAAACCCTGTCTCTACTAAAAATACAAAAATAAGCCAGGCATGGTAGCACACACCTGTGATCCCAGCTACTCGGGGCTGAGGCAGGAGAATCATTTGAACCAGGAGGTGGAGGCTGCAGTGAGCCGAAATCACACCGCTGCACTCCAGCCTGGAAAAAAAAAAAAAAAAAAAAAAAAAAAAAAGGAAGGCCCTTCCTGAACTCCAGCAACACTAAAGAAAGGACAGAGGTAATATTGCCCTTAGTAGAAGATCCTCAAGGCATCAGGATAGGAGGACAAAATCATTTAATGATATCTTTTAAAAACCTATCAAAGAGTAACAAAAACAGCTAGCATGTGTTCCAGTATTTGGAGATGAGAGTTGAAATTGGGGTGGATGGTCTTCTATACACATAGAAATGATTTTATGATCAAAAGACAATTTTATCTTGATGGCTGTGATAGGCAGAATAATGGTCCCCAAAGAGATGCCTGTGCCACTCCCTGCAACTTGTAAATATATTACCTTACACAACAAAAGGGACGTTGAGGGTATGCTTAAGTTCTCTGAGATAGGGAGAGCATCCTAGATTGTCCAGGGGGGGCCCATCTGATTACCCAGTTCCTTGAAAGCAGAGAACATTTCCTGGCTGTCGTCAGTGGGAAATATGACCACAGAAGAATGGTTGGAAGGATGAGAAATTCCTGGTCTTGAAGATGGAAAGAGGGCCCAGGAGGCAAGAAATGCAGGCAGACTTGAGAAGCTGAAAAAGGCAAGGAAATCGATTCTCCACTAGAGCCTCTGCCCATACCTAGACCTTAGCCCAGCAAGACCCATGTGGGACTTTGGTGGAAGAGCTGCAAAATGACAAATTTGTGTTATTTTAAGCCAAACAAACAAACACACCCCTATCAACTGGAAATATTGTGGAAATGGATCTCTTGGCTACTCCTGCAACCTCAGAGGTGGGCCTCGGCCAGTGCATGCAGCAGACAGTTAGGAGAAAGAAGAGGTCAAGTTGGATGGGCTGCCTAGTCATTTGATCTGATACCTAGAGACGGTCTGGAGGGAGGGGTATGCTAAAGTGGAAAAATCTATGGCTCCTAAAGAAATTGGCTCACTTTCTCTTCAGTCTCTGAGGCTGTTAGAAGGCCCCTGAACCAGAGGGCAATCTGTCCAAGGCTTCCTTTGAGCTTCGACAGAGGCAATGTTTGGCAGTCCTGCTTCCTGGCTGCAGGCTGGTGTCTCCCTCCACAGGCTGGCAGATTTACATCAGTGCATTCCAGCTAAGTCACTTCCTAGAGAGCACTTGATGGCTGAGCCCAAGCCTTGCCCCAGAGGCAGGAGGCAGAAACAGCTGCTTTGGAAAAACAGGAAGCAAAGCTCATGGCAATGGCCAGGATACCCTCCTTTTATAGACAGATAGATAATGGTAACCACAACTGACCTTTACAGACACTTCAAGTGTGCCAAGCACCATGCTAAACACTTGACGTATATTCCCTCCTCTAAGGCAGTCTGCATGAGTAAGTCAAAATGGCATTTGCCAACAATTTCCTGTTATTAGTACATTAATTTCAATAAATGACCAGATGCAGCGTAAGACCACAATACAGCCACTCACTTTTGCACAGATGCAGTGACGGTTCAGCCAAACCAGCAGAGCACACAGGGCTCCTCCTGGAGCCCAGGAAGCTTTGTGGACCCTTCCCTCCACCAACCCTGGACCATAGCTCATTGGGACCTTGACAGGCTTCCTGAAATCTCCCCAGAGCCTCAAATCCACAGATGAGCAGGTTTGCAGGCTGTAGGCGCTCTCCTCATTGACTCAGAAAATATTTTCTGGGCACCTGGCGCGTGTCTGGCCCTGTTCTAGGCAGTTGGGATACATCATTAAACAATACAGTGAACACTGCCCTCAAAGAGCTTAGGTTCTAGTGTGTGAGAGAGAGACATTGAACAAGAAATATAATAAATGACTAATGTATAGCATGTTAAATCTGATAAGGAGTATGGGGAAGAGGCAGATTGGGGAAGACGACTGCAGAGAGCCATGGGACAGGGTGAGTTGCAATTGTCAATAGAGTGGTCACAGAGGGCCTCGTCAAGAAGGTGGCTTTGAGCAAAGACTCTGAGGAAGTGAGGGCGTTCATTGTGACGTCTCCTGGAACAGCATTCCAGGCTGAGGGGGTGACCAGTTCAAAGGCCCCCTGCTGGGGAGTGTGCACGCCTGTGTTGGAGAAAGAGCAAGGAGACCCACGTGCCAGGAGTGGAGGGAGGGAAAGGAAAGTGGCAGCTGTGTTCAGAGAGGAGAGAGGGAGGCCAGACCATGGTGAGCCTGCACCGCCACTGCAGGGCCTGGCGGGATGCCAGCCTCGGAGGTCTTTGAGCAGAGGAGGAACAGAATTGACTTCCACCTCAGAAATGCTCTGTCTGTGTGCAGCATTGAGAACACAAGGAAGGTGGGCAAGGGCTTGCCATGGAGGAGGTGGCAAGTGGCCAGTTTCTGGTTGTCTTTTTGAAAGTGGAGCCCACAGGACATTCTGATGGATTCTGTCATTACCTGGGAGATCTGAGAGAAACCCCCCATAGAAGGCCATGTTTCTCCCTTTCTACACCACCAGTCAACATTTGAAACACTTTTTAGAAAGAGAGAATTTTCTTCGCCTTGCAAGATTATTCCTGATAAAAATAGCAATATTGCTCCAAGAGGCCGGGCTGTTGCCTCACTTGCTCATGAGCTAAGCCTTTCAGAACAGGCATCAAGTTTGTGGGTCGATAGAACCCCATCTTTACCTGGCTCCTGTGTGGTCCACGTTGCAAGTTTTCAGGAAGAAGCAGGAGTTAAGGGTAGAGTTCCAAAACAAAACTGCCTGGGTTCAAATCCCAACATGGACCTTTACTCCATGTGTAAGCCTGGACAAGGGACTTTAAACCTCAGCTTAAAATATGGGTCCAAAATTACAGCTAGATGGGAGGAATAAGTTCTAGTGTTCTATACCACTGTGGGATAACTATAGATAACAATACTATGTTATATAGTTTCAAATTACTAGAAGGAGGATATTGAGTGTTCCCAATACAAATAAATGATAAATGTTTGAGATGATGGATATGCTAATTACCCTGACCTGATCATCATACATCAAGTACAGAAACATCACTATGTACACCATAAATATGTATCATTGTTATGTGTCAATTAAAAATAAAATAAAGTATTAAAATAAATAAAATATTGGCAATAAACTATTTGTCATTGGACTATGTGCATAATAACCGTGCTAATGATGCCATATTTGCATTCTGGGCACATTCTCAGATGTAGCTAAAACCAGCCAGGCAGGACAGCAGGCTCTGGAAACTCTCCCAAGGCCTGCCTGAGGTAGGAGACCCACAGGGCTGATTTTCTAGTCTCAGGCCGGTGAAGTGATGAAACTGGGCACAACCAGTAGATGGTGCTTAAAGCAACCTCTAGTTGCGCTCATTCCTCATTGGCATGAGACACTCCCAGCAGTGCCATGACAATTTACATCCTCTTTCCATAACAATAACCCAAAAGTTACCACCCCTTTTCTAAAAAGTTCTGCATAACCTGCCCCTTATTTTGCACATAATTAAAAGTGAGTATAAGTACACAAGTGCAGAGTCTGGGCACACTGCCTGTGAGTTAGCTCTACTCAGCAAAGAGCAGTGCTGGTTCTATCAAAGATTGCTGTCTAACACCACCAGCTCACCCTCAAATTCTTTTCTGGTGAAGCCAAGAACCCTCCCAGGCTAGGCTCCAATTTGGGGCTTACCTGCCCACCTACATCATGCCCAGCTCCGCTTCTCAAAGTGGCAAGCACACCCCCAGGTGAATGCTCACCAGCATTACCTGGAAGCCGCCTGGCCTTCTTCTGCCACAGCACAGAAATAGGCGTTCCCTCCACAGGAACCTCCAAGGCCACGACACCTTCGTGTTCCGTGCTGGGGAGGCTTCAGGAGGGCAGTACAGTCCTGAGGAGTCAGAAATCTCTACGTGGGTAGAGATGGAATCTGTAAATATTCTCACAGGAGTGAGGTTCCCCTTCCCCTCCTTTTAGATGGTTCTTGTTAACCTAGACCAGCTCAGGAGCAACAGCCAGTGTAATGAGTGAGTCAACAAGCAAAAGATTATGGATTCCTTGTGGGGATATACTAGTGATGCCTAGGGTTCTGAACATTATTTTTCACACCAAATGTGAGAATAGCTAAAATATCAACACTATGCTTCATTGACACTTGTTTTCTTTATCTGATACCTCTCTCTTATTTTATTAAGTATTCCTTATGTTTCAGGATAATTTTCCCTTCAAACTGTAAGCAAATTCTTAGAAATAATTCATTAAAAAAATAAAACTGGGTGCAGTGGCACACCCACATAATCTCAGTGCTTTGGGAGGCTGAGGCAGGAAGACTGCTAGAGGCTAGGAGTTTAATACCAGTCTGGGCAACATAGCAAGACTCCATCTCTACAAAAAAATTAACTGGACATGGTGGCACACAACTATAGTCCTAGCTACTCAGGAGGCTGAGACAGGAGGATCACTTGGGCCCAAGAGTTGGAGCTACTGTGAACCACAATTGTGCCATTGCACTCCAGCCTGGGCAACTAGAGTGAGACCCTGTCACAAAAAATAAATAAATAAATAAAATAAAATAAAATTTAAAATGCTAAAAACAATTAAATGACTTCTAATCATTTGAAACAGCAAAAGTACCAGCTGAATTGAAGCCAAGTTAAAATTAAATTGCTGATAGTCTCCTACAGTCTAGATAACCAAGTGTAATATAAACATTACATTATTATTAGGAATGAATGGAGACACCTGAGATTTAGAAATGTATGAGGAGGTGTGGAGGAGGTGGGGGTTTCTCTATATGACTAATTCTGGCATGGCTTCTAAATCAACTGTAACCTTCTTTAGGACTCATTACCACAGATATCTCCTGTCACTATCATTTAACCCGTCAGTGTCCTATGACACACGTGCATGTGTGAGCATGCACTCACACACACAGACACTGCAAACACATACCTACATAATACGCATTCACACACCCACATATCTGTGTGACACAATGCACGATACACATTTCCATATACACTCCTACCTAGCACACAGGTTTGGCAAACATATGCCCCCAAAACATATGAACACCCACACCCTCAAGAGTATATGTGTATTCCCCACGCAGCAATACCACACAGCACATGAGCATATAACACACCCACACAAATAATGTATAACACACAGCTGCCTCACACACACACCTACTCTGGCTTCCCTCTTGACCTCACAGGCAATATGTTGACAGAAGCAGCTCATTTGGGCAGGAAAAGTGTTGTCTTGACCATTGAGACTTTGGTTTTGCTTCAGTTTGCAGCAGGGGTTCCCAAGCCCTGGGGTAGTTCTGATCCATGACCTGTTAGGGACCAGGCCACACAGCAGGAGGTGAGTGGCAGGAAAGCCAGCATTACTGCCTGAGCTCCGCCTCCTGTCATATCAGCAGCGGCATTAGATTCTCATAGGAGCGAACCCCATTGTGAATTGTGTATGTGAGGGATCTAGGCTGTGCACTCCTTGTGAGACTCTAATGCCTGATAATCTGAAGTGGAACAGTTTCAACCTGAGACTATCCCCCTGTCTCTGGTCTGTGGAAAAATTGTCTTCCACAACACTGGTCCCTTGTGCCAAAAAGTTTGGGGCCTGCTGACCTACAGTGTTTCCAGTAATCTAGAAGCCTAACACAAAGAACCCAAAATCGTCACAGTGGAGCCACAACCGATATCTTATTCCCAGGAAAGTTGTGAAGCCCTTTGAATTAAAATCAAGATAGCCCGTGAACCAGAGATGGGACAATGAGTTCTTTCCGTAAAAAACCGAACATGGTGTTCACTGCTGATCTGATGCAATTTAAGGGCAGAGATGAGTGAAACTCGGGACAAGTGGTTTCAGTGAAAAATGCTGTAGCCAGAAAAATCATTCCATGTACAGGACTTGGTCTTGAATTCTCAATATATCCGTCTGTATTTTGTGGTTTTTAAATATATACAAGTGTATTAGCTAGGATTTGGTTCAGCTGTCAAGTGGCAGGAAACTCAAAATAGTAGTGACTTAAACAAGAAAGAAGAGGGAAAGTACTTCTCTCTCTTGTGTATATAGAATGTCCAGGGCTGGCATGGTGGCTGTATCGTCATTGGGGACACAGGCTTCTTCTCTCTTGTTTCTCCAGCACCTTCAGCATATGGCTTCCACTTCAGGGTCTAAGATGGCTGTTCCAGTTCCAGCCATCATGCTGGCATTCCAGCCAGCAAGAAGCAGGAAGGGGAAGGGCATGCCCCTTTCTTTCAAGAGCACTTTCTGGAAGGTGACATGCCACACGTGCACGTACTTCTTACTGATCAAGACTTAGTTATGTGACCACACCTAGCTGCAAGAGAGGTATAAACATATGGTGTTTATTCTAAGTGACCATGTGTCAGTTAAAATTTGGGGTCTATTACTGTAGGATAAAGTGAGTGGATATAAGAAGATAGCTACTAGTTTCTGCAACACATTTTTTTTTTTTTTTTTTTTTGAGACGGAGTCTCGCTCTGTCACCCAGGCTGGAGTGCAGTGGCCGGATCTCAGCTCACTGCAAGCTCTGCCTCCCAGGTTTACACCATTCTCTCGCCTCAGCCTCCCGAGTAACTGGGACTACAGGTGCCCGCCACCTCGCCCGGCTAATTTTTTGTATTTTTTTTAGTAGAGACGGGGTTTCACTGTGTTAGCCAGGATGGTCTCGATCTCCTGACCTCGTGATCCACCCGTCTCGGCTTCCCAAAGCGCTGGGATTACAGGCTTGAGCCACTGCGCCCGGCCCTGCAACACATTTTTTAAAGAATTAAAAATAGCCTTGGGAGCCTGGGCAGCATGGTGAAACCCCATTTCTACAAAAACTACAAAAATTAGCTGGCCGTGGTGGCATGAGCCTGTTGTCCCAGCTACTCAGGAGGATGAAGCAGGAGGATCACTTGAGCCTGAGAGGTTAAGGCTGCAGTGAACTGTGATTGTGCCACTGCACTCCAGCCTGGGTGACACAGTGAGGCCCTATCTCAAAAAGAAGCTTCCACCCAGAGGTAATCACTGGCTCACTGTTAACATTGTAATATGTAGCATGTGTGTGTCTGTGTGTGTGTGTGTGTGTACATATAATTTCTTTTACAAAACTGAGTCAATACCATATGCAATTTTTTGTTGCATTTTGCGAATGTCTTTTTATGGCTGTGTATAAATATCTATCCTTTTTTAAAAAGCTCAAAAGAAAAATCTGTAATTTGACCTAATAAAATAAGCATGTTATCCAAGACACTTACTAATACTTGCCTGACGCATCATTGTTCGGGAATCCAAGGAGACCATTTCACATCATGCAAAAAGCTGGGAGGAATTCAGAACCTATGAGAGGGCAGGGTCCCTGGCTCAAGGAACACATGGGGGAGTGGTGAAACCCCTGAGAATGCAGGTGTAAAGAATGAACTCCTGGCGGGACTCACCTCTCTGTCCCTGGGAAGGAAAAGTGGAGGGGGAAAGAGAGTACAAATTAATAGTGTCCTCCCCTTCTCCAGCCAAACCTTCAAGTGCTGCTAGTGTTGGCTGGAGAATTGAGCTCATGATATTTTGGGAAAATTATTTTATGAATTCTGCTGTTTATGATACTTAGGGCTTTATTCCCTTAGCAACTTCTCCTAGGATTTAGAATCCTTCTCAAAAGCTCAGAGGATTACATTTCAGATAAGCATGCAGAGTGGTGACTTATCTCAGCGGCAACTAAGAAATCTCAGTTCCTGTGTGCTCTCATTTAGTAGGCCTGCTTTATTGACTTGGTCCCCACAAATGTGTCACAGGAAAACATATTTCTTTCTGCTTACCACTCCCTTGCTGTCTTCCTAAAGCATCAGTTCAAATCAACTCAGCTGAGAATTCTCCTGTGGGTCCCTGCTTCCTCTTGCACCAAATCTAACCTTCTCTACCAAACTTGCAGCCCGCTCTACGATCGGCTCACTGCTCGCCACTGTGGGCTCCTTCCCAGCTCCTGCATTGCACTGAAGCCAGCGACAACGTGGGTTCCCTTTCCGGAGCTGAGACCTTTTTTTTTAAGGAAGTGCGAATTTGAGAACCAAATGGACTCTGTCTCTAATGAACTGTGTAATACTGAATGTTATTTAACCCCTTTGAGCCTCTGTTTTCTTGTGTGATTAATAATACATAGGAGAGAATAACAAAAATGGAATAATAAATATGGTCCCGCAGGGGCGTGGCTGGATCAAACCATCCACACAGAGTACGCTGCATTGTGCCTGGCCCTTGGCAAGGGATTAAGTCACTGTGACATTCCTCTCCCCGTGCTATTCCTTTTCCCATGTAGCCATTTTTCTGTTTAGGGCCTTTTCTCTGCTCAGTTCGCAGTAGATTGTATCCTGCCTGGATGCCACTTGTTCTGGGTTGGTCTTCTTCACCTTGCTCCTGCTGGGCGGGTCTGTCCAATTGCGCAGAGCCTTTTGGCTTCTCTTGCAGTTGAGGTTCTAGCCTCTGACCTTCTTGGGGAACTCAGTGCCAGAACCTGGGGGCTATGGTCTCCCAGCTGCCCAAAGGCTCTGCTGTCCTGATGTGCTAACACCCTTCTTGGATAAATTGTACAGGCCTTGGCCGCAGAGTCAGCCTCTGGGCAGTCAGGTAGAGACTGGACCTGCCTCTGGACCTGCCCCCTTCCAGAACCTTTTATCTCCTCAGTAGTTCTCGATCCTCTGTCTTCTCTAATAAATGACAGAAAAGCTCCACTGTAAAGCCATGAATGTGTCTTTCTGAGGCTAGAAGGCTCAGTGGACATTATCTTTTAAAACCACCTTTATAAAAATGCAATTTCCAGGACAATCAAAACTAAAGTTAGAAAAGGAAAAATGAAAAAGAAAATCCCTCAAATTGGATGTACAAAGCATTACTATCTACAGTGGACTTCATCAGCTCTACAAGTACAGCATTAGGTCCTAACAGATGGGGTAAAGAATAGAGCATTCAACTAGGAGGAAATTGAAATTGTCTTACAAAAAAGACAAATATTTAATGTTATTGGTAGTCAAATAAATATAATTTAAATTTTTAATGAGGTACCACTTTGCCCATGAGATTGAAAGATTATTTTAAAATAATAAAATCCAGTGCTGGAAAAGCTGCAGAGAAGCTGTTATGTTCACAGAGTGCTATTGTCATTGTAAATTATTACAATCATTTTGAAAAGCAATTTGGCAGTGCATTTTAACAGCCGTGAAAATGTTTCTGCTCTTTGGCTGACAATTTTCACGTCGATAATCAAGCAAAATAAAAATAATTATGTGCATGAAAGTAATCTTGGTAGGGTTATCTACAATAGCAAAAATACAAGCAATTTAAATGTCGAACAATAGGGGAATGGTAAATTAAACGATGCCCCGTGTCCTCAATGTAATATTGTGCAGCCATCAGAATAATCCTTCCATTTACCATCTCATATTTATCTGATGTCCTCATCCCCAGATTGTGCAATGAATTAGGAGGCAATCCCTTGGTTTTCTGGCCCCCTACTTAACTTTCATGTGTGGCCCCATCTGTGCTTGTCATCCTTCTGCCCCTGCCCGCTTTCTCAGGTTAATCTCTCCACCTGACTTGCAGACCTTCCCTATCTTTGTTCGCCACCATCTCACTCCCTCAACTACCTCCTCTCCCAGAAATCAACCTTAGCCTCTTGGCTGTCTCTTTTCCTTTCTTGTTGCTTTCATTTTCAACGAAAAGCTCTCCCTTGTACCTACATCTCTATCTAGGTACTGTCCTATTGCTCCCTCCCACTTTAAGCCCACCTTCTTGTTAGAGGCACCTGCACTGACCTTTCTCACCCCTCACTGACATACATTCACTTAAGCCTAGCTGCCCTGTGCTTTCAGCAAGGCCACCAACAACATCCTCATTGCTGTGTTCAGTGAATAGTTTTTCTTTCTTGACCTTAGCCCATTTAGCCTCCCAGGGTGTATTCTGACTCTCCTTCTCCTGAAACCACTCTTCCTCTGATTCCCACAGCCCACTCTCTTATCTCCCACAGTCTCATCTCCCTCACTGAGGCTGGGATTCCATTATATGTCCTGCCTTTGTCACTGCTCTTCTCAACATCCTTTGTGGTTACCTCTTCCTCTACCCATCCTGTAAAAATAGTATTTCCCAAGGGACTGTCACTGGTCCTCTTCACTTAGGTTCATCAACTCTCTTCAACTGGAGTCAGATATGTGGGATTCAAATTCTGACCTTCTCACTTTTCAAACATGTGGCAAAGTTATTCCACCTCTTAAGCATCAGTTTTCTTTCCTGTAAAATGGAGATAATAATAGAACCCACCCCATAGCATACCTAGTAAATGTTACACATTTAATGCATGCTAGCTATTCTTCTTCCTCTTCCTCTTCTTCTTCTTCTTCTTCTTCTTATTATTATTATTATTATTATTAGATACCCTACTCTATTTTTTCAGTCTATACTTTGCTGAGCTTCAGAGCAACTCCTGTATTCAATGTCCTACTGGAGGCCTTTGCCTGGCTGTCCTTCCTCAAACTCCGTATGTCCACAATTGCATGAACCATTTAGCTCCTCCCCAACTGCATTCCTGACCATATCTGAAAACTGGGAGACATCCTTGATACGTTTTCTGCCTTTATCTGTATTTTTCTCCCTAGGCATGTCCCATAAAATATTCCAAGTGGATTTCCCCAGTGCTCCAACCACCAGAATGGTGAAATGCTAACGTTGTAAAAGCTGAAAACTCCAAGATCATAGAGGAGCCCAGGGCTGTAAGATAAAAGGAACTGGGGCCCCGGACTGACAATGTGAAAGGCTGCCTGCCTGGCAGAAAGGCCTGCTTTGAATTTCATGTAAGAAACAATCACCTAGTACTTTATGCCACCAAGATTTTTGAAACTATCTTTCACAGCAACTAGACATGCTTCAACTAATATAAGTCCAAAATATCTGAAGGATTCATGAACTACTCCAATCCCCTCTGTTACAACCCTCCGTTAAGCTTTCATAATCCTTTTTTTAGTAGATCATTGTAATAGCCTCCTAAAAGGTGTGCCTGACTTCACTCCTACCTTTCTCTAATCCATTCTCCATACAGTTGTTGGTGGGGCCTTCACAAATTGTTAGAGGATCCCAAGTTTGATTTTATCCACTATTCCTGCTTGAGGAGATCTGGCACTGATTCCCCATTACTTTCAAGATAAAATCCAACTCCTGCTATGCCATAAGAGGCCCTTCATGAATTGTCTCCACCTACCTGGTGTATCTCTGCTCCTGTCCGTTTGTCTTCCTGGCCAGCCAGAATTAACTATCCACAGTCTCAGTGCCCTGTGCCAGGCTTCCTTGACTGCAAGTCTTTGGGTACGCAGCTCCCTCAGCCTGGAGGAACACTTCTGTGTCTTCCTTACCTAGATAACAGTTACTCATCTTTTAAGATTCACCTTCCCTGAGAGGCCTTCTCTGACTCCTCCAGACTGGGTGAAAGTCTCCTGAATGCACTAATTACCCTTATATTCACATCTTTTATAACATGCATTACACTGTCCTCATAAAATCTGTTTACTTGTCTCTGAATACAGACAATATTTTGGTGTCATTTTCTAGCACAATGTATAGCATATAGTTAGCACTCAATAAATGCTTTTTGAATGAATGACTAGGCAAAGTATAAAAACATAATTACAATACAACGTAGAAAAAGATGGACAATAAAGAGCTGGGTGTGGTGGGGCATGCTTGTAATCCCAGCTACTCAGGAGGCTGAGGCAGGAAGAACACTCGAGCTAGGAGTTTGAGTCCAGCCTGGGCAACACAGCGAGACCCCATCCCTATAAAAAAGAAAAGAAAGAAAAGAAAAATATTAACAACATACCTTTTATTATTAAGTGAAAATTCGAATTGTAAACTGTATGTATAGTACACTGCACACTATGCAATAAACCTACATGAAATATATATGCATGTGGATAAATTTTGGAAATAATCATTCAAGAGACATTTATTTAGCACCTACTCTGTGCCAGATAATACTAATGGAAAGATCAATTAGAATTGATCCATCCTCTCAAAGAGTTTACAGTCTTGGGGTAGGGGGGCAAAGCAATCTTGTTTAGCTAGTGGGAATATTGGGAAATGATTTTCTTTCAAAATTCTCTTTAATTGTTCAAAGCAATACATTTAAAAAACAGAAAACAGTCTATCAAATGCTGCTCATGTAATACTGAAGTCATAAAAATTCAACCTCCATTATCTTGGATCCATCTATCCGCAGTAAATCCTCTTTGAGTTTTTGAGTCTGCCTACACACTGTTGCACACTTTGATCCTTGTTTGGTTTTGCTTCCCCACAAGATTGTCAGTCTCTTGTACACAGTGGATTTGTCTGATTAAACAGGTGCTGGGCAGCCCTTGACTGGCTTAATTTTGCTATCTAGTTTAAGGGCAGCCTTTCTTTTCATACAAAGCAGAAACATTGGGGTAAGGTGGGGTAGGGAAAAGTCTATGCTAGAAATGGAGAGGAACCTTTTTAGAATTACTCAACTCCAAGCCCCTGCTCACCTGCCCTTCAGGGAAACTGAGGGGAGATGAGAACTGTGGGAAGGGGAGGCACCTGTCCCACCACATGGGGAGACCCCTGACCACATGCCCAGTGTCCTGGAGGCCAGAGTTGATGATGATAGTGCTGCTTCCTTTTACATGGTTCATCAGGCCTCACTTGCCCTCTTGGCCCAGACAGGGACAGAAAGAGAGGGAAATCTGTTCCTGGGGGCCTGATGGCCATACCAGGGAAGGGTGAGGGAGAGGAGCATCCTGTTCTTTCCATCAACAGCTCCAGGACCTGTCACGGTCCCTGGCAAACAGCAGACTTTAGTAGATACAGTGCTGGTGAAATGAACCCGTTCAAAGCTCAAGGCTCCTGCTAGTGCCCTGTGTACCTGTGGACAACTTCATCTCTCTGAACCTCAGTTATCCCACCTGCAAAGATCATAACCTCAAACTCCATGTAATTGTCTGGAAGAATAAAATGAAATAGTAAGTATGAACCCACGGAATGAGCTTCAAAGCACTTTGAACATGTGGGGCCTATTTGAGGGTGCAGGGTGGGAGGAAGGAGAGGAGCACAAAAGACAACTGTTGAGTACTGGGCTTAACACCAGAGTGATGAAATAATTTGTACAACAAACCCCTGTGATAGGAGTTTACACATGTCGCAAACCTTCACATCTACCCCCAAACTTTTCTTTTTTTGAAAAAAAAAGAGAGAGAGAGAGAGAGAGAGACTCCAGCCTAGGTGACACAGTAAGACTGTCTCTCTTTCTCAAAAAAAAAAAAAGGCAGAGGGAGCCAGAGACCTTAACAGACATCTCACCAAAGAAGATATCCTCATGGTACATATGCATCTGAAAAGATGTTCCACATTACGTGTTATCAGGGAAATACAGATTAAAACACAAAAAGAGAGAGAGAGAGAAAAGAAAATGGAGGGCAGAAGGCATGGCAGATTGGAAGACTGCCTCTGTGTTCATTTTCAAATACACTAATTACACGAATAGAAACAACTTTCTCATTAACATTCTCATAATCAGTAAAGTGGGTGCTCTAAGTTGTAATATTATACATTCCTTCATAAACTCAATAAAGTTATTGTCATTCTTTATGAAAAAAATGCCTTTAAATGTTATGATTTGTTTCTCATGCAAAATAATGTTCATTAAGTTAATTAAACCCCAAATCTCAACTTTTCTGCAGTGTTCTGCAACCTGTGGACATGTGATGATAATAATGGTGCTCTGCTCCTTATCTAAATTTGTTGGGAACATCGTTGATGCTGACCTCCTAGGATAGAAGCCCTTTGGAGTGGGGACTGCACACTTGGCATGAGGTAGGAACATCCCCCATGTGTCTGGACATGCTGAAGTAGGTACCATAGAGCACTGATGCCTGAGGATGAGGGGCACCTCTGGGGGCAAGCAGAAACAGAAAGAAAGGAGATATTTTTAATATAATTCATCTTCCTCAGCATGTGTCCCCAAAAGATTACACTCCATCCAACACCATGGATCTGGACAAACAATGTAGTGTATTCAGTGGCACTTTGTGATTTCTGCCTCTGGTAGCAACAATCTTTCTTAATAAACAGCTTCATACATCTCACCAAGCACTTGCTGTCTTCCTGAGATGTCAGCATAAGCAGCTGGGTACCACCAGATAGACTTACACTTCCCAGTGGAACACTATATTGCTTATCTCCAAGAATCAAGAACAGGGAGTGTGTGTGTCTGTATGAGTACGCAGATACCCAGAGAGAGAGAAAGAGAGAGACAGAGAGACCACAATTTCTTTCCAGTGTGGGTCTTTCCAATGTCATTTTATAAGGTTCTGGACAGCTTGGCTGGCTGCAGTCCTGATATTATAAAACAGAATTGATTTTCAAGGACTTGAGCCAGGAGAGGGCACACCTGGGAGGCAGCTGTGAGATCAGCACAGAGCAAGGGGGCAAATGCTGAGATATCTTGAAACCTACTGCAGAATAAAGGGTTCGGGGCAACTTGAACCAGAGCCAGAGTTTAGCGCTCCCTAATGGGACTACTGAATTCATCAGGGCCAAGAGAGAACCAAGTGCTAGCCTTTATCTTGAGAGAGGAAGGAGGTTCTGTGTGTGTATGGAAAATTAAAGGTCCGAAGAGGAGATGTAGTGAATGTGTTAAACCTGAAATTACACTGAATGACTTAGAGCTGGATTCTCACTGAAATTTCTTTATTGCAACTATTCCAAAAAGATATCCACTATTTCAGTAGTTTCACTACACACTAAATTGACAAAGGGATTGTTTAGATGAGTGTTCTCAACCCTGAGTTTTCTTTAGAGTCTTTAGAAAATACCCACTCCAGACAAAATGAATCAGAATTTCTGGGTGAGGCACCCAAAGACGGGTAGTTTTAAAAACCTTTCTGTGTAATTCTAATATGCAGCCAGGATTGAGAACTGATGGCTTAGGCTGAGATGAGAATGAGGTACCAAAGGAAACTAGAGAAAGAAAGATTGTGGCTGAAAGATTGTGATTCCTGGGCTTAGCCTCAGACAAGAAAAGTTTCCTCATGTTTATGCTTAAGTGCCAGAACAGAAAGAAACAAGACACCTCAGCCTGTGATGAGTTGGTCAAAGGGTTGGCAACAATGAATTTAATCTGTGACTACCAATCAGAAGCCAAACTCTAAAGACCCCAAAATATAAACAAAACCAGACAAGCTGGTGGATGAATAATACATTTGGTTGTATGTTTCAGTCAACTATCAAGGATTCACAGAATAGAAACCCACTTAAGGTAGCTGAAGATTAGGAAGGTTTGTGGTAGAGACCCAAAAGGTAACTTCAAAGCATCAAGGGATTTGGGCTTCCAGAACCAGGAACCAGACACTCAGGGACTGAGGTGACTCCTTTCACCTCTCGGTCATGTGATCTCCTTCATCTCTGTTCCTCTTCACACATCTGCTTCCTTCTTCCCGTGCATTTGGCTTTCTCCAATTAAACACTTTACACAAGGTCCAACACACAAGTGATTCAGCTCTAATTTATCACTATCTTTCATGTCCAGAGCCCAACACTGACTCACCATTGTTAAGGTGTTTCTTAGTTCAAATTTTCAGCAGAAAAGGATCTGGTCACTAGCCCAGCAAAGGACGGCTGATCTTATCTAGCTTCAGGCAAGGTGTCAATCTCCTCCCATAAACTAGGGTATGTGTGGAAAATTTCATGTGGTTCACAGGCTGAACACTTCAGGAGACCATTGGAAGGGCAGATGCTTATATAGTAGCTATAGGCAAGGCAAGTAAAGATGTCCATCTAATTTCCATCCATAACTGATGAAACAGACACATTTTGCTTTCCCATCTTCTACCTTCCAACATATGGGTGGATATGGGGGAGATAAGGAGGAGCTTGAAAGAACATGCCCTGTCCACACAGGACCTAGTCTAGCATCTAAGAGAGGTAACCACAAATTGGCATCACTCAAAGTCAGTCTACGAATCCTCAACCAGCATTTATGTGCATGATTCTACATGTGTTTCCTTCCTCTGGAAATCACTGAGAAATCCATTGTTGGTGATGTTGAAGTCTAAGGATATTCAGAGATCCTGTGGTAGATTCAGTTTTAACCTCATACTTTCTGCTATACTGTGACATGTGAAAATGGAACATACTTAGACATTAAGGAAGAGTCTCCTACCCTTGGGTTTTTATCTGATCATTTGGAAAATCCTCAGTTAACATGCTATTACAGTGGTTTGACAGTTCACTTGACAGCTCTGAAATAACATTCTTGACTCTTAGATGACAATCTTGTACTGAAACACAAAATGGCTCTTTTCAGAAATTTAGAACTTCAGCCAAGTTTTGGGTTCAAGAAAATAGTGGTGAGTGGATTTTTTTAAGCTCCCCAAATGGATAAATTGTGTGTGAACTCTCTTTATGTCCAATATCAGCTATTGCACCATATAATTGAACTGTCATATGTCCTTTGTTCTTGTAATTAAGGTCGGCTGCACTGAGGCAGGAAGAGTCTGGACTTGGGGGTCATGTTTAAAGGCAGCAACCTAGGGTAAACTTATCCTCCAACCCATGGACAGTCTGAGTATCTTTTTCCCCTCTTTGAAGGTAGAGGCAAAGTGAAAGGAAGAAAGGGTCCACAGGGAGAAGTAGGGGGAGCACTAGCAACAAATGTTGCCAATTTTCACTTTTCCCAGACCCTGTGGTCCTGAAAATTATGACTGTGGCCTCTGTGCAATGCCATCATGCCAATGTGCAATCATCTATTTTAGAACCTCAGATGGTACCAACTATTTTAGCCCTTGCCCAAGTACAGCTATTGCACATTCTGGAAGAAGAAAGAGATGAAGAAGAAGACTAGTACTCGTATCTTACTGACAAAATAAAACACCTTTAAAACAAAAGGATGATTTATCTGGGCTGAAAATAAAACTCCTGCCTACTGAAGTCTGGTGCAGCTGAGTTATCACTATTTTTGTCCTGTAATTTGTTTTATAGGGTACTAATTAACAGGGCAAAGTCTGAAGCCAAGAAAGTAAATCCCATTTTGCTGTTTTCCTTTTCTCTAGCAAGGTGCAGACCTGGTCTTTAATTAAAGTGCAAGTTCCAAGGGTACTATCAGCTACTGAAATCGGGAAACAGTGAGCAGAAAAGATCACGGTGAAACCTGCTGTGTAGAGCTCAAGAAAGATAATGGCAAAGAGAGGAACTGCACAGGCAACCTCCGAAAGAAGAGATTGTTTTCCTCAGATGTCCCCTTCTTATTCATCTTTTATCTGTTCCCCATAACTCAGAATTTCTTCCCTGGCTCTACTCAACTGAGCATATACCACAAACATCCTTTTTAAAAACTGGATTTCAGGCCCGGTGCGGTGGCTCACACCTGTAATAACAGCACTTCGGGAGGCCAAGACAGGTGGATCACATGAGGTCAGGAGTTCTAGACCAGCCTGACCAACATGGTGAAACCCCCTCTCTACAAAAATTAGCTGGGCATGGTGGCGCACACCTGTAATTCCAGCTACTCCGGAGGCTGAGGCAGGAGAATGGCTTGAACCCGGGATGCAGAAGTTGCAGTGGGCTGAGATCAGGCCACTACACTCCAGCCTGGGCGACAGAGTGAGACTCTGTCTCAATAAATAAATAAATAAATAAAAAGTGAATTTCTTTTCCCAGATAATTCCTGTTTCGGGAGCGGCATTTTTTTTTTAAAGGTGGCTACTTTCCCATAAAACACCCCTGTCCCAACCTCCCCCTTCTCTGGGGTTTCTTTTTTTATCTGATCCCTCAGTGATCTTGGAGGCTGGGCTTTGCTGCCCGGCAGGTGCCACTCATCCTTCACCCCTCCCCTCCCAGCTCACCCTCTTCGCCGCCTGGTCTTCTTCACTCCTTTCTCCCTCTCTTTTTCTCTCTCCCGTCCCATTCCTGGAAGTTCTGGACTGGAGGTGGCTGCTCTGGCTTCTCCTCCCTCCTAGGACCCTCAGATAGTATAGGGGGCAAGGGGAGTGCGGCGGGGAGGGTGCAGGATGGGTTGGTGAGGAGAGTGAGTGCTGGGTTCGCACCGGGAGCCGGGAGCCTGACGTCACCACGCCCTGCCTGTCAATCTCCAGCGCGCGCCGCTCGCAGCCGCCTTTTCTGCCACCAACTGTGTCTCTCACTCGCGGCGCCGGCACAGCGACAGGCGCCCCGCGCTTGCCTCCTCCCTGGCCGGGCCGCCTCCTGCAGGCAACTGCTCAGTCCGCGCGGGGAGCTCAGCCCGGCGCCCCGCCTCGGCGCCCATGACCAGCGACTTCCAGAAGTCCTGACGCCCCAGGTGAGCGGCCGAGTTCCCCAGGGAACTTTGAGGATGTGGGGAGAAGGATAGCCAGGGGACGGGTCTTTCCAGAAGAGGAGAAATGGAGCCAAGCTTGACTCCGACCCTCCACTCCCCCCATACACACACCCTAGTCTCTCCTCCCAGACCCCCTTCGCAGGGGTCTCTGGGCTCCAGGGCTCTCCAAGCTTCGCAATGGCAAAAACTTCGCTTTCAGCACCACGGACAGCGTATCTACTGCCCAGCTCCCTGGAAATGTCCTGGTCGCGCCGCCACAACCCGGGCGGCACTCTCCCAGGATGACACTCCTAGCTGGTGCACTCGTATGCGTGTGCAAATACAGGCATCCTTGGAGAACTGATCTGTGTGCATGTGAGTGCATGTTGTCCTGGTGTATATCTGTGCAAAAACTCAGAAGTCCGCATGGGTATTTCACTCACTTACTCAACAGGTATTTATTTTGGGATCTCACTTAACCCATGATTCCCCGATTTGCTCTGGGGTTCCAGGGTGGGGTGGGCAACTCAAGTGGGGCAATGCGAGAGGAGGCTCTATGCGTGGGAAAGTTTCCTGGCAGCCTGAAAGGTACAACTGACGCCTGCACTCCCTCCCTATGCAGGGTGCAAATCCGGCCGCAATGAACGCGAGTGCCGCCTCGCTCAACGACTCCCAGGTGGTGGTAGTGGCGGCCGAAGGAGCGACGGCGGCGGCCACAGCAGCAGGGGGGCCGGACACCGGCGAATGGGGACCCCCTGCTGCGGCGGCTCTGGGAGCCGGCGGCGGAGCTAATGGGTCTCTGGAGCTGTCCTCGCAGCTGTCGGCTGGGCCACCGGGACTCCTGCTGCCAGCGGTGAATCCGTGGGACGTGCTCCTGTGCGTGTCGGGGACAGTGATCGCTGGAGAAAATGCGCTGGTGGTGGCGCTCATCGCCTCCACTCCGGCGCTGCGCACGCCCATGTTCGTGCTGGTGGGCAGTCTGGCCACCGCTGACCTGCTGGCGGGCTGTGGCCTCATCTTGCACTTTGTGTTCCAGTACGTGGTGCCCTCGGAGACTGTGAGTCTGCTCACGGTGGGCTTCCTCGTGGCTTCCTTCGCCGCCTCTGTCAGCAGCCTGCTGGCCATTACGGTGGACCGCTACCTGTCCCTGTATAACGCGCTTACCTATTACTCGCGCCGGACCCTGTTGGGCGTGCACCTCCTGCTTGCCGCCACCTGGACCGTGTCCCTAGGCCTGGGGCTTCTGCCCGTGCTGGGCTGGAACTGCCTGGCAGAGCGCGCCGCCTGCAGCGTGGTGCGCCCGCTGGCGCGCAGCCACGTGGCGCTGCTCTCCGCTGCCTTCTTCATGGTCTTCGGCATCATGCTGCACCTGTACGTGCGCATCTGCCAGGTGGTCTGGCGCCACGCGCACCAGATCGCGCTGCAGCAGCACTGCCTGGCGCCACCCCACCTCGCCGCCACCAGAAAAGGTGTGGGTACGCTGGCTGTTGTGCTGGGCACTTTCGGCGCCAGCTGGTTGCCCTTCGCCATCTATTGCGTGGTGGGCAGCCACGACGACCCGGCGGTCTACACTTACGCCACCCTGCTGCCCGCCACCTACAACTCCATGATCAATCCCATCATCTATGCCTTCCGCAACCAGGAGATTCAGCGCGCCCTGTGGCTCCTGTTTTGTGGCTGTTTCCAGTCCAAAGTGCCCTTTCGTTCCAGGTCCCCCAGTGAGGTCTGAAGGGCTCGCTCCGTGTCCTCTCACCAACACCACACCCCCAACAAGCCAGCCTTTGGTAAGCTTGGTGCCTGCTGATGAACTCTGAGATTCCAATGGTGTGAGTATGACTGTGGAAAGAAAAAGGGACTAAAGAAAAATTCAACAAACTCACAAGGACAAAGAGGCTTGTTGGCACTTTACATATACAGTGTATACATGTGTACATATATATACAAATATTTGTATCTTCTGGAGGTGTTCAGGATGTGGAGCTTCCTATTCTGTGAAAAAACAAGAAAAAGATATGATTGTATACTCAAATTGTACATCACATTTGTCAAACGAAGACATTCCAATACTGCTTAATTATAGCACTTTATTTTTAGCTGCTGAACTGCCAAAACAGTGTTGCCATTTTCAAGGGCAGGGAAAAGGGAGTAAAAGGTGTATTTTTGTTGTATGTGATAGAATATTTTGCTGCACATGCATCAACAAATTACAACATATTTTGTACACGAATAAACCCATTACAAGAATGTAATTTGGGGTATGTGACTGACTATAGAATTACTATTAGAGAGCTGAATTATAAGTGTATGAGTGTCTTTATTTCCTTTCTTTCTTGTTTGCTTGCTTTCTTGCTTTCTCTTGCTTGCTTTCTTTCTCTTGTTTGTTCCAGATAGAGTCTCACTCTGTCGCCCAGGCCTGAATGCAGTGGCACAATCATAGCTCAGTGAAGTCTTGAACTCCTGGGCCCAAGAAATCCTGCCTTAGCCTTCCTAGTAGCTGGGACTACAGGCATGCCACAGCATGCAGCTTACTTTATTTATTGTCTTAAGTTTTTAAAATTTCAATAGATTTGAGGGTACACATGGTTTTTGGTTACATAGATGAGTTCTTTAGTAGTGAATTCTGAGATTTTTGTGCACCTGTCACCTGAGCAGTGAACACTGTACCTGATATATAATCTTTTATCCCTCACCTCCCTCCCAACCTCTCCCCACTCCAAGTCCCCACAGTCCATTATATCACTCTGTGTGGTTTTGTGTCCTCATAGCTTAGCTCCCACTTATAAAGGAGATCATATGGTATTTGATTTTTCATTCTTGAGTTACTTCACTTAGAATAATGGCCTCCAGCTCCATCCAGGTTGCTGCAAAAGACATTATTTCACTGCTTTTTATGACTGAGTAGTATTCCATAGTGCATCCATATATATATAGTCTTTTCTTTATCCAACCCTTGGTTGAAGGGCACATAGGTTGGTTCCATATCCTTGCAATTACAAGTTTATTATGTAGCATTATTCTCCTGAGAAAACCTTAATGTAAAAAAGCATATGCATTTGCACATTGTTCATAAACTTTCACTGAAATACCAAATTTATATCATTGTGGTTGGGGAGGGAGGGTGCAAGAAGGGAGTAATATATTCATGTAACAGTATTCACAGGACAACAAAGGGTTACTGGCGTTATCTGTGAAAGTTAATCTACTCCCTTGGTTACTGGGTTTCAAAAACAAGTATCTGAGGATGTCTTCCTCTCATTCCCTATGCACTTGTGAGTCCTGAAACCACAACTTTCAGTTGTAATTTTTCCAATATGGCAAGAATTTTAAATGTTTAAAATTCATGTTGACTTAATACATTGTTGCTGGCCAGATCTTGTAGTAAAATGCACAGGCTGGTAAAATGAATAAATTCTTCCAAGACAGAATTCCAGTATATATATCTCCAATCTCATGAGGTACACAAAAGTATATCCAGTATCCTCTCTTGAGGTACTCTCATCTTCAAAAGAGGGCACTAAAATCCTTAAGCACTAAACATTCCCATTCCACTGATAGGTATGAGTCATGATGATTCCCCTCCTTCCCTTCTTATAGGATGATGTGAGGATAAATCGGAGAACACGTGAGGGCACGCTCTGAACCCTCTTGAATTAATATGCACACCAGCACAAGTCGTTACTACTCTTAGGCCTTAGGAAAATACACAGGAGAAAATTTATTGAGTTCCCACTATCCTACTACAATTGAGTTCTGAGACACAACTCCAGGGATTGGAACATGGAAGTGAAAAAAAGAAAAAAAAAAAAAAAGACAAGAAGTCTCGAACTCCATAGTGCTACCTTCTAGTGGGGAAGATGGCCTACAATCAAACAAACAATATATAATGTCATGTTAGGATAAATGCTAACAAAGAAAATAAAGGAGGATGAGGGATAGGGTGCTCCAGTTAGGGCGGCCAGGGAAGATCTCTCTGAGGAGATAACATCTAGGAGGAAAGCTCAGTGAAGGGAGAGTGAGATGCATGAGCATGCAAGGGAAGAGCTTTCCAGACAGAGGAAGCAGCAAGTGTGAAGGCTTCCAGGTGGGAGCATGGCCGTCAAGTTCAAGGAACAGCAAGGAGGTCAACGAAGCCAGACAGACTGAGCAAGAGGAAGAGAGGCATGCTGTTAATTTGGAGGACCTGGGATATGATTATCTCAAACTTCACAAGCCACTACAGGGACTTGGGCTTTGACCCTGAGTGACATGATATGATGTTTATTTTTTAAAAAGTCACTCTAGCTATCCTGTTGAAAATAGTCTCTAGGAGGGTCAGAGTGAGAGCAGGAGATAGGGGTTTATAAACATAATCCCCATGAGAAATGACAGTGGCTTGGAGCACAATGGCAGTGGTGGAGATGGTGAGAAGTAGTAGGTTCTAGAAATGTGTTGAAGGATAGATGGGAGGTGGGTCATGAAAGAAAAATGTTCAGAATTCATCAAATGAGGGAATGCAGAGGTCTTTAGTGAGCAAGGGAAAACTGAGGGTTGGGGGGAGTATATTGGGAAGTGTGATGATTAATTTTATGTGTCAATTTGGCCAGACAATAGGGTGCCCAGATATTTGGTCAAACACATTTTGATCATTTGAAGGCCTGAATAGAACAAAAATCTTGGCCTCCCCCGAGCAAGAAAGAAGTCTTCAGTGGCTTTCCCTTGGATTCCACTTGCAACATTGGCTTTTCCTGGTTCTATGGAAGATGGTCTTGAGACTGGAACTACGGTGTCAACTTCCCTGGGTCTTCAGCCTCCTGGCCCACCTTGCAGATTTTGGACCTGTCAGCCTCCATAATCGCTGAACTATTCCTTAGAATAAATGTCTTCATGTGCACATATGTGTGCGCACACACACACACACACATGCACATCCGATGGGTAGGATATATCTATGTACATATACACCCTATTGGTCCTATTTCTCTGAAGAATGCTGACTAATACATGAAGGGTGGCAAATTTAAAAAGTTAGTTTTAAATACCTAGAGAGCGCTCACGTGTGAAGTTAATTCATTTATTTATTTCACAAACACTTCTATAGCACTACTATATGCCAGACACTGCTCTAAACCCTTTACAAATATTAGCTTATTTAATCACCACCTTTATTTAATTCCAAACTGGTTACGTCTCAGCAGGAGGCAAATGGCACACTCAAACAAGGTGACTGAGGAGAGTTTAATGAGGAGACTATTTATAAAAGTGTGAGCATAGTTAAGGGAAATCAACAAGGAATGGTGAAACGCCCCCAGAGCTGGCACCAGCAGGGCTGCGAGAAGGGAGAAGAAGAGAGAGTAATTACTGGAACTAGGAGAGAGGGCTTTAGGTCTTGGCTGTCCAGTAGGAGCTATGGCCTTCAACAGAGGAAGGCAGCAACAACCAACCTAGGGCTTGGTAGGGAGAGATCTGGGAGAATAAATTACTCTCTTCCCTCTGTTCCACCTCTTGATGGAGGCTTCCATTAACTAAACTCAGTCAGAAGCCAGACAGCAAAACAACTCTTTGGTGCAGGCCACACAGATCAGCTTCTCTGGGAACTGAGCAGATAGAGAAGGGTGAGAAGTAGACCTGCTAGTGCAAACAGAGAATATCCAGCACAAACGCTGTGAGCTCAGCACTCTTGTTGCTCCACTTTTTAGCTGAGGAAATGGAGGCACAGAGAGGTTAGCTATGCATATCTGGAATTCAGGACAAAGGTCTAAGCAGGACAAATGAATTAGGGACTTATCAACATATAGGTAGTATGTAAAGCCATGGGTCTAGAAGGGATCACTTCACGAGTACTCGTAGACAGAAAAGAGAAGAGGGCCAAGGACTGAGTCCCAGGAAATGGAAGCATTTAGAAATCAAGAAGAAATTGAGGATCAAGCAAGGGGGAAAGAAAAGTGATCAGTGAGATGGGAGGAAACTAAGAGCACAGTGACCCAAAAAATAAAGAAAAGTGTGTAGGGAAGAAGTAGTCAACTGGCTCAAATGCAACTGAGAGAGTAAGTAAAATGAGAACTTTAAAAAATGGCTACAAATGATGTCATGTGAATGTCTTTGGTGAACTTCACAAGAAAAGCTTCGGGAAAGAGAGAAAAAAAAGCCTGACTGTAGAAGGCACAAGAGAAAATGTATGAGAAATCTAGTCTCCAGCAACTCACAGCAGAACTGTGACCTTTTCAACGCTATAAAACACACTACGTTTCATAGATGTAGAGTTTTACACTGTCTATAAATTCAAATCAGGGAAGATCAGCATTATTGCCAACTCATCAAATTAAAATTTTCTAAAGTATTAACTATCATGGACTCTTCAGCATCACCAGATACTGATTCAGGTCCTATTGTCATCTGGAAAGCATTCAAGTGAACTAAAATGTAAAAGCTCTTGCTGTCAACTTTCCCATATGTGATGGGGAAAACAGTATAATTTCAGAAGTAGAACAAAGAAGTCAATATTATTTTATCTTTTATACTCACAGAGAAAAAAATTTCTTGCAATCATCACATTAAGAAAGTTCAACACTAGAATAATAAGACACAAACTATGGATCTGTCTTCAATGCACTTATTAATATTCAATACCAGCCCTGGTCCTAATCAAAATACTTGAGAGAGCCAAGTGTAAGAAGATACTAAACAATCAAGTTGTTACTAATGCCAGCTTACACAGTTGACCAGGCTGTGTAATATCAGCAGGCTTAATATTAACCAACCTAGGAATATGAAAATATAAAACTGTGGGAATATCTTGAAACGTTTCCACAGAAGAAAGTCGCATATTCATTTGACCTATCAAATATTAATTAAGAATTACCTACTGCAAGATCCTATGCTAGTTGCTAGAAACATAGTCTTTTAAAAGAAATTCTTTAAATTTCTTTATTTTTAATTTTTTTTTGGGTACATAGTAAGTATATATATTCAAACATACAGTCTTGGAGAAAGGCAAGACTCACTCAAACAGCTAATTACCTACCCACTCTGTTGTCTAATGGGCATCCTAAATTTAACACATTTAAAATTGGACCACTGATCTTCACCCTCAAACCTGATCTTTATCCCTTATGTGTAAGTTAACAAAAATGTCATCTTTCTAGGTGTTCGGGTCAGAAACCTTAGGGTCACACTTTCCCTTCTATTTCTCTCATACCTCACAATCAATGTGTCAGCCTGTTGCCTTTACCTTCAAAGAATATCCAGAATCCAGACACTTCTCACCATCCACACCACTCTCATCATCTCTTGCTTGAATTACTATAGCAGCCTCCTGTCTTGTCTCCCACTTTCAGTTTTTGTGCCTATCAGCCCACTGTCTACACAGTGTCTCACCCACACAA
>NW_012116821.1:6341877-6376964 GCF_000951035.1 Colobus angolensis palliatus | reverse complement strand
CTCGTGATCCACCCGTCTCGGCCTCCCAAAGAAAAAAATTTTTTGAGACAGAATCTCTCTCTGTCACCCAGGCTGGAGTGAAATGCCATATAAGGCAACAGATACAACTCTGAGAAGAGTACTAATGAAAAGTATGACAACAAAAGTATGCACAGAATAGGAAAGGATCCAATAGGAATGTCAGGAAAATGTGGAGGTCTCCACTTGGGAGGAAACACCAAGCTGAGTCTAGAAGAACAAAATAAATTTTCAAGGCAAAGGCATTGAAGGGGGCGGTGTTCTAGGCCAAGAGGGTAACATGAAGCACAAAAGCATAGGCCACTCAGAGAAATGCAGGCCATTCAGCATGGCTGGAGTGAATAAGATATAGAGACCAGGGAGTAGGTGGCAGGAGATGAATCTGGAGAGATAGAAGGAACCAGAGCACAAAGAGCTACACTGACAATGGATGTATATGGAAAAGACTGGAACCCAAAGACCATCTGGGAGGCTGGTTGCAGCCTCTTAATGCAAGTGAGAGGTGATAACAGTGTGAGTTAAGCAGGGCAGAGGCCTGGGGAGGAGATGAGCTCAAGAGATCTCAAAGAAGTAGAGTGTCTCAGACTCCATGAGTGATTGTAGGGGCTGAAGAACAGTTTAGAAGTCAAGAGTGTTAAACTGGGTGAATTCACTGAAATGGAAGCATAGAGGGAGAGGAAGATTTGAGTAAGAGAAAAATGAGTCAAGCTTTCTATGTATTGAATTTCAGGATCTGTGAGATATCAAGTGGCCCTGTGGCTTTGGAGCTCAATGTTATTTTATCTTTTATACTTTGAAGCTCCCAAGGATGCTTGGAATGGAGACATAATTTCTGTAGTCATTGACCTTACAGTGGAAGTGAAGCTATGGGAGGAAATGGGAAGAGGCCAAGGTCACAGTCTGGGACCAGTAACATATGGAAGTAGAATGAAGAAAAGAAAAAGAGAAAAGGAGACCTAGAAGTGGCATCCAGCGAGAGCTTGAGAAGCTAAGAGGATGTGATTAAGTGTGTAAAGGCTGACAAGACATCAAGTAAGATGGGTATTGGCAAGGGTTCAATTTAGGAACATGGTGGTCATTGGTGGCTTCAGAGAGAGTAGCTTCCATGGAGAGTAGGATGAAAACTAGATTGAGTGAATTGAGGAGAAAATGGGAATTTTCATGTTTTTCAATAAATTTAGCTTTAAATGGAAGGAGAGAGATAGTGTCTAGAGGGAAATACAAGGTCACAAGATAATCTTTCTCACTTTTAGACTGAGGGGAAAGCACCACATAAACGGAAACACTGAAAACAGGAGAGGGGAAAGATGGCTGACAGAGCCAGGTATGACAGGAGGAGGATAGGGTCCAGGACACAGTGTCAGAGTAAAGAGGAGGAGTATATACAGGAGGAGGTGGGGACACAGTTCCCCTGCTCTGACAGGAGGCAAGGTGGGAATAATTGGTACTGATAGATCTAAGTTTATGGGAGGTGGGAGGAAGTTCACAGAGTTCCTACCTGACAACTTGGATTTATCTGAAGGAGGAGTGTCAGTTAAGAGACTGTTACAAGAAGTATCGAGAACCTGAGCTGATGACATTGGGAACAAAGCTGCACACTTGAGACACTGTAATCATTTAACCAAAGGTAAAGTTCAGATCATATAAGCACTGCAAGGATGTAGAGCAATTAGAATTCTCATAGACGAATGGTGAAAAAGTAAAATGGGGCCGGGCGCGGTGGCTCAAGCCTGTAATCCCAGCACTTTGGGAGGCCGAGACGGGCGGATCACGAGGTCAAGAGATCGAGACCATCCTGGCTAACACGGTGAAACCCCGTCTCTACTAAAAATACAAAAAAAACTAGCCGGGCGAGGTGGCGGGCGCCTGTAGTCCCAGCTACTCCGGAGGCTGAGGCAGGAGAATGGCGCAAACCCGGGAGGCGGAGCTTGCAGTGAGCTGAGATCCGGCCACTGCACTCCAGTCCGGGCGACAGAGCGAGACTCCGCCTCAAAAAAAAAAAAAAAAAAAAAGAAAAAGTAAAATGGTACAAACCCTTTGGAAAATCTTTAGGTGGTTTCTCAAAAGTTAAACAAAGTCCTAACATGTGACTCAACCACTCCACTAGTAAGTATTTACCCAAGAGAAACAAAAGAATATGTCTATATAAAGGCTTGCACACGAATGTTTATAGTAGCTTTATTTTGAATAGCCAAAAACTAGAAACAATTCAAATATCCATCAACAGTGAATGAGTATACAAATGGTGGTACATCCATATGATAGAATGCTACCCTGAAATTAAAAGCAATGAACTATTGGTACATGCAACACTGTAGATATGTCTTCAAATAATTATGCTGAGTGAAAGAAGCCAAACCAAAAAAAGAGCAAATAGAGCAATATTCTGTATATACAAAATCCTTTAAAATGTATAGTGACAGAGAAGATCAATGGTTGGGATTGGGAGTGTAGGAATGGGAGAGAGAGGAAGGGATTGAAAAGGAACACAATGAAAGTTTTGGAGTGATATGTTCCATCAATACCTAGTTTACTGAGAGTTTTTAACATGAAGGGATGTTGAATTTTATCAAAGGCCTTTTCTGCATCTGTTGAGATAATCATGTGTTTTTTTGTCTTTGGTTCTGTTTGTGTGATGGATTATGTTTATTGATTTGTGTATGTTGAACCAGCCTTGCTCCCAAGGATGAAGCCAACTTGATCATCGTGGGTAAGTTTTTTGATGTGCTGCGGAATTCAGTTTGCCACTATTTTACTGAGGATTTTCGCATCAATGTTTATCAGGGATATCGGCCTGAAGTTTTCTTTTTGTTGTTGTTGTGTCTCTTCCAGGTTTGGGTATCAGGATGATGCTGGCTTCACAAAATGAGTTAGGGAGGAGCCCCTCCTTTTCACTTGCTTGGAATAGTTTCAGAAGGAATAATACCAGCTCCTCTTTGTTTTTCTAGTAGAATTCAGCTGTGAATTTGTCTGGTCCTGGGCTTTTTTTGGTTGCCTCAATTTCAGAGCTTGTTATTGGTCTATTCAGGGATTCATCTTCTTCCTGGTTTAGTCTTGGTGGGTTTTATGCATCCAGGAATTTATCCATTTCTTCTAGATTTTCTAGTTTATTTGCACAGCTATTTATTACAAACCCACAGCTAATATCATATTGAATGGGCAAAAGCTGGAAGCACTCCCTTTGAAAACCTGTACAAGACAAGGATGCCCTCTCTCACCACTCCTATGCAACATAGTATTGGAAGTTCTGGCCAGGGTAATCAGGCAACAGAAAGAAATAAAGGATATTCAAATAGGAAGAGAGGAAGTCAAATTGTCTCTGTTTGCAGATTACATGATTTTATATTTAGAAAACCCCGTCATCTCAGCCCCAAAACTTCTGGAAGTGATAAGCAACTTCAGCAAAATCTCAGGATACAAAATCAATATGCAAAATCACAAGCATTCCTTTATACCAATAATAGGCAAGCAGAGAGCCAAATCATTAGTGAACTCCTATTTACAATCACTACAAAGAAAATAAAATACCTAGGAACACAGCTAACAAGAGATGTGAAGGATCTCTTCAAGGAGAACTACAAACCACTGCTGAAGGAAATAAGAGAGGACACAAACAAATGGAAAAACATTCCATTATCATGGATAGGAAGAATCAATATCATGAAAATAACCATACTGCCCAAAGTAATTTACAGATTCAATATATTCCCATCAAATTACCATTGACATTTTTCACAGAATGAGAAAAATCCATTTTAAATTTCATATGGAATTGAAGAAGACCATGTATAGCTAAGACAATCCTAAGCAAGAAGAACAAAGCTGGAGGCATCACGCTACCTGACTTCAAACTATACTATCAGGCTACAGTAATCAAAACAGCATGGTACTGGTACGAAAACAGACATATAGACCAATGGAGCAGAATAGAGACCTCAGAAATAACATCACACATCTACAACCATCTGATTTTCAACAAATCTGACAAAAACAAGCAATGAGGAAAGGATCGCCTATTCAGTAAATGGTGCTGGAAAAACTGGCTAGCCATATGCAGAAAACTGAAACTGGACCCCTTCCTTACACCTTATACAAAAATTAACTCAAGATGGATTAAATACTTAAATGTAAAACCCAAAACCAAAAAAACCCTAGAAGAAAACCTAGGAAATACCATTCAGGACATAGGCATGGGCAAAGACTTCATGACTTAAATGCCAAAAGCAATTGCAACCAAAGCTAAAATTGACAAATGGAATCTAACTAAACTAAAGAGCTTCTGCACAGCAAAAGAAACTATCAGAATGAACAGGCAACCTACAGAATAGGAGAAAATTTCTGCAATCTACCCGTCTGACAAAAGTCTAATTTCCAGAATTTACAAGGAACTTAAACGTATTTACAAGAAAAAAACAACCCCATCAAAAAGTGGGCAAAGGATATGAACAGATACTTCTCAAAAGAAGACACTTACACAGCCAACAAACACATGAAATAAAACTCAACATCACTGATCATCAGAGAAATGCAAATCAAAACCAAAATGAGATACTATCTCATGCCAATCAGAATGGTGATTATTAAAAAGTCAAGAAACAATAGATGCTGGTGAGGATGTGGAGAAATAGGAACGTTTTTATACTGTTGGTAGGAATGTAAATTAGTTCAACCATTGTGGAAGATAGTATGGCGATTCCTCAAGGATCTAGAACCAGAAATACCATTTGACCCAGGAATCCCATTACTGGGTATATACCCAAAGGAATATAAATAAATCTACTAAAAAGATACATGCACATGTATGTTTATTACTGCACTATTTACAATAGCAAAGACTTGGAAGCAACCCAAATGTCCATCAGAGATAGGCTGGATAAAGAAAATGTGGCACATACATACCATAGAATACTACACATCCATAAAAATGAATGAGATCATGTCCTTTGGAGGGACATGGATGAAGCTGGAAGCCATCATCCTTAGCAAACTAACACAGGAACAGAAAATCAAACACTGCATGTTCTCACTTATAAGTGGAAGTTGAACATTGAGAACACATTGACACAGAGAAGAGAACAGCACACACCAAGGCCTGTTGGGGGTTGAGAGGAGAGAACTTAGAGGATGGGTCAATAGGTGCAGCAAACCACCATGGCACACGCATACTCATGTAGCAAACCTGCATGTTCTACACATGTATCCCATTTTATTTTAGAAGAAACAAAGAAAGAAAAAGGAACATTTGGGGTAATGAATATGTTTCTTATCTTAACTGTGATGATGGTTTCACCAGCACATAGATATGTCAAAAGTCATCAAATTACACACTTTAAAGATGTACTATTCACTGTATCAATTATACCTCAATAAGCTTGTAATAAATAAAGGTCAGAAAAAGAGCTATAGTACAATAGCAGATAATTTAAAATAATATCACATGAAAATAAAATGCCAAGTCCCAAGGTGATTTATTAGTCAGAATAGGCTAAGTTGTGCTGCAGTAACAAATAACCCCCAAGTCACAGTGGATTGACACAACAAAGATTTCTCATTTGTGTAATGTTACTTGCAGTGTCTGGGAAACTTCACAATGTAATGCTTCTCTATGCAGCAATATAGCCATTCATCTTCTGGCTCTATACCCTCAACTTGAGGCCTTCTCTGTAATTACTGGGGCAGGGAATAGAGTACTGGAGGGTCTCATGCAAGCAATGAAATGTTTTAGCCCATAAGTGACTGTTCCATTTACAGTTCATAAGTGACTCTTCCACTCACAGACCTAGTCATATGACCTGACCTAATCAACTCTTTCTGAGTGCTCAGAAAGAAAGGGGAATCAGAAATGAATGCATTCGAGAAGATTTTACCATTCATGGCTTCAAGCACAAATACCTCATCTTTGCCATCCCATAATGAACATCAGGTTTCAGATAGAGAAGAGATTTGGAAGGTTCAAACCCAAATTTTCAAATATTATTTAAGACTAGACAGAAGTTTATGGTTCTTTAATAAAACTTATGGAATAAGGATGTTGGGTTTAGTTAGCTGAATACAGTATTAATAAGGAAAAACTTAAGGTAAACATAAAGAAAGGGCTGTTCCAGAGATGAGTCTGATTTTCTAGCCTCAGCCAGACTTTGCCCCTGATCTCACAGCAAGGGAGAATTGTGAAGGTTTAGCATAAACCCTTCTTCACTGTGACAGTAAGCTGTGACTCTGGCACATAACCCAAATGCAGAGCATTCTTGGAAGCTGGGCTAAGCCATAGAAACTGTCCTTTTCTCTTAACCCAAGAAGGGCTAATGAACCTCAGTCCAAAGTATGACTTGCTTTGCCCAATTTAAGCCCTCAATACTCAAACCCATGTCTCAGATCTTGCCACTAATCATTTCAAAACAAACCAAAGCAAATTTAAACCTCCATACCTGGGAAGGGGAGAGAGAGAGATGGACAGAGATAGAAAGAGAGAGAGAGAGAGAAAGAGAGAGAGAGAGAGACCCAGTGGCTAATTAGACTGGACCTAGCCAACTCAGAGGAGGATAGAAAGAGGAACTAGCTAGGCTCCAGACAAGAAGCAGGGCTTGTCCCTTCCACTCCAGCCAGGTAGAAGGGAGTAAGCAGTTGGCCACTTGCCAGATAAACAAACTGGATTAGTATTCTTGTCATTTAGGGGTATAAAGAACAGGAAGATGGGGAGAGAGAAAGAACAGCACCTTACAGTATACCAGGGTTGTTGTAAGGTTTAAATGAGTTAATAAATTAAGTGAGAATAGTGCCTGGTACAGGTGCCTTAGCTACTATCATTATTACTCTCATTGCTATTACTATTAAGCACTCTTCACGAATGCTGAATTTCATAGTCTAGATTTTATAGCTTTAAGTGTGTTTTGCTTTTCAAGTCTTCCTCTATTGCACTCATAAAATATTTCTCATATGTTACCTGTTTTCAGTAATTTGCAAATCTTGAAAATTATCATTTTGATATCTTTAGCTTCTGCTTTGAAAATAACTATTACTGACACATAGTTAAGATTTATCTCCAAAACAGCAATTCAAGTTAATAGTATGTCCATTTTTTCCAATAGACTAAAATGGAGATCTGTGTGTTTGTTATAAAATATTGGTCTTCAGTTTTCTAATAGAATGTTGATATTCAAGAACACCTGAGCAGAATAACTTTAACACCGATTATATCATCTTGGCTTCCCCGAAACCAGTTTCTTCGTACAGAAAAGCTAAACAAAGAGAAAACCAACCAGCAAACAGACACGTTGTCTCTGTCTCTGTCTTTCTCTGTCTCTTTCTCTCTCTCTAACTCACACAGACACAGGCAGACTCACATGCACGCACACACAGAAACACACACACATTATGTACCTGGGAGTCCCTGTGACCTACCAGGGCTCACTCACTGGGAGGATATAATACGCACCCAGTAGTAGTTTGCATTTAAGGATGGTCTGCAAAACTGAATTATTCCCTAAAAAAGTATAAGAAAGGAATTTGTTAGGATAAACTCCAGAGGTATTTTCTTAGCCCGTTTTGTGTTGCTATAACAAAATACCTAAGACTGGGTAATTTATAAAGAAAAGATATTTATTTAGCTCACAGTTCTTTAGACTGGGAAGTTTGACGTTGAGCAGCTACATCTGGCAGCCTCTGGTGAGGGCCTGTACTATATCAAAACTAAGTGGAAAGACAAAACATGAAAGGCAACCTCACTTTATAAGAACCTGCTCTCTCAGAAACTAATCCATTCCCACAAAAACTAATCCAGACTTGGAAGAAAGACATTAATCCATATTAATGACCTAATCACCTTTTAAAGGCACCACCTCCCGGCACTAGCACCCTGGGGACAAAAATTCAACACGAGTTTTGGTGGAGATTAACCAAATTCAAACCATAGCACATATTCATAAACTGCAAGACCGACATTTCCAGCCAGAGTAGTGGCTGGATGAACACAGACATGAATACAAGGCAAAGAAGGGCCTACAGTCACTAAGAGATTTCTGAGTACAGTCACCTATCAAGCACTGCACATTGGGTGGGATGAAAAGGCTCTATGTCTTACAGGCTGTCTGAGTATGCAGGAGAGAACTGTGCGCCACAGACCTCCTTTGTGTCTGAGCTTAAATCGTAGCGTAACCAAACCCTACAATGATTACAGTGCCTTGCTGTAGGGTGTTACCGTACTATTGAAATAAGCCTTGTATTAAAAGAATAATTTCCCCTAGATTTTAAAAATTACTATTATTAGGGAAAACACACAGTAAATGAGCATGAGACAGCACTGTTACTTTTACTGGAAGGGTGTTAAATTTGTGTTTTGCAAATATTATACACAGGACAAATATGAAAACTATGGCAGAAGGTAAAGACAGCTAAATAATAATTTGAGAACATTTTGGTAAATCATATTTCCCCTATTGTGTATGACCATCCACTTTATTACTGAAATGTCCGACAGCTGATAACATCAATTTTTGTTGCTGAGGCATTTAATTACTATGTGACAGGTATCACTGAATGGGCTGGTACTAAACCAGCAGAACTTTCCACGCCACGCAAAGTGCATGTGAAAGCCAGTCTGCCTGGGACTTGCAGCTTGAACTTAACTCCAGGATCCTGTGACTATTTGTGACCTTCTTCCTCTCCACATAGGGCCATCTTCTCTATCCAGGGAGCCAACTGTGTTTGCTGGGGGTTTTGGTTGTAGCATCAGAGGGAATCAGGTTGGCAGGGACCTTAGAAGCCATCTTTTGCAACTCCCTTGGCTTTCCATGATATCAGGTCTCAGAGAAAGAGGGCCACTTATTCAAGATTGCACAGCTAGCAAATAGGGAAGACAGATTTGGGATTCAGTTTACCAGGGCTTCTTACCACATAAGGTGTTCAGCATTCTGTCAGCCACACAGGCCCAGGTGTGTTCTCGCCTGTCTTTATAGCCCCTCTCTGGCCCTGCCTCTGCTCTCAGACATGTCCCTTCCTTACGTCCTAGGAACACAGCTGGGCCAGCACTCCACCACCAACCCTGGTGCCCAGGCTGAGCTCCAAGCATTATTAGGGGTGGTGATGCAAGCCTGACCTTTGGCAAAGAGGGTGCTGATTGCTTTCAGAGCCTGACACTCTGTCTTCTGGACATAAGGCCCAGAGGGGATGGTCCCACAGCTCCAGAGTTCTTGCCTTTGATGTGATGAGGGGAAGGGAGTGTGAGCCCCATGCTCTGCTTATCATTCTCTCAGGGCTCAAAATGTGGCTGTCTTTCCTCTTTCTTTCAGAGCTTCACGAGACAAAATGATACTACCAAGGAGGCAGAGTCTGATGGCAGCTTCCAGGTCTATTGTTGTAGACAACTCTCTTTGGCTAAGCATTCAGGGAGCTAGTAGACAAGTTGAGCCATCATCCCTAATACCAGAGTCAAACTCTCCTGAGCTCAGTAATTTAGTCCAGGACCTCTTTCATGTCTTGTTCAGTGCATTCAGCACCATCTTCAACATCAAAATTATGCTGCTGGCCATCCTAAGGTCTTTAGGTAAAGCTTTTGGCCCAGGGAGTCAAAAGAGTTTTCTACCTCTTCCATCTCATCCATTTATGTTTAATATAGATCAATGAGTTAAAAGTTTTAAAATTATTTTATTAAAAAATTAGAAGAAAATACAAGTGAGTATCTACCTCTCAAATCTCTGGGGTAAGGAAGACTTTCTAAAAGCAGTAGGCAAAATTACGAAGGTACATAAGAAATTAAAGCATGTGTGCCAAAACAAGCCCTGCCAGAAACAAAACTAAAAGACAAAGAACATAGCAGAGAAATTATGTAAAATATATATGATGTACTACTCAGCCATAAAAAGGAGTGAATTAATGGCATTCGTAGCAACCTGGATGAAACTGGAGACCATTATTCTAAGTGAAGTAACTCAGGAATGGGAAACCAAACATCGTATGTTCTCACTCATAAGTGGGAGCTAAGCAATGAGGATGCAAAGGCATAAGAAAGACACTCTGGGGACACAGGGGGAAAGGGTGGGAAGGGAGTGAGGGATATAAGACCATAAACTGGGTTCAGTATATACTGCTCAGGAGATGGGTGCACCAAAATCTCATGAATCACCACTAAAGAACTTACTCATGTAACCAAACACCAACTGTTTCCCAAAATCCTATGGAAATAAAAAGTTTAAAAAAATTAAAATAGGCCAGGTGCAGTGGTTCACACCTGTAATTCCAGCACTTTGGGAGGCCAAGGTGGGTGGATCCCTGAGGTCAGGAGTTCAAGACCAGCCTGGCTAACATGGCAAAATGCTGTCTTTACTAAAAATACAAAAATTAGCTGGGTGTGGTGGTGTGCACCTGTAATCCCAGCTACTCAGGAGGCTGAGGCAGGAGAATCTCTTGAACCCGGGAGGCAGAGGTTTCAGCGAGCTGAGATCATACCACTGCACTCCAGCCTGGGCTGACAGAGCAAGACTCCATCTAAAAAAAATTAAAATAAATATATAAATAAAATATGTATGACAAAGGGTTTACTCCCTTACATATGAAGAATTTTACAAATCAAGAAAATGTTAATGAACTCAACAGGAAAATTGACAAAAATATAAAAGGTATTTCCTGAAGGAAAATATAAAAGGTATTTCCTGAAGGAAAATGAATGACTTGGATTGTATTGCCAAAGAAATGTGACTTAAAATGAGATGCCATTTCTTATCTAGCAAGTCGGGTAATTTTAAAAATGAAAGTATAAAATATTGACAAAGCAAAAATCATAAAGTCTGTTGGGCTTTAAATATGTGTAGAACTAAAATAAAACAATAGTAAATTTTTTTTGTCTAAGAGTAGAAATGTGTGAATCAGGAAAAAACTGTATGGTGGAAAAGTTAACAAAGCCTTTGCAGTGTCTGGGAAATTGTGACAGTACTGTATTAGTTTCCTAGGTTCCATCACAAATTATCACAAACTGCATGGCTTAAAACAACAGAAACTTATTCTTTCACAGTCCAGGAGGACAGCAATCTGAAAACAAGTTTTCAGGAGGACTGTGCTCTCTCTGAAGGCTCTATGGCTGAATCTGTCCTTTCCCCTTCCAGTTTTGGGTGGCTCTAGACATTCCTTGGCCCATGGCTTCATCACTCCAATCTCTGTTTCTTTCTTCACATGGCCTTCTTCTGTCTTCTCTTCTTTCTCTTATAAGGATGTCTATCATTGGATTTAGGGCCCACCAAGATAATCCAGGATGGTCTTGTCTCAAGATTCTTAATTACATATCCAAAGAGCCTTTTCCTAAATAAGATCACATTCACACATATTTTTTTTCAGCTTTTATTGTTGTTCTGTGTGGGAGAAACAGTTTATTACAGGCTAGCCCATCATAGTCAGAAATCCCTAATATGTTCTTAATGGATATCATTCTATTTGAATGTGTTTCTGCAGAATGTATGGTTTCCATGCATGTATTTTATATTTACATTAACGGCTTTGTGTTGTGTGAGATCACATTGAATGAATTCCTTACCTTTTTCTCTCAGCACCATGCCTTTAAGCTATGTTTGTAGCAATGTGAATATCTAAATTATGCTTCTCACTATTGAATCTCACCGTGTGCTTTTACCACATTCTGGTCTCCCCGTAAAGAAGCCCAGATGACTCTCAACTTCCTAACACTACAAACAATATCAGAATGAACATTCCCAGGTATTTTTGAACTATATATACCTAGGAGCAGAATTACTAGGTCACTTGACCCAGAATTTCTCAGTCAAATAATGATGACATTTGACTAAGTAGTATTAAATAGCTTTCCCAAATGGCTTTATCTCTACCTCAATTTTCCAGTATTGTGGAAGAGTATTTGAAATTTTCTGTACAGCAGAATAGATGCAGTAGTGATGCTAATCATTGTGGTCTCATCCCCCACACCCGCTTCCTGTTCTGGAATCCTTAGTTTTACCACATTAACTAGTTCCCACAAGCCACGGCTGATTGACAAAGCCAGGATCTAGGTCATGCCGAGCCACTTAGATTCTTTCTACCAAGAACTTGGGATAAGAACACTAAAAAACCCAGTTAGAAAATAGTAGACACAAGGGAGAATCAGTCGAGAAAGAGAGATTCAGGGAATGGAGGCTGGTACATACACATGGCTTCATTAGAGATGGAGGGAGCTGTTTATCTCTGTAACTCTCTCGACCTGGTCATCATGGATGTGGCTGAATTTTGGTTTCTATTTTGGATGTCTATCAGGATAGTTGTTTGTTGAATCCTTACAAAAAGCCTTGACTTCACCTATACTAGCTCAAATGGGCTAAGTTTCTAGCAACCAAATAGCTCCTAAGAAAATATGTAAAGTTGGGCTCAGTGACATGTGCCTCTAGTCCCAGTTACTCAGGAAGCTGAGGCAGGAAGATCACTTGAGCCCAGGAGTCTGGAAATACAGTGCACAGTGATTGTGCCTATGAGTAACCACTGCGCTCCAGCCTAGGCAACACTGTGGGACTCCATTTCGGAAGGAGAGAGGGAGGGAAAGAAGGAAGGAGGGAGGGAAGGAAGGAGAGAGGGAGGAAGGGAGGGAGGAAGGGAGGGAAGGAGACAGGGAGGGAGGAAGGGAGGGAAGGAGACAGCAGGGAGGGAGGAAGGAAGGAAGGAAGGAAGGAAGGAAGGAAGGAAGGAAGGAAGGAAGGAAGGAAGGAAGGAAGGAAGATGCATAATATTTTCCTGTCTTAGTAGACAGAGCACAATGTTTTTGTAAATAAAGTTTTATTGGTACACAGCCAGCTTGTTCATTTATACATTTCCTATGGTGCTTTCAAGCTCCCCCAGAGAGCTGGAATGCTCTAGCAACTGGTTTTATCTCTTCCCTCCTTATGGTCACCTGCTCTTCGTTGTTCCTTTTCCACCCTTTGGTAGGATTGCAGCACCATGGTCAGTTTCTCCTGTATCTGGCACTTCTGCTGATGTCCGCTGGGCCCTCGCCCTTGCTGTGGCTTTCTTCCCTCTTTTCCCTACAGTTTCTTACTTTGCACTTTTGCCTCGGAACAATGGACTTTTACAGCCAGCATCGGTCATCCTAAGCTTTGCTGGGGAACTGTCCAGACACTCTGCATCTTTTTTAGTCGTTTCATTTGACATTCTCATTGATTATTTTCATCATAAATTAGTTTTCTCTTCAGATCCTCTACATTGTGGAAAGTTCTGGGAACCAAGCAGTGGAAAAATACAGAGGATTTCAATAGTTCTCCAGGACACGTGAGATACCAGGCATTGGAACGGGGGAACCCCTGCATCTTCACTCAGATTCTGCTCAGGAACCTCCCCAAGCCTCTTCCTGTACTGCCCCAACTCCACACAGGAAAGGGATAGGCCAGGGCCCAGATAGGCACCTCTGCAGATTGTCTTAGCACACAGAGACCTCACCCTCAAGTACATCCTGCCCCTTAGAATTATCAGTGTAGCCATCTTTGGGGTGAGAGATGTGAGACAAGGCAGAGGCCCTAGATACCCAAGTCCATCTAAAGTCTCCCAAGAGGTAGGTTTATACAAAACAACCCTGGGCAGATCATGAAGGATGTGATTTCTGCTCATTGGTGGTGGCTGGTGTCCTGGGAGTTGGACTGGGACCTCAGTCCTAGCTCTTCTCCTGAATGGCCATGTGACCTCAGATAAGGCCCTTTACCTCTCTGGCCCTCAGCTTGTTCATCAGCAATGAGGGGTTTTTGACTGAGATAAGTTCTGAAGCCTCTTTTAACCCTGCCACTCTGTTCAGAGCAGTTGACTCGCCAAGATCCTATCTGTGAGGGAGCACAGAGAGATGCTATGTTGGCTGGGAACTAGCCTATTCCTTGGGATCTCAGGGAGGTCCCTTGCTTAAATATCTTGGGAGATATTTTGGGAGCCCACTCTGTGCTTTCTGGCTTTGACTGCAGCAGAAATGCTTTGGAACTTGGTGGGATTTCATATTCTAGCAGTTCCTTCCCCACAAGGCTCCAACTCCATTGGAAAAAGGTCTATGAACAGCAGAGAAGTGTTCTTTTCACATCAGTTATTCTACTTAAACCCCCAGTAGCTCCCCGTTGCCACTAAAATAAAGTCAAATTCATTAACATGACTAATAAGGGTTTATGAAGAAAAACCATTAATAACACGATCCCTGCCAACTTCTTCCCACTGATCTCCTCTCCCTGGATATGCCTAATGTCTTTCAGTTTTTAAATATGCTGGCTTCTATCTATCTCCAAGGTTTTGTGTGTACCGTTACCTCTTGCCTGAACTATTTTCATCTTGCTGCTCCCACGTCTTCCCAACTGACGACTCATACTCAGGTCTTAGCTTCCATGTTCCTCTATCTTACTTAGATCTTAGAGTTCATGTTCCTCCTTCATACTCAGGTCTTAGCTTGTATATTCCTCCAGTTTCGATCAGATTAGGTCTCTATGAGGTGTTCCCCAAATGCCCTGAACTCCATCACCCCACCTGGTATTCTTCCCCCTTCATAACAATTATTTGTTAAATTGTCTGTCTCCTTTCCAGACTGTTAGCTGCAAGAAACCCTGCCCTTTATCACCACTGTGTCCTAAGACTTTTGACAAACCGGGTCTATAGAAGGTACTAAAAAATGTACATGTTAAATGAGGGCTATGGAAGGAATTCTTCCTCTTCATGAGAGAGATACCTTCGTTCTTTGGCACTTCCATGGCAACTGGCCCAAGAGCCTCAAAGATGTTCTAGTTAAGTGACTTGATGGTTAGTTAAAATGCTGAATGATGGAGAGATGTCTACTGGGGTTGGAAGGACTCCAAGTGGGATTCCAGACAATGCCAATGACTGGGAATGATGAGGCTATTAGATGTTGTCAGCACATCACAGCTTCGGGAGGCAGCTCAGCTGACCAATTAAATAGTTAAAAAGCAAAAAGTGAAGAGAGTCAACTTTTAACCAAAGAGGGCATTAAATCCTTCCCACTTTGCTCTCTTGACTCATTAGCTAATTTCCAACAGTCTAATGCCCCAGTATAGCAGGATACTCCTTTCCCCCAACATCTTACAGTGCCCTCAGGCATCTGGAAGCCACCCAGCCTGGCTAACCCACATATCCCTGGGAAAACTGTGGAGTCCCAGAGGCAAGGAACATCCAAAAAGCCAGCTGGGAAGTCTGAGAAATCTACTTGCTACTGAAGGGTCTGCTAATTGAAGCAGATAATGCATTAGAAAAAGCATGGTTGCAGCATATCTTATATGTAAATGGCGTTTAATGAGCAAATAGTGTTTAATGAGAAAAATGCTTATTAAGAACTGCTTACATATAAGACACACTGCAACTATGCTTCTTATATTTTCAGAGGCAGCTACTGCAGCTGAAGAAAAACATACATTTTCTGTCACATAGGTTAGAAGACCTCATATGTATAAAATATTAGATAGAAATATAATGTGGGGCTCAGTCTACTTTTGCTAAAACAAAATAAGGTAAAATACTTCATTTGGGTTTATCAAAATATTTGCTATTTAAAATGTTCCTTTGACTGAAGAGCAGTCCTCCCTCCCTGGGAAGGTCATCCTATTCCAACCAGCCTCTAAGATCGATTGAGCTGACTTTGGTCAACAGCATGTGTTATGGGTTCCTCCTGGCCATCCTGTGACCTGGTCATTTTTTGTGCAGCCACCTAGCTTCCATTCCCTCTTCTCATGGCCCTTTTACTTGCACAGTGTCCTGTCCTACTTTGCCAGAAATTGGACAGAGAACCCAAGCTAGGTCAACCAAACTCTTTCCTGCAAGATCTGATTCTTGACTGCAACGCCTTAAGGACGGAAAAGACTGCATCCATTCTAAGGACAGTGGCCAGGAAAAAAGGCTGGATGCTTTCTGCTGTCTCACTGCCCAGAGCTGCTCTGGTTCCTGTTCTTGTGCCTATCCTGGTTCTCCATCCTTCTGTCCATTATGTGAGCTTCTCAATATCTCTCAATATATTACCTTTGTGCTTAAGGTGATCTAACTTGGTTTATGTTGTTTACAACTAAAGAATCCTGATATAAACTTAGATCCTTATGTGAAGATATTTTAAAGTTCAGAGTTATTATTTTAGGTTTATGACACAGTGTTCAGTTTAAAAAGAAAGATGCAAAACCATAGGTACATTGATAGCTATTTGAATTAAAACAAAACAACTGTTTAACAGAGAGTAAAAGAGTACAAGAAAATATACTAATGCTGAGAGTGGTTATGTTAAGAAAGGGGCATGGATCATTTATCTTATTTTTCCTGCATTCTAAATTATTTGTGATATAGCACATTAATAGTGGAAATGTTAATTTATAAAAAAGAAAATATAAAATGAGACTATGTTATCTAGTATTAGAGACAACATAGTATTGTGACCTTCTTACAAACATTACAAATGTATTACTTGGCCTCTTGTTCCAAATTTCTACTTTAATTTCCTGCCAGGATTCTCAACACACAGTAGCAGAGTCAACTCTTAATCAACTCTTAATCATCTAGCAAAGAGCTGGAATGGCGTGGGCTCACAGCAATTGTCTCTCCGTAAGAACAACCACCCTGCAACACATTTTAGAACTGAGGATGAGTCACTCAAAAGTACGCTTGCTGTTAGGGTTTTACAAAAAGTCTTTCTTACCAGTAAATAGTGGAAGCCATGATACTTGGGAGTCCACCAAAGTGAGAAAGGCAGCTTTAATCCACAGAGATTTTAAAGAGCTTAGGAAGAACATTTCCTTCTTTTAGGCTAATTAATTCTAAATTAAGAATTTATTTAAAAATTGAAAAAGACAAGAAAGCCCATGCTTACGGTTCTGTTGAAGAATAGGCAGGAGAAGGAAGGTAAAATCTGAGTTGACTACGTGATTTCCGTGTTTGTTAATGTCTGCTTATATTTAAGCAGGAGATCTTATTTCTCATGTGTATTAGTTTACAATGGCTGCTGTAACAAATCACCACAAACTTAGTGGTTTAAAACAACACAAATTTGTCTTTGCTGTGCTTTGTCCACTCCAAACCTCATGTTGAAGTCTGAGCCCCAATGTTGGAGGTAGAGCCTAATGGGAGGTATTGGGGTCATGAGGGCAGATCCCTCACAAATAGATTAATGTCCTCCCTCATGGGCATGTGAGTTCTCACACTAGCAGTTCCCATGAGAGCTGGTTGTTAAAAAGAGCCTGGGGCCGGGCACAGTGGCTCATGCCTGTAATTCTAGCACTTTGGGACACCGAGGCAGGCAGATCACGAGGTCAGGAGATCAAGACCATCCTGCCCAACATGGTGAAACCCCATCTCTACTAAAATTACAAAACTTAGCTGGGGGTGGTGATGCACGCCTCTAGTCCCAGCTACTCAGGAGGCTGAGGCAGGAGAATCGCTTGAACTTGGGAGGTGGAGGTTGCAGTGAGCCGAGATTGCACCACTGCACTCCAGCCTGGTGACAGAGTGAGATTCTGTCTCCAAAAAAAAAAAAAAAAAGAGCCTGGAAGCATCTTCCTCACTTTCTTGCCTCCTTTCTCACCAGGTGATCTCTGCACACATGTGTTCTCCTTCACTTTCTGCCATGAGCAGCTTGAGGCCCTCATCTGATGCAGATGCTCAATCTCGAAACTTTCAGCTGAGAACCAAGAGCCAAATAAACCCTTTCCCTTTATAAATTATGCAGCCTCAGGTATTCCTTTAGAGCAACACAAAACAGACTAAGACACTTAAGGTTCTGGAGGACAGAAATCCACAATCAATGTCACAGTACTAAAGTTAGCAAGGCTGGTTTCTTCTGGAGGCTCTAGAAGAAAATCTACCTGCTGTGGTTTGAATGTCCCCTTCAAAATTCACGTTGAAATTTATTTGCTATTGTGACAATATTAAGAGGTGGGACCTTTAAGAGGTGATGAGATCATGAATTAGATCTGCTTTCATGAACTGATTAACGATGGTATCTCAAGAGTGGGCTCCTGATAAAAGGAGAGTTGGTCTCCTTCCTCTCTACCTTGTTTGCTCTTCTGCCAGGGGAGAATACGGCAACAAGGTTCTCACCAGATGTGGCCCTTTGATTCTGGACTTCCCAGCCTTGCAAACTGTAATCCAAATAAACGTTTATTACTTCCAAATTACCCAGACTGTAGTATTCTGTTGTAGAAGCAGAAAACGAATTAAGACACTATCCCTGGCTTTTTCCATCTTCCAAAGGCTGTCCTCATTCCATGGCTGTGTCACCATCGTGACATCGTGTCACCCTTTCTACTCCTGCTTCCATCATTACATGGCCTTTTCTTGTCTGACTGCAACCTTCTTGCTTCTTATAAATATCTTATAAGGATCCTTGTGATTACACTGAGCCCATGCAGATAATCCAGGATAATCTCCCTATGTCAAGATCTGTAACTTAATCACATCACAAAGTCCCTTTTGCCATGTGAGGTAACATTCACAGCTTCCAGGGATTAGGACACGGACTTTAGAGGAAGCGTAGCCATTATTCAACCCACCACACTATTGTATAGCAAAAATACTCTATTTGATTAAAATTAACAAATACTTTTGAAAATATAGAGAATATTTTTTAATTAGTGAAAGTATGTTATATCTGTTATGTGTGATAATTGTACTGTAATGTGGCCAAAAAAAGTGCCCAAATTAGAGAGGGCTCATCTTTTAATAGCTTCATCCATTTTTCTGATAGAGATGAATATTTAAGATAAAACTAGTATTTGTCTCATAGCTATGAGGCCAATAATTTTTTAATGATACAAATATATGTTTTAAAATTAACATATTGATTGAGTCTTCTTGGCTTGATTAGCAATGAATCTATTTTATTGTAGGGATTAAGAATTTCTAATTGTTACTTATATTCTATATGCATGTCCTCTAACTTGTCCTCTACATGCATGTCCTCTAACCAGCATCCTTTCTACTGGTCTGAAGAGGAACTACAAGGTGTTAAATACGAGAATGTCACTCCAGCTTGAAGCACTGGTGCCTCAGCCCTTATCAATCTGGGACCCAATTAAGAACTAGAAAGTAAGCAGGAACAACATCTGAGCCTCCAGAGCAAGAGGTGCTGATGCCCCTTGACTTAGCAGCCTGCATTCCATTTCCAGGAGCCCAGTGGGCTTCACACAGAGCCATATGGCTTTGACGTTAGACAGCATTCTAATAAACATGATTATCTGCTTCCCAAGGAGACAGAAGTTCATGGGCGTATCAAGTTGGAGGCTGGGTCTTGTTGAGTGGAGTACTTTACTATAGGTGGACATAATGACCACAGTAACAGTGAGTTGATTAGGAAATACGCAGGAATATAAATGTGCACACACACGCACACACATACACACAACAGACACACTTTCTGAGACTTGATTTCAGTGGATAAAGCAAACCTCATGCCTCTGAACATGTAATTCTTGTTCAAAAAGCTTACTTTTCATTGTCTAAAAAAGACAGGCTTTTTGGTTAATTATCCTTAAGAAAACAGGGAATTATTTAGGTTATTTAAAAAAGAGTTTCACAAAAATTAAGATTTTTTTCCCCCTAATTTTCTGAAAAGTATAAAGTCTCAAGCATCCAGAAAACTTGGCTTTCCTAAATGATTTACTCTCTGGTATCCGGGTAGGTATAATTTTTTTTTTTTTTTTTAAGATGGGGTATTGCTCTGTCACCCAGGCGGTGGTACAATCATAGTTCACTGCAACCTTGAACTACTCGCATGAGAGATCCTTCTGCCTCAGCCTCCAGAGCTGCTGTGATTACAGGCACACACCACCATGCCAAGCTAATTTTTTAAATTTTTGTAGAACAAGGTCTCACTATATTTCCCAGGTTGGTCTCAAACTCCTGGCATCAAGTGATCCTCCTGCCTTGGCCTCCCAAAGTGTGGAATTACAAGGGTAAGCCACCATGCCCAGCCTGATCTTTTTGCAAATTAAATATTCATTAATTTGCAGTCTACTCATTCAGAATTTTTTATAATTCTATCTCAGCTGGAATAGCTAAAATTTTGCCTTTGAATAATCCACAAAGAAAGAGTTTGCCTAGCAAACTAATAACATGAATAAGACTTCAGAAAGATATATGTGGTCTGCTTATCTAAAAAATGTAAATAAAATCCTTTGAAATCTTTTTATTCAAACAAGCTTCTCAGATATGTATTTTCTGTTCATTACTCTTAATATGGAAACATCCCAATACAAGCTTCAGTGTATGTCAGTTTTTTAAAGCTTTTTTAATATATTTAAAATTTAGACTGACCACCTCAGTTTGTCCAGATTAATGACTCTCTCCCTGTGCATTATACTTTAATTAAATCAGTGGTGACTAATTTAACAAATAGTTGGAAAACTATTTAAGCAAAGTGAAATGATTTTCTAAAGGCATAATAACCATTAATGACCACAGTTCAAGATATAAATTATACCTAAAAGACTTCCTTTGTTAAGTTCAAAACATCAAACACCATTTTAATTGAAAAACGAAGTCTAATGTATTTAACACTCAGCAAAACTTACAAAAGCTTTACAAGCATTTTCCGGTTATCCTAATTTTTCTTCCATAGCCTTACCTAAAAACAATGGGATAACAATTTTCACTTCTGTAAATCACAAACATCATAACCAACAGATCAAAAACTGAACTTGCAGGCATAGGAGAGTCTGAATGCAGTCTTGTGAGATAACCAGAGACCTAGGGTCACACATAGATGCAGATAGAAACACATCTCTTAGGAGATGAACCCGGAAGGTTAAGGCCAGTATTTAACATTTTCGAATTTAAAGCTAGCTTAGCATCTTGCTACTTTATGTTCAGAACAGTTTATAAACAGGCGATTGAATCTGATTACATAAACTATTTAAGTTAAATTTAGCCTAACAATTATTTTGCTTCCTCTAGCAACTGAATTTGGTCAATCAACAGTTTATGACTAGATAGAAATTGGTTAATACCTTTGATTTCTGAACAATTGGTTATTTCAGCTTTGGTTTAAAAGACAAAAAGCTTTGACAAAATAATATTCTATCTTGGATTTGCATGGAACTTATCCGGGAGTGGAGTGGATTACTATGGATGAAACCAGATGGGCCATGAGCTGATAACTGCTGAAGCTGGGTGGGGCATACACAGAGATTCCTTACAGCCTTCTCTCTACTTTTGGTATTTTGATATTTTCTGGCATAAAAAGGAAAAAACTATTTGTATTGAAGACAGTTGAAAGAAAACAAGACAATACTAGTTTAGCTAGCTGGGCAATCTCAGCCCACTTGCTGTTTTGATAGGATTAGGTCCAAAGAATTCCTGGGTGAACAACTGTGAGATTTCTTTTCTTTCTTTTTTTTTAATTTTTGGAGACATGGTCTCACTCTATCACCCTGGCTGGAGTGCAGTGGTACGATTATAGCTTACTGTAGCCTGAACCTCCCAGGCTCAAGTGATTCTCCCACCTTAGCCTCCTGAGTAACTGGAACTATAGCCATGTACCACCATGCCTGGATAATTTTTAAATTTTTTGTAGAGATAGGGTTTCAGCATGTTGCCCAGGCTGGTCTCAAATTCATGGGTTTCAGCAGTTCTTCCACCTTGGCCTCCCAGAGTGCTGGGATTACAGGTGTGAGCCGCCATGCCAGGCCTGAGATTTCCATATAATAATAATTCTGAGATTTTTCAAGCCATCCTCATCCTCCTTGCATGGGAATTGACCATGATTCAGTATCTGATTTCCAGTGAAAATGGGCGCATATGAAAAAGTACACCTACACCTGTACATTTAAAAACGTGTAATTATACCCCTACGTTGTTCTCAGAAGGATTTAAGATATTTGTGCACATGTGAAATAAAACTTAAATTAGTTTTGCCATTTAGAATTTTTCTCCCTAAAATAAAGTTCATGAATATGTATTTTATATTTGCATAAAAAAGGCAAACACCTTGTCATGAGACCCTTTTGTTCAGTTGGCTCACATCACTCAAGCTAACAATGAGAGACTTACCTATTTACACACAGAATGTTTGATTGCTTTTGATTGAAATGTGATTAAGATCAGAAAAGTTGCCCCGGTAGGAATTTTACTTTTCTTCAGTGACGTCCACTTGAAATTCTCGTTTGATGACTCCTCAGATTGTTTCTGGTCATGGAAGTGGGGGCCCACACCTTGTGTCCATACGCATTTGAGTGCAGGTGTTCTAACCTGACAGGAAGGTACTTTCTGGTAGGGACTCATCTGCATTCTCCTTTGTCAACTCATCACCCATCACCAATAAAAGTCTTGGAATCAAAAAGTAGGAAGAAATTTCCTAGCTGGGCATAGTGGCTCATGCCTGTAATCCCAGCATTTTGGGAGGCCGAGGTGGGTGGATCACGAGGTCAGAAGTTTGAGACCAGCATGGCCAACATGGTGAAACCCCGTCTCTACTAAAAATACAAAATTTAGCTGGGTGTGATGGCAGGTAACTGTAATCCCAGCTACTCAGGGGGCTGAAGCAGGAGAATCGCTTGAACCTGGGAGGCAGAGATTGCAGTGAGTGGAAATCATGCCATTGCACTCCAACCTGGGCAACAAGAGTGAAACTCGGTCTCAAAAAAAAAAAAGAAGAAGAAGAAGAAAGAAATTTGCTGGCGAAATTAGAGCAAAAGGAGCCAAATCACCAAAGATGACTTTGACAATTCAAAGGCTAAAAAAGTTGGAGGAAAAAATGTTCTGTTCAAGCACCACAAGCAGGGATATTATCCCATTCCACCCACTTAGAATCAGTCTGCAGACTGAATATCACTTGGCTGAAATTCTCCTGTTAGTCTGCAGGCAATTGGAGCTTGAATGCCAGGGTGACACAGCAGGGCAGGGCATACTTCAGGAATGAACACTCCAGCCTGAGACTCAGGGACTAGGGGAACAGCGGGAATTCATTTCAAACCAAGGTCGCCTGGAATAAGGCGTTACAATCACATGTTTTTTCATTCAACATGATTGGACAGCTATCAGTGCTAAGCAGGTTGAGAATTTAAGGATACCTAAACCCTGGTGTACATCCTCACTGTGCCTTTGAGACCCATAACGTGTCCTATCGCTAAGGTCAATTCTTATTTACATATGCTTGGGAACATTTAATAGATCAATGGGAGCAATGAAAAGTTTGTAAATGTGATGAAGAGTTTCCCCAAGAGCCATTTGGAATAGCCTAGGAAATTAGTTTTAAGCATGCAGATTAGAGATAATTCTCCAAATTACTTGTGACGTGTTAACATCAGTCCTGTCCCCAAACTCTCCGCATTGGCTTTCTTGATTGTCTGCCCCACTAATGGGCCAGGCACCAGGCAGGTGCTTTAGATCACTGATTGGCTCCCAGCCTTCCTCTCTGTGCTTAGATCAGGCACCAGGCAGGTGCTTTAGCCTCCCTAGGCTGCATTTAAGAACCACCTAGACGCTGCTTAAAGCTCCTGATGCTCAGGTGGAACTTCTAATTAAATCTAATTCTAGGGGTAGAACCCAGGCATCAGCCGTTTTCTATCCCAGATGATTCCAATATACATCCAAGTTTAAAAGCCAGTATTTCAGATATATAATCTCATTTAATCTTTAAAACAACCCCGTGAGGTGAATATTTTTCATCTCTCTTTTATACAGGAAGAAATAGGCTCAGAGAGGTTTTGGATTTTATAGGTAGCATCTAACCTATATTAGCTATTAAAATGCTGATCCTGATGTATCAAAACTCAATGACACAGCAACAGAAGCAAAAAGCAGGACCTCTGTTAATAAAACCCAGGAAACAATTTTTCAAAAGGGGAGGAGGTTGAAGTGTTCTGGACACTGGGTTATGATGACACTCTGATGCCTTACTCCCAGGCCTTGAAGCCTGTCTCTTGTCTGAATGTCAGATTGATGGCATTGGACCGAAATGATTATTATCTGGTTAGGACTGGAAGGATGGATGCTATTTCTCTTGAAGAGGAAGAAATTGTCCTTATTAACAAACAGGAAGTCAGTGGGAAAAGAAACTTTTAAAAGTCTCAATTTGGGGGTTCTAGGAGTCCAAAGTTCTTCGAGGATGTTCTGGGTAGTAAACTGGCACATGCCTCAGTGAGGCAGGCTGGGGGCCAAGCAGTGAGGCACTTTGTAAATCTGGCTACGTAGCCTAATCCTTGGGGAGAGATTTTTAAATATGTCCGTTTCCAGGCCTCACTCCAGTTCTACAGACCGTTTTCTAAGAGTGGACTAGAAATGTGTCTTTTTATAAAGCTCTCCAACAAGAAAATCACTCAGCTAGGGGACCATAGACTGAAGATGAACAAGCTGTGTTTTATAAGGCTAAATAACAATAACTTCCTCTCTGTGTTTACTTCCCTTTTGTCCCTCACCCCACAGCACAGCCTTACTTAGATATTCAGCCTGGTCTAGTGTGTCCTATTAGCTGCATGTCCATTCACGTGTCAGAACATGAGAAGTGGCCGAAGTGGTATCTGTGAGGCTTCCCTTCAGAAATTAAGTCAAAGAAAAACCTGGTTCCAATCCTGGCAGTTACTATGGGCTTAGACAACAATCTCCATCCCTCAGAGCACTGGCTTCTTCATCAGTTAAATAAAAAGTGAATAAATAATGCATGTAATACATTTAAGACAATGCCTACAGGTGCCTAATACATGATATTTTTTTAAAACCTAGCTATCTTCCCTATGTGGTGAGAAGTAAAGATTCTCTCTTCACTGTCGGCTATAAAATGCAGCAATTTCCTCCCATCCCTGGTCAAGGCGAGCCAGGCTCAGGTGGAGGATATTAACAATAATTGGGCCATGTGGGCAGCCCAGGGGAACTAGGCCCAGGTCATGCATTAGACATTTACAAAAATACAAACTTGCATTTGAATGATTGAGGATTTATTTTTTGTATTTCATAATAGGTCTATGTTGTAGAAAATAATTCAAAGTTGGATTTCTTCAGTCAGCCCCCCTACTGTAAGACAAAACTTCTCTACATAAAGCTTTCTCAGGAAATCATCTCCAGAATTAGAGAAGATCCAGCATTTACCTTTGTGAAAGATATTTCCAAATGTAAAACCAAGTGCAAAGATGAATTGTATGCTGGGAGCTCCACCAGCTCTCATTTTCCAGGTCTTCTCACTAATTTGCCCTTTAATGTACACCCAAACTAGCAGAGGTTATCATATTCAGCAACTCTCTATTATATCTGCTTTACGACATGGGGATAGGTGACGGGGCTGGTTTTGAGGTGTGATGTGGTTTGGCTCTGTGTCTCCACCCAAATCTCACCTTGAATTATAATAATCCCCACGTGTTGTGGGAGGGACTTGATGGGAGGTAACTGAATTATGGGGGCAGGTCTTTGCCATGCCACTCTCATGATAGCGAGTAAGTCTCACAAGATCTGACGGTTTTCTAAAGGGGAGTTCCTCTCCACATGCCCTCTCGCCTGCCACCACGTAAGATGTGCCTTTGCTTTTCTCCTTTGTCTTCTGTCATGATTGTGAGGCCTTCCCAGCCATGTGGAACTGTGAGTCCATTAAACCTCTTTCCTTTGTAGATTTACCCAGTCTCGGGTATGTCTTTACTAGCAGCGTGAGAACAGACTAACACAGGGTGAGAGTGGAAAAATCAGGACACACGAAGAGAAATACAGCATTCTTCCTGCCAGAAGAGCCAACCAGTCCAGTTACAATAAGCCTATCTCCCTTCCATGGCTCCAAGGCCCCACACCATCTTCCCTGCTCTCACTGGCCTCACCTCCTACCATTCTCCCCTTGCTCCCTCTCTCCCACCTCACTGGCCCCTTTACTCTTCCTTGGTCCCAGCTTGTTCCTACTTCAAGACCTTTGCCACATGGGCCACTCTGCCTAGATGCCTCCCCACCCTGCCCACTGTGCACAGACACTACTTCTTGGATTGGAGGGGTCTGAGCACTAACGTGGGTCAGGAAGGCCCTTTCCTGACCATTCGGTTCAAATTGGCATCCCCTCTCCTCTTCTCTCAGTCCCTTGTTGAATTCCTTCATGGTGTAAAACTTCTTACCATGTATTACTGTTTTATTTATTTGTCTGTTAGCTGAGATTTTATTTATCTCCCTCACAAGAATGCAAAGCCCATTGCAATATTCTAAGTGTTTGTAATGTGTGGTTGGTGCCCAACAAAGACTTTTACATAAACGAATGAGTAGCAAGTTACATAGCAAAGGAAGAGGAAAGATTCAAAATTAAAGAAATCAGAGATTAGAGTTCAGAGGGGTAAGAGACAGCCCCCCTGGTGCTGAGATAAGATGGCTGGGATACCTTTTCTGAATGGTAAAAGGCTAACACTTTCCCTAGACTTGTAGGAATGGGTGTTGGCAATAGCCCCTATGGTCATATCCCTAGTGGTCTCTTGGCAGAAAGCCACAGGGATAATCATCTAAGCCACTTGATGTTTGGGGGTATCTTAATAAGATGCCAGAAAACAGTGTGGTGTTTTCAGGTCCCCTGAGTCCCACTTTATCAACATGAAATTGACTCTGAGGAGCCCAGCATGAGGGGCCCTGAGAGGCCATCCCTTAAGGCCTACAGTATCCTTGCTCTCACATGAACAATTACAGCTCACATTTATTTATTGAGCACCTATTTATGTGCTAGGCATTCGTATTGTCAGTTAATACCCACAACAACTCTTACTCAGGAAACTGAGTCAGTTAAGCGACTTCCTAAGGTCACCTGAGCTAGGAATTGATAACACTGGGTTCAATCCAGGCATCCAACTGCAGAGCCCGTTCTCTGAGACCCTGAGAGATGCTGCCTCCAAAGCTGTTCATACACACCGCCGGATGGTTTTACTCCCAACCACTCTAGCCCAAATGGAGTTTACTAAATATTTAAAAGCCATTCTTTAGTTTGACAACTATTTTGGGAAACTCTATTAACCTTTTCTTTTGAGAAAGTGGGAGTACAGTTAATTTATCTATGACAGTGGTGTGGTCTTCACACACACTATGATGCTTTTAACAATCTGATTATTCAATGTTTTTCCCAGGACAGGATCTTACCCTGTTTTGGGGGCCACATGGTCGATCTGCTGATTTGCTGAAAGTCTTCAGAGATATCCTTCTACCACTTAACAAATCCTCCTCCTCCTCCCCCTCCTCTTTCTCGACAGGCTGCCTTTGGATTTCTTCCCCACCTTGGCTAGTGTACAACCTCAAATTAAAATGCCAGCTGGAAGACTGGCACACACAGTCACACGCCAAAAGCTCACGTGGAAGTGGCAAGTGCTGCTATTACTGAGAGAGCGCTGGTAGCATGCAAGGGTGGCAAGGCACAAACCTTCAGTCTTTCTCTTCCTAAGTGATGCAGAGGCACAAAAGCACAACTTGACTGAAAACTCAGAAGTGGTGTTGTGGCTCATGTTTGATGTTGACATCCAGTTGTTGGGACTGTCCATACAGTGTGTGAGTGAGCGTGTGTCTAGGGGAGGGGATAGATCTTTTTGGTTAACTGTACAGAACATGGCAACATCAACATCTGGGTCTGTTAAGAAAGAGTTTGAAGAGATAAGAGCCCCTTGTTGTTTCTTCCCCACATGGGTGACAGCTCTCACAGGAACCAAGTATGCCCAGAGCTGCTTTTCATCTCAAAAGTCTTTGTTCTGATAAAATCTACATAAAAGTTTTAAAGGATCCCAGTGTGGTATTCCACACAGTGTTACAGAATACTATATTTCCCCTCATAATGTGTGCTTCCTTAGGTTTGTTGCAATTTAAAACAAGATTTGTTTTTCCTTCATCAGCCAACAAAAAAATATAAAATCATTGATGGCCAACTTCTAGAAAACCACCAAAAGACATTTTTAATTTTAGGTGAAGTATAGTTCTATCAAATGCTTCAGATAGGCAGACATGTGCAAAAATGTTCACAGCAGCACTATTTGTAATGGTGAAAACATAGAAATAGCCATCATGTCTCTCAGCAGTAGAATAAATTGAGATCTAGTCACACAATAGAATTCCACACAGCAATGACAGTGAAAAACTACTGCTACACACCCCATCGTGGATGAATGTCACACACACACAGTGCTGAATGAAGGAAGCCAGACACAAAGGCATACGTATGTTTGGGTCCCGTTGTATAACAAAGGTCAAAGTCACGACCAGTGACAGATACACTAGAGGTCACTTTGCCATCGATAATTGGGCTATATATTTGTGTTTGGTCTATTTTTTCACTTGTGAGTTATACTTCACAATAAAAAATGACTTTTTAAAGAGAAAACGAATAGGAAAGAACTAAAGTCCATGCATATGTCCATATTCTCAAACAATTTGGGAAAAAATGTGACTTTGTCTTCATCCTCTTTTCCTGAGTGTATAAGGCCAGAAAGCCAAAGGCAAGAGCAGGACATTCCAGGAGCCTTTATGATTGCTCTAAATCACATCTGCTCTCAAGCTCCCATTCCACTGTGAAAAATACCTAGTCTTGAACTTTGGAGTTCCAAATTCCACATGATCAACTTCCTCAAGGCTTTTCACTTGATGAACAAATTACATGCCAAGAAAGCATCAAAATTCTATCAAACTTAATTATGCAATTTATGTCTATAAATGACATACCTCCTGTACCCTATGACACCCACCTATGCACTAATAGGATGTGACAGCTGCATCACCAACAAAGCCTCCCCCGCCTGCCATTCTCTTCGGAGGTGAGCACCTCCTGCTTGGGAGGCACTGACAGCCCCCTTGAGAAATGTGAAGGCAGTGAATTCCCAAACCAGAAACAGTGTGACCACCTAGGCTCACCCAAGGATCGTCCTGTGCTTCTGAGCAACCAATGGATGTAGGGGGTTAGGAGGCAGTGGGGATTCGTCACATTTTCACCTTTCGCACCAAAACGCATTCCTGTTGGAAGTTATAGAGTTCTTTCCATGAAGTCATGTGACTTTTTTTTTTTAAGACGGAATTTCACTCTTGTTGCCTAGGCTAAGGTCCAATGGCGCAATCTCGGCTCACTGCAGCCTCCACCTCCCAGGTTCAAGCAGTTCTCCTGCCTCAGCCTCCCGAGTAGCTGGGATTACAGGCACATGCCACCACACCCTGCTAATTTTGTATTTTTAGTAGAGACAGGATTTCTCCATGTTGGTCAGGCTGGTCTCGAACTCCTGACCTCAGGTGATCCGCCTGCCACAGCCTCCCAATGTGGTTTTTAATAAGGTTAAAAAAAAAAAAAATGTTGCCAAAGTCGTGTGCCATGCATTTCTATCCACTGGCCAGGACATCAAAGGCACTCGCTCTGTGAGCTTCCTGCAGTGAGGACTCATCTGTAACCTCATGTTACCGCCTCTACAGCAAAGGGGAACGTGTTATTCTCCAGGTACTCCTTGTCTTTTTACCCTTTTTGAATCAGTAAACACGTGATTGAAAGTTAAGTTTTTGAATCTTAGTGGAAATAAAAATTCTTCCAATACTGGCTACAAACACATTCTTTTCCAATAAATTGGGGTTGGGAAAAGAAAATACCCCGTGGACTAGAAGTAAAAAAAAAAAAATCCCCTTTCTAACTCCCCTGAACCACACACCCGATCCCTTGCTCCACTCTTACCTGCTTTGAGTTCAGAGGGAAGATGCCGGGAAAAAGGAGCTTAGAGATTAACCAGCATATGCAGCCTCAGATAAAGTAATAGGACTAGGATGTTTTTTATTTATTTTTGTTACTATTATCCAAACAACTCTTCTGTATACAAAGGTACAAATTCTAGTAAAGGCTGCAACATTATTCCATTGGTGCTGATTCTGTTAAAAGCACTTGGATGATAGTTATTTTGGCATTATTTTTGCATGCAACAAGGCAATGCAATTGAATATAAGTATGAGGGGAAATGTTTGCAGATGATTTTCTAGAGCTGGTTCAAAGGAAGGGGCGTGTTGTTTTCCCTAATATATTGTTAATGAGAAAGAAAAGGGAAAGTGTTAGCAATAAAGGGAAATTCAAGGGCTGAAAATGTATCTAAATTAGTGGCTGCCAAAGTGTGGCTCTTGACTGGTATCTTTAGCATCATTTGGGACCTGAAAGAAATGTGAATTCTCCACCCCACTCCAGACCTCAGAATTTCTCAATGTCCCCAGGGCTTGGACTAATGTCCAATTCCATTTTCCCTTTATTTTACTCATGTAAAAATAGCTGCTAGCACCTTTGAATTTTTTTTGTAGTCATTATTTTGGGGTACTTGTGTGAGTGGGTCTCGTCCTCTTCATTCTAAATTATATGGTTTCACATTAATACAAAATCACCCAGTCCTGCCTCAGGCTGCTCAGTGTGAACTAGGTCACTTCAGCAACTCACTGATCTGGTTTTCCCATAGCTAGTAGGAGAAAAAGGAAAACTACCAATGCAATTTCCCCTCAAGAAGCAGCTTGTTTCTCATCTTTAATTAATTGTTCCTTTCTTCCGGGAACTCTATTAGGAGTTAAACCATGAGTCTCTGAGCCTCTGTCAGACAAAAGACGCTATTTTTTCTGTCCCTGGACTTCTGTGATCTCCTGGGGGAAGGGGAGGGTAGGTTTGGCGGAGGGAAGTGTAAGAGGGCTGGGTAGACAAGAGGATGGTGGCAGCAGTGAAGTCCAGAGCAGATCGGGGGAGGCTGACCATGGGGAGCAACCTTGGGGGAATCAGAGCTGGGTGCCCCTGTAAGAGGAGCCCTGTCTGACTCTATTCAAGACATATTTTGTCACCATGAAATCATTTTGGGGCCCTTTTTGGTAACTACGAATAATTGAAGAAATATTACATGGCAATAGATTATCCCTCTCTCCTCAGTAGTACTTCTATCTTTATTCTATTTTATCATAGAACATTAGCTCCTGGGCAGATGTTTGTGATTTTAATATGAAGGATTACAACATCAAGAAATAATGCACACAAAAAAATTTCTAACTTCCCTCAACCATTCCCTCCTGTAGGAGGTAGGGAAAGCTCAGAACATCCAGGAGACGAAGAAGTGCTTTGAGAACCCTAAAGGTTAGGGTTAGATAATTCCTGAGATTTCTCTAGGAGATTTGTTTCTAGAGGAAGGGGATGCACACAACCTGGAAGTCAGAGGACTGAGCTTCCATTCCAGCTGTCAGGGAATCAAGGAATGATTGGACCAGAGTCCAGGCGACCTCCCAGAGCGCTTGGCTCCTCATCTGTGAAACAAAGAGTTGGGATTTCCAGACTCAAAGGCCTTTTCAGTTACAGCTTCCTAGGAATCTATAAGGAGTTACTAGCCTAGACGTGAAAACAACCCAAATGTCCATCAATGGATGAACAAAATGTTGTTTAGCCTACAATGGAATATTATCAAAAGGAATGACACTTGCTACTACATGGATGAACCTTGAAAATATTATGCTAAGTGAAAGAAGCCAGTCACACAAAAGATCACACATTGTGTGATTCTATTCCCAGAACAGGGAAGTCTACAGAGAGAAAGTAGATTCGCGGTTGCCTGGGGCCGGAGGCATGGGACGGTGGGGAGATGAGGAGATAATAGCTAAAGGTGCTAAAGGTACAGAGGTTTTTGGGTTTTTTCCCCCTTTTTGAGACAAGGTCTTGCTCTGTTCCTCAGGCTGGAGTGCTAGTGGTGCAATCATGGCTCACTATAGCCTCAAGTCCCCAGGCTCAAATCATCCTCCCACCTCAGCCTCCCGAGTAGCTGGGATCACAAGTGTACACCACCATGGCCAGATAATTATTTTTATGTTTTGTAGAGACAGGGTCTTGCTATGTTGCCCAGGCTGGTCTTGAACTCCTGGGCTCAAGCGACCTTCCCGTCTCCACAGTTTCTTTTTGAGGTGATGAAAATGTTTTAAAATTGACTGTGGTGATGGTTATACAGATTTGTGAATATACTAAAAACAATTCAATTGTATGCTCTAATTGGCTGAATTGTGTTGCATGTGAATTGTATCTCAGAAGAGCTGTTAACAGAAGAGTATAAAAACTAAGTTTTTTATCAGTTGCTAAGTTTCCCACAGGAAACAAACCATGGAGTTACATCAAGAGCACCTTTATGAGATAGATTAGAATCATTATTTCATAGAAAGCAAGTGTTGCAGGGCTTAACACCATCCCCACAAAATAAAATCTGAAGGAAAATTGAACACCGGGCCTTTGGGTGTGGAAAAGGAGTGATGCAAACCGAATCTGAGTGGAAAGGGAGAGAAATGAGGTGGGGAAAAGCTGCGTTGAGAGTCACATAAGGATCTCACTCTGAGCTGGGAGAGGTCAGTGATATGCAAATGGTGCCTGAATGAGGCAAGCAGGTGCTCCGTGACCCTGGAGGCAGGGGAGAGCCCCAGGCAGCAGGGCTCAGGGAAAAGCCAAACAGCCACAGTGAGGACAGCATGATGAGAAATGCAAACACTGGCAGGTTAACTTAGAAACATGTGTGGGGAAGTGCAAGGGCAGACTAGGGGTGAGAGCAGGAAGTAGTGCCCGGAGTGACTGCTGGATCACTGAGCTGGATCCACCACCTGGCACCAGTCCAGCTGCTGGCTGCAGGGCTTTTCAGGTCAAGGACCACAGCTGGCACTCAGCTACTATTGGGGTTGGTATTATTATAATGGCAAAAACCACAATTACTTTTACACCAACCTAATAAATACTCTTGGCCCACAGACGCAAGACCCCTGAGGCAAACCTCGGCTAAATTTCCAAATCGGAAAACAAATGGGCATCCTTTGAGGAAAGGTCAACATGGTGCCATTGTGCAGCACCCACCGTAATTCTTAGTGGGCAGAAGGCTGGATGGTGATGTGGCAGGCAAGACTCTCCCCAATCCTCACATAGGGCACCGTGGGCAGCCAGGCCCTGGCACATTAGCCCTAACAGAAACACTGAGTTCTGGGATTTTCAGGGAAGGGGCTATAAGAGGACCCTAGACCAGTAGACAGCTTTGATCTTTTAGCCCCAAAGTGAAGGCTTCCGACACTCCCCAGTCTGGTCAGCCCAAGGCAGTGCCTGGGGCCAACAGAATCACCATCCCCTGGAACTTGTTAGAAATGCACGTTTCTGTTGAATCAGAAACTCCAGGGGGTGGGACCCAGTCATGTATGTTTTAACGGAATGCCCTGAAGTAGAAAAGCCATTGGCTGAGCCACTCCCTACTTCAGTGGCCCTAATATTGAGTGCCTGGGAACTGAATCTTGCTCTTTCTGAGGAACAGTGAAGGGTCAACAGAAACCGATGAAGAGAAATATACAAGTGATATCGCCAAGGACAGAAAGCTCCCTGAGCTTCATCAGAGCCACAGTCACCCACACCGGGCCTCTGGTGACTGCTGTGAGGGGACCCCAAGGGACAGCCAGGGTCTTGTCAGAACATGCTCTACCTCAGCAGCTCCCCCAACCCCAATCTGCCCTCCACATATTTCCCAAGGGATCATGACTCCCTAAGAGCCCCTGACACTTAAATAGTGCTTTTCCTGAGTCTTTACGAAGTCCACTCACGATGTCCTTGCTTCCTTTACGGCACATAACAAACTTGTTGTAAGGTGGGTGTGGTGGGGGAAAATGTTTGCCCCCCGCCTGAAAGAGAATGGAGGCTCAAAGAAACTTAAAGTCTCAGTCAAGGTCACCTGGCTGGGAGAGTGGGGTGTCGTACCGAACCCCTATTGACATCAGTAGGATGGCACCAGATCCAAGGGGCTGAAGAGACCCAGAGCCGGCAGAAGAGACATAGGGTTTTATTAGTGGGAACTTACACACAAGGCAGTCCCGGGGCCGCAGGCTGGATAGGAAGAGCACCACTGCTTGTGAAAAGCATGCAATTTATATAGCATTTTCACTTAGCACGCTTCCTAACAACCCCCACCTGGCAACCTTCATTTAACTCAAAACAAAGGGCCTCCATCCTCTGTCTGGCCTATCACAGGATAGGTAGGGGCTCAGATGTTCCTCATAGATAAAAATTAAATAAGTACATGGGCCATGCCCAGATTCCTTAGCTCAGAACTTGGAGCACACATTCAGGTGGTTCTGCCATGCAGGGTCATTCTCAGGGTGTGCTTAAGTGAATTTACCAGTGTCAGGTGCCTCTGCCATGGACACATGGCAGGGGGAGGAGGGTGTCCCAGGACCATGCCCCCCTCTCCTCTCTCAGGTGAGAGTGATCTCCTGTGCACCATCTGCCTCCCTGGGAAGCAGCACTTAAAAAGACCCAGAGTGACTCAGAGACTGAAGAGGCTTAAAGCCTGCAAAACAGGAGCAGGTGTGCTAGATTTCGTCACTCTTTCTGAGGTACCCTCAACCCCTTCCAGCATCTATTAACACCATGGCTACAAGGTGCCCACACTTGCCAGCCACCCTGGCTGGGTGCATGTGGCTGTGTGTGTGTGCATGAGCCAGGAGCACCACCATGCACGCACCCTTATTTCTGGCCTGCTGACCTCAGGAAAATTCTTTCTCCCAGCCTTGTGCTATGTTGACCAGCCTGCATGGAGACTTCATCTTCTTTATCTTCCCAGGCTGTCCACAGTTCTGGATTCTGGTAAACCCTTCACCATGTTATTTGATCATCTCAGAGGTAGGCGGTGTTTCACTCAGTAACTAATTATTGGAGAAACTGTTTTACATGATTCTAGCATTCCACAATTCCACATCCTCTTTATATTCAGAGAGAGAGAGATTGTCATATGACTTAGGTACCTGTGGAAAATTCTGTGTACTGTTCCCCCTTCGTAGAGAACATTAGCTTGTTAAAGACTCTGAGAATTCCTACAGTCAAGAAACCTATTGAACTTGATTTGCTCAGCTTCCCCCAAATGCATTCGATTACAAACTACTTTTTCATGGGAGACCTATACACTCACAGGACATCTGTTCCATGGAATGTATTTTGGGGATGGGATGCTACATCTTGCCCTTCTCTCCCTCCACTGAGTTTGAAGCATGTTCCCTCCCATCTGCAGCCTTCAGAGGGCTGCTTCTCTGATTCTTTTATTTATTTATTTATTTTGTGTGCTTTTTTTTAATTATTATTATACTTTAAGTTCTAGGGTACATGTGCATAACGTGCAGGTTTGTTACATATGTATACTAGTGCCATGTTGGTGTGCTGCACCCATCAACTC
>NW_012116821.1:6321679-6339602 GCF_000951035.1 Colobus angolensis palliatus | reverse complement strand
AATATCCAGAACCTACAAAGAACTCAAACAAATTTACAAGAAAAAAACAAACAACCCCATCAAAAAGTGGGCAAAGGATATGAACAGACGCTTCTCTGATTCTTCATTCTCCCTGGCCCAGCATCCTAGGTGGAGGAGCCACCCTGTGTCTGAAGCCTGGTTACTTCTCATGAGTTCCTCCCAGTTGCAAAAAAAAAAAATGGACAGCATAGCTCCCGCCTTCTGTTCTGAAGCCCAAAGCCCACTCGGACTGCCCATCAGGCCCCACTTCCCTGACAGGTGGTTTTGTTTTCTTAATTATAGGACAGAAGACTGGTTTTCTGCGCTTGGGGAATGATTGTGGGTGGGACCCCAGTCCCACCTCTTACCCCCGGCTTCCCCGGTGAAGGACAAGTCGGGCTTCCCCTGCAAGTAGTTTCCCATTTGTTCGAGGTTCACAGTAACAAACCCAGCTAGGTTCCACGGACATTAACGTGGAGACTTCTAGGAAATGACTGAAATGCAGGCCTGGGCTTGGGAGGGAAGTCAGGGTCAGAGCTGGAGAGCTGAGCTCAGGAGGGAGGATGGGAGGGAAGGCAGAGATTCTTGAAGGTCGAAGGGAGAAGTAGAACATGAGAGCTTAAATTACGAGGACCAAACTCTGAAGAGAATCTGAGAGTTCATGTGGCATCCTCCACCTGAAAAAAACCCCTCATGCTATTCATATTAGACTTATTAAATTGAGTACAACTTGGAAAGAGCTGGCATTGGCAATATAAATACTGAGAGATTTCACAGGAAAAAAAAAAACGAGGAGGCAAATACCAAAGTTACCATTTTTAAATTTTATAAAAGGTACAAAGGAAAAAATTAATGAAACAGATGAAACTCCTCAAAGGGGTAATACTTTATACAATGTTTTTCTGTATAATACCTTTGGGAAGCAGAGAAAAGGAGAACAGATGTGAGATCACTTCTATAAAATTGCAATAAAACATTTGGATATCTTCTATAAATGACAACTCGTCATTAAGCTGAGGATGACTTTCAGTTCACCATCCACAGCTACCATCTAAAGTCTGCAAACTATCTCCAACCACACAATACTCACTTCCAAGCCCTGTGGGTTTTGGAGCTCTCCATCACCAAGGAAATAATTCTGATTCCAGTTGAGATGTCCTATAGGAGCAGGCCAAGCATATGAGAGAGCAAATGCAATTAGTTGTCAAAAATAATTAGACTATAAAAAGAAAACTAGAGATCAAAACCATTTTCACTATCAGGTCAAAATGTTTCAAAAGATGGAGCAGAGGAAATGAGAGGAGAAATCACAATCTTAGTGATGTTAAACAATGATCTACTGTGTAAAAAAGATGTTCTTTCTCTGTACTGAACAAACTGCCCCTAAACTCCCCTTTCAAAGCTTGGCAAAAGATGATTTGTGAGGCATTAGCTCCAAGCCTAATGCGCTCATTGTCACAAAACCCTGAGATTGCATTCTATTTCTCCTAAATTACTCACCTCATGAGATTGGTTCCAGGTAAAAATCAAGTGTCTTCTTGCTATCTTTGGCTCTTGTTACAGGACAGTCTGTCTCTGGCAGTTTCTAAAATTTAGCACTTGCATTGTAACATCAACAAAGATAACAGAAGGCCGGGCTGGGTATGTGCACAGTATGTATGCCCCCGTGGGAGCCTCCATGTGTGTCTGTGGCCCACAGAGATAACCGCTCTTGGAGCCAGCCCTTAGTCTGATGGTCTTTCTTGGTGAGGTTTTCTCTTATCCAGAGGACACGTGAAGACAAAAATCCAAACAAAGTGTTAGCAATGAAAGGCTCAGCACCTTCCCTGTTTTTCTACGGGCATCTTGTTTTAAAATGTACCCAGGATTTATTTAAATTAGGTATGGTAAAACACAGAGACATGGAAATGACTGTTATGGAGGCAGAAGTTTCTACTTAACAGAGCCCTAGAAACAGGAGGCCTGTCCACCATGCAGAGAGCCACACAGGAAAGCAGCAGCATTGGGCAGGAAGCAGAAGGAGCGAGGGGAAAGCTCAGGCAAAAGGCTCTATTGTTGCTTTCGCAAGAGGGAATGAGTGAGGCAAGGTAAGTATCCCATGAGTGGCTAGTGTGAATAATTTCAGGAGGCTCCAGGCAGCACTAGCCCCTCATCTCACCTGTGCAGGAAGCCTTCCCACACACCACCTTATCACAACGCTTAAGCACCATGGTTAGGAACCGGCGTTAAAAAGACACCTGCACGTCAGAACCACCCCAGGTTACCCATTAAAAATATAGTTCCTTGGTCTCATCCAGACCCACAGAATCAGGACTTTCCAAGGTGGAGCTTAGACCTTATGTGACGGTTAATTTTGTGTGTCCACTGGGCCACAAGGTGCCCAGATATTTGGTTAAACGTGATTCTGGGTGTGTCTGTGAGGGTGTTTCTGGATGCAATTAATATTGGAATTGGTAAACTGGGTAAAGCAGATTGACCTCCCCAGTGCAGGTGGTCTTCATCCAATCTGTCAATACACTCTGTAATCTTATCAACTGCTTGGAATCTGCAGACTTAAATCCAGGTGTGCATTCTCCATTTCCCTGTCTGTTCCCACCCCTGAAAACTTCTCTGCTTCAGCCCACACGTAGTTCTTTCTCATAAATGTTTGGTGTGCTAGTGGTCAGAACTGCACATTTATATACCTATGTTTGCAATCTCCTGATTACTACAGCATTATATGAAGTCATAAAATCAGGTATTGTAAATCCTATGACTGTTTTTTAATCAAAGTTGTTTTGGCTATTCTGGATACAGATCTAGATCCTTTGCATTTCCCTACAGATTTTAGAATTAGCTTGTCAAGTTCTGTAGAATTCCCTCAGGGATTTTGACTGGCAATGTGTTGAGTATATAAATCAATTCGTGGAGAAGTGGCATTGTGATAACACTGAGTCTTTCCATCTATAAGCATGGTATACGTCTCTTTGTTTAGGTCTTCATTAATCTCTGTAAGCCATGTTTTACATTTTTTCATTGTGCAAGTCTTGCATATATTTTGCTAAATTTACCCCATGTATTTAATATCTTCATGACATTATAAATGATATTGTTTCTAATTATTCATTTATTGTATATAAAAATGATGATTTTCGTATACTGGCCTTATACCCTGCATCCTTGCCAAACTCATGTATTCGCTCTAATAGTTTTTTGTAAATTTCTTAGGATTTCTTTAGACAACCATGTCATCCACAAATAAACAGTTTTATTTCTTCCTTTCTGATCTGTAGGCCTTTTATATATTTTCTAATCTTATCAGATGGGCTAGGAATGATAGTATAATATTAAATAGAAATGTTGAGCGTAGACATCCTTACTTTGTTTCCAATCTTCAGGGCATGACAGTCAGCCTTTCCCCATTTAGTATGTATTAATATAGGTATCTTTGTCAGTGTCCTTTACCTAGGTGAGAATATTTCCTTCTAGTCCTTGTTGTTTGGTTTTTATGAATCAGTGTTGAATATTATCTAATGCTTTTTATGCATCTGTTGAGATGATTATACTTTTTTATTTTTAGTCTGTTTAATGTGATGGCTTATACTGACTGATTTTTGTATGGTAAACAAATCTTGCATTTCTGGGATAAACCCACTTGGTCATGATGGTCCTTTTTGTACATCGCTGGATTCAATTGGTAAATGTTTTTAAATGATTTTTGCATCTTTTTTCAAAAAAGAAATTGTTCTTGAATACTTCTTATCTAATATCTGCATTATCATATTTTGATTCTCACAAAAATCTTTTGAAGATGTCAGTGCATCCTAGGCCTCTGAAATCCCTGTCAGTCAGGCACTTATGCCGACTGACTGACTTATTTATTTTTGTCTATTACTTGTTTTATTGATTGATTGAGACAGAGTCTCACTCTGTCGCCTAACCTGGAGTGCAGTGTTGTGATCTTGGTTCACTGCAACCTCTGCCTCCTGGGTTCAATTCTCATGCCTCAGCCTCCCAAGAAGCTGGAACTAGAGACGGGCACCACCATGCCCAGCTATTTTTTGTATTTTTAGTAGACACGGGGTTTCACCAGGTTGGCCAGGCTGGTCTCGAACTCGTGAGCTCAAGTGATCCACCTGCCTTGGCCTCCCAAAGTGCTGGGATTACAGGTGTGAGCCACCGTGAATGGCCACTTGTTGTTTTAATAAATATCTTACCACTTTGGAGTTGAAGAAATGAACTCTCACCCAAATTAAGCAACTTGCCCACAGTTTCAGCATCAGTTAATGATAGAGCTCAGAGTCTCACAGTCCCTGCACTACCAGTGGGTGAAGGTTGCCAAGAGGCATGGCAAAGGCACGACAGGCTCTTCTGCAGTGGTGAGGGTGGGCTGCACGTGGTGTGGTCTTGGCCAGGGTGAAATGTGTGCTGTTAACGTCCTGCCCATCCTCTGCTCCCTATCGCTTTCTGATAGATAATGATAGGATTTCTGCTGTAAAAGATACTCATGTTTTACCTCGAATAGTCTTCCTGGGAAGTGTTCAAAGAGCTGTTGATGCTTCAAGACTCATTCTCTCCCTGGAAAGAGAAAACAAAGAGGCCCAAAACCTCCCGTTCTTTTAGGGGAGAAGTAGTCCTTTCATTTACATTGTGGCCCCAAGAGATACCAAAATGAGTGCTCAATAAATGTTGCTGACCAAATGACTTTTTCCAGAAAAAGTAAGTGCTTGTACCCAGAATGCAAGATCAGTTACTTTCAAGAAATGAGCCTGGTTCCACTAAAAAATGCAGTGTGCTTGTTGTGGGTTCTGAATTTATTGTACTGTGCCTTTCCTCTTCATCCTCTCTTCCTCCTCCCCTTTCTCTTTTCACACTGGCCTGGAAATCTGCACTTCCAACAAAATGAGATAGTGGGGAAGGAACATATTTTGTGTTAATATCCATGCCAGCATGAAAGGAAAGGGTGTCCTGGTTGAGTGAGGCCTGAGTCATGCAGGGTGGGCTCTGTCCCTGCCGTGGGCCTGCAAGTGTGGAAGTTGAAGATGTTACCATGTTAGGGTGCCATTTCCAAAGGAACCCTCTGAGGTAGCCTCAGCAGAAATGGCTCCACTCATGACATAATGGCAACAAAACACAGAACATATTTAGCAAAAAGCCTCATGTTACATGCATGAGATCTTATAAAGAAATCTAAAAAAACATTAGCAAGAGACATAAATGAAGAAGGGCACTATATAAGCCCTGAATATGGAAAAGGGACCAAGAGAACTGTTAAATAATTGATAAAATGCCAACTCTTCTTCTCATTACTTTATAGGTTGGGAACAATCCCATTCAAAGTAAAAAAGGACTTGGCATGTGCCAAAAATCTAATTTTTGACTCCCTGCAAAAATAAACTGATCAGGCTTTGGCTTCAGCTGTCTGACCCTTAACAAATGACTTGACCTCTCTAAGCATCACTTCCTCATCTGTACAGTGAGGACAGCAATAAACCCTACCTTATAGAATTGTGGCAAATATTAAACAGCAGAGTGCAAATGAAGAGCCTGGCATGGTGCCTAACACAAGGTCAGCACTCATTACACATTAGCTGTTATGATTATTAACTAATTTTAAACACAAAATATTCCTCTAAAGAACATCAGAAAAAACTAGATCTACCAGATATTTAAGTATGATTTAAAACAATGAGTAAAAACAATAGGCTACTGATGAAAGAAAATGGATACGTGAATAAATAAAGAGAATAGAAAGTATAGGAGACTTACTCTTACTGTGAAAACTTAATTATGTGATAAAGGAAGCATCACAAAATGAGGAAAAGAAGGATTATTTAAATGTTCTCAGGAATGATAATTAGGCTATTTTGAAAGAAATAATCTAACCCTTCATATCACACATTGAAATTCCGTATGTGTATTAAAGAGTTAAATATTTTTTATAAAACAGAAAAATCAGCAGAAAACAAAACTAAGTTATTATCAAATCTCTGGTGGGTTAACTTAAAGCTATTAAGTGATCAAAGAAAGTACAAAAGTAAAGATTAACAGAACCAACTACATGAAAGTGTAATAGTTTGATGGGATAACTAAGAAAATAGAAAAAATATTTTTATTAAAAATGTAAAGAATATTTACATAATATGGAGAAATTATGATCTATAAAGAAAATATTGAGATTCTTACTTATAAATGAGAAGTGATACAATCCACACAGAAAAGATATAATTAGCAAAATACATATGAAAAAATGTTCTGCATCCTTCTCCATACAACCAAAAATTCATACAAGAGGGAGGACCTAAATTGTATTAGGAGGAACTAAATTGTATGTATTACCATGTATTACACAGCCATAAAAAGAACAAAATCATGTCCTTTGCAACAACATGGTTGCAGCTGGAGGCCGTTATCCTGAATGAATTAATGCAGAAACAGAAAACTAAATACCACATGTTCTCACTTTTAAGAGAGAGGTGAACATGGGGTACTCGTGGACATAAAGATGGCAACAATAAACACTGGGGACTATTAAAGGGGGCAGGGGGAAGGGGCAAGGTTTGAAAAACTATTTTGTACTATGCTTAGTACCTGGGTGATGGGATCATTCATACCCCAAACCTCAGCATCATACAATATACCCCAGTAACAAACCTTCGCATGTATCCCCTGAATCTAAAATAAAAGTTGGAAGAAAAATAAAAAGGAAGAAAGGTTAAAAAGAAAACCCAGATGTATTACGTTAAAAAATTAAATAATAGATTAGCCAAATATAGAAAATCTTATAAAACCCAATGTTGATGAGACTGGTAAAACTTGTGTATTCATATATTGCTAGGTGTTATTGCAATTTGATGCAGAATTTTGAAAATTTGTCAATACATATTAAAAGCCATTAAAACCTTCAAGGCTTTCAACTCTGAAACACTGAGTAATATATTCCAAAAGAAAAGAATGCTTTACCAAAGGCATGATCTATAATTGTAAAGCAACTGGATAAATATAAGTGTACAAGGAGATATTAACTAACTTATATATGTAATATTGTCATTTACAAAGGCAATTATGAATATGCTTGCATAAAATTAAATTTTTGTATGATACATCATTTGGTACAAAAGCAGAATTACAAAATAAGAATGATATATTGTATAGAAATAATGGTGGGTAAATTTTTTTCTATTTCATATTATTGGCTATTAATGTTATCTGGCCAAAACAATTGAAAAATTAAAAGTTTCATAGCTAATAAATGTAAGTATCTTTTAACATTAGGCATTATAGGTATCTCAAAAATATGAAAATATCAGTGCTCATTCTTTTATCCTTTGGTTAAAATACAAAATGGAAGAGATTTCCCCCATAATTAATATTTATTTTACCTTGATTTTAAAATAGTACATCTTGTCAAGAATGAAGACTGAAGCCAGTCTTCCCCTCAGGCCAACTGGAATACCTCTCTTCCTCAGATCTAGGGAGCCTTTACTCAACTGAGTACTGACCTTTTCACATTCCTGAGATACCTACCATGCCTAATGCCAGAAGAGCCTTGTATTTAGTAGCTATAAAACTTGTAATTTTTCTTCTGTATGGACAAGATAACATTATTATTCTGGCCCTTAATGCCCTGGAAGAATCCACTGTTCAGCTCTGGGTTCCCACAGTCCTTGCAACATCCCAGAGGTTGTCTCTGATCAGTTACACTGGAACCAGAGAAGTCCGTTTCTCTCTGGAATCCACTTCAACAAAGGGATACTCCTGAGGCTCGAGAACATTGAGAATGTGCACTGGGTTCAAAATTTACTGGCAATTTTGTGATTTTCAACTTGGTCAGGAGCTGAAAGATCCAATGTTCAGAAGTCATGATATTTCTGATTTATGCATGAGCAAGGACAGAATTTTTGCAAAGTCAAAAACAATAATGATACTAAAAAGCATTCAGATTTCCTGACAAATCTCATGTAAATCCATATTAACAAGTCTTCTTTCTGCCCAACAAATCTTCTCAGAAAAATGATGTGCTAAATATACCATTTGTAGCAACAGGCTTTTTTTTTTTTTATCTATGGCTACTGTGATTGAACTGTGATTATGTTTCCTTTTTTGCTTCAGTTGCTAGGAGGCTCAGTCAATTTTGCAGCCCACTTCTACTCTTGTATAGGACTTAATGTTAGGTAGCTCTCAGTCCCATTTTGTGCTGCTATATAACAGAATACCACAGACTGGGTAATTTATAAATAACACCAATGTATTTCTCACAGTTACAGAGGCTGTGGAGTCCCAGATCAAGGTGTTGGCATCTGGTGTGGGCCTTCTTGCTGCATCCTCACATGGCAGAAGGGCAAGAAAGGATGAATGTTGTCCTCACAGAGGAACAGAAGAGAAAGAACCCATTCCCACAAGCCCTTTTTATAACAGCATTAATCCATAGATGAAGGCAGAGCTCTCACGACCAACCACCTTCCAAAAGGCCCCACCTCCAACACTGCTGTGCTGGAAGTAAAGTTGCCAACACACAAATTTTGGGGGACACATTCAGACCATAGCAGTAGCTATCTTAGTGTTTTTGCCTCACTCCTAGCTTTATCTCTTCATTATTTTCCCTTTGTTTCCATTTCCTCAACTGTTTATCTTCTATCCTCTTATAGATACTTTTATAAGCTGATTCCAACCCATTTTTGAAAGAAAGCACACAGATTAATCAGATGTTGGATTATGCTTGTTGCCAGAGTGCCTCTGATTCCATTTCTTTTGACATTAGACAACCTGAAGAGGTGTACCTGGAGACAGATGCCTGGGCCACCCTGGCTGTGTTTGGCATGTTCCCTGATAAGCCCTGCTCTAAGAAACCTAACTGTGGGATCAAAGCCATCGTTGATTTGAGCCCTAATAATTTCACCCCACAAAATTAATTAATTTGATCTCTTTTAAAAAGTAGGATATTGGCCAAGCACGGTGGCTCATGCCTATAATCCCAGCACTTTGGGAGGCCAAGGTTGGTGGATCACAAGGTCAGGAGATCGAGACCATCCTGGCCAACACAGTAAAACCCCGTCTCTACTAAAAATACAAAAAATTATCCAGGCATGGTGGTGGGCACCTGTAGTCCCAGCTACTCAAGAGGCTGAGGCAGGAGAACGGCGTGAACCTGGGAGGCAGAGGTTGCAGTGAGCCAAGATTGCACCATTGCACTCCAGCCTGGGCAACAAACAAATAATTTCAGCTATTCAAAAAAAAAAGTAGGATATTAACATTTTTTAAATACCAACTTTATGTACTGATTTTAGATTTAGACCTATAAGTTTTAACAAAGGTATACACCTGTGGAACAATCACCCCCATTCAGGATATAGCAATTTTCAGCATTACTTCAAAAATTCCCTTAAGTTCCTTTCCAGTCAATCCTTTGCCCCCATCCCCTACCCCATCACCACTTATCTGATCTCTGTCACCATAAATTAGCTTTGTAGAGTTTCATACAAATAAAAGCAATATATTGTCTACATTAGAAGTTGGATTATTGGTACTGCTGAGTAGTAGTCCACTCTATGGATGCTCTACATTTTGTTTAAATATTCATCTGTTGGACATTTGTGCTGTTTCCAATCTGGGGCATGTATGAATAAAGCTACTATAAACATTTGCATGAAAATCTTTCTTGCAGACATATATTTTCATTTCTTTTGGCCAAATATACAGGACTGAAATTGCTGGGTCATATGGTAAGTATATATTTAATTTCATTAAGAAACTGCCAGACTTTTCCATAATGATAATACTATTTTACACGCCCTTCAGCAATGTATGAGTTCCAGTAATTTCAAATCCTTGCTAATAGTTTATATTGTCAGTTTTTCAATGTTAGCCGTTTGAGAGAGAGTGTCATAGTATTTCATTGTGTATTTAATTTGTATTTCCCTGATGACTAATAACTTTGAGCATCTTTTAATGTGCTTACTGGCCTTTTGTATATCTTCCTTTGTGAAATACTTGTTGAAAGCTTTGCCCATTTTTTCAGTGGGTTTTTCATCATCTTCTTGAGTCTTCTGAATATAAGCCTTTTATTATTTTAGATAGATTTAGATATTCACAAAATATTCACAAATATATTTGATACATATAAATATTTGTGAATACAAATAATTTCATTTATATAATATGAAATATAAATATATATTTATATTTTATATTAATATGTAAAATATATATTTATATTAATATGTAAATATACATTTATATATAATTTATATTATAAATAAAGAATATTTTCTTCCAGTTTGTGGCTTGCCTTTTTGTGTTTTAAAATAATTTATTTTGAAGAGTAGAAGCCTTTAGTTTTTAATAAGCCTAATACTTCAATTTTTTGTTAATGGTGTATGCTTTTTGTGTCCTAAGAATTCTTTGTCTACCCCAAGGTCACAAAGATTTTCTTCTTCTATGTTTTCCTCAGAAGTTTCACAATGTTAGCTTTTATGGTTAGGTCTGTGATCCATTTTGAATTTTTGCATATGGTACGACATAAGATTCTAGGTTCATTTCTTTCCAAATGGATATCAACATCATCTGCTGAAAAGACTGTCCTTTCCCCATCTAATTACTTTAGTTTTTATTGAAAATCAAATGAACGCACACGTGTGGATCTCTTTCTGGTTATTTATTCTGTTTTCCTGATGGTTATGACTATCATTATGCCAATACTAACCTGTCTTGATTACTGTCTTGTTAGGCAGGTAGTATAACATCTCCCAATTTGTTCTTTTTCAAAGTAATTTCAGCTATTCAAGGTAATTTTGCATTTTCATGTGAATTTTAGAATCAACTTGTGAATTTCTATTTTTTTAAGTACCTGTTAGAATTTTGATTTGAATTTTGTTGACTCTGCTGATCAGTTTTCGGAGAATTGACGTCTTAACAATAGTGACATTTCTAATCCATTTGTGTAAATGTCCTTTAATTTCTCTCAACATTGTTCTGTTCTTTTCTATATAGAGGGTTTATAGGCTTTGTTAAATGTATACCTGATTATTTAGTCTCTTTGGATACTGTTATAAATAAATGGTGTTATTTTTAAATTTTCATACCATTATTGGTGCAAAAGTTATGCGGTTTTTGCCATTGCTTTTAATGCCATTGCTTTTAATGGCAAAAACCACAATAACTTTTGCACCAACCTAATATAATTGTTTGCTGCTAGATTATAAAAATACACTTAATTTTTACACATTGACCCTGTATTGAGCAACCCTACTGAACTCGATTTTTATTCCTAGCAGTTTTTTATTCTTTAGGATATCCTACATATACCATCATGACATCTACAAATAAGGACAGTTTTACTTCCCAACTCTTCAATTTGTATGGCTTTTCTTTTTCTTACCTTATTGCACCAGGTAGAATCCAGTATAATATTGTACTGGAGTTGTGAGTTGCCTTCTTCTTGACATTAGGTTAAAGTGTTATCTTTCACCATTAAATATGTCACGAGATGTAGGATTTTTGTAGATGTTCTTTGTGTAAGTTTAACTTGAAGCTAGCCTATGTAGCTCCATGCTTATTTCTGAAGACATGTGGAGCCATGAAACTGACCCTTGGCCACAATAGGAATGAGATATTTTGGCTGGTGATTTATAATGTGCTATTTACAATTTAAAACTCCCCTAGAAACACCCTCCATCAACTTGTCTGCATTTTTATTGGAAATGTACAGCCTGATGGCTGGAACCCAGTTTACTGAGTACACAATCTGGTTTGGCTATATGACGGTAGAAAAATGAGACTGGCTTGGGATTTTTATGGTAGTGATGGGGTAGTTCAGGGTGAGGGCTCCTGTGCAATGTGGGGAAAGGGTCTTGCATGGTTTGAACCTTCCACCAATGACAAAGGAGACAGCACTTCGGCTTTCTATCAACTTGTCCAGATGTGGGGCACAAAGGAAAGAGCAAGGGGTGAGGCCTAAAAGCTTTCAGCAGTCAAACATCTAAAAATGGTGCCAGACTTTTTATTATAATGAAAGGTTGTCATATTTTCTAAATTGTCAAACTTAGTGCCTAAAAGTATTCATAATATCCCTTTATTGTCCTTTTGATGTCTGTAGAATGTTTGTGATATTTCCTCTTTCATTCCTCGTGTTGTCAATTTGTGTTTTAATTTTTGCTTGATTTGCTGAGCTACAGGTTAATCCATTTTATTGAGCCTTTCAAAGAACCAGGCTTTGGTTTTATTAATTTTATCTATTACTATCCATTTTATATTTCATCAATTTCACTCTATCTTTCCCATTCTTCACTTTTCCTTATATTTATTTGTATGTTTTGCTTAAGGCGGATGCAGATTGTTCACTTTAGACCTTTCTTCTTTCTAAATGCAGGTATTTAAAGCTAACACTTTCCTCCTAAAGCATGGCTTTAGCTGCACCCCACAAATTTTGTTATGTTGTATTTTCATTATAATTCAGTTGAAAATATTTTCTAATTTCCCTTATGACTTGTTTGACCCATGGCTTGTTTAGGAAGGTATTATTTAATTCCCAAATCTTGGAGATTTCCCAGATTTGTCTTGGTTAATGATTTTTAATTTTGTTGTGGTCAAAGAATGTACTCTGCATAATTTCAATCCTTTTAATTTATTGAGACATGATTTATGAACAGTATACAGCCTACTGTAGTGAATGATCCATGTACATTTGAAAAAAATGAGTATTCTGTTGTAGCTGGGTGGAGGGCTCTATAATTGGGGGCAGCTTTAGATGGAATGGTCAGGAAGGGCTTCTCTGGGAAAATGACAGTGGCAAAAAGGAGCCAACCTGGCAGAGACTGTGGAAGGAGCAGGCTGGACAGAGACAGTGGCTGGGGCAGAGACCCTGAGATAGGGAGGGGGTGGCTGGGTGAGAAACTTCCAGCAGGCCCTGTAATTGCTGTCATTAGAGGACAATAACCTCCTCACAACTTATGCTTAGGTTTTGGGTAGCTGCTGTTCTACCTGGCCTAATTCGTCATATCTACAATCCTCCTTCCTCCCCAGCCCTGACCAGAGGCAGGAGGGACTGAAGGGCTGGGCGACCGGTCACCCATGTGGTGGGCCTGGCTCTGGCCTTTGCCCCAGGTATGATTTCCCGGAAGCTGCCTCATTCCCAAGATGCACCAGAATCAATAATATTTATTAAACAATAATAGCAGTTGTCATAGGTCATACAGTGCCAAACACACACATAGCACATTTCATTTCATCCTTGTGACTAACTACCTTGTGGATACGTATCGTTATCCTTTTCACCTGTGAGGAAAGTGAGGCTAGGGGAGGCTGGGAAATTCACACAAGTTCACACAGCTTTGAAGTGGCCAGACAAGCCCCTCAGGGCAACTCCCTGGCTCTGCAACCTGGACCCCCTCTCTCTTAAACCAAGCCTCCTTCTCCACCCCAGCCCAGACCTCTCCCTCTTCCAGGCAGCTCACCCTCCACTCCCTTCCATCCCAACACAGGTTGGGGACAGCTGCCTCCCAGCTGTGTGACAACGAACAGTGTATGGAGCCTCTCCAGGCTTCAGTTCTCTTCTGTAACTTGGGATCATAGCACCAACTTTTCAGGGTGGTTGTGAGGACAGAAAGAGGAAACACCTAGAAGGGAGCCTGACCCAAAAAGGGTGGTCAAGGAATGGTGGTCATCACTGTTATTTTGCCAGATGAGTTCACTTCTGCCTCCAGTCCTGCTGCAGGCCCCTCACCTTTCCTCACCACTCCCAATCCTCCAGGCTGGTGCTTCAGGACCCAGTTAAAGTGCTAACTTTTCTAACCACTCCAGCCCACTGGAGTGGGCTACTCCCCAGCTTCTCCCTCCACCAGGACCCCCGACTGGCTGCCCTTAGGCCCAGAAAGCCTTAGATTGCTGATTAACGCTTTCTGTCTACCATCCCTGCCCCAACTGCTTATATGCTCCTGAAGGGCAGAGGCCACAGAGCTCCAGCGTCTTTGGTACCCATCACAGACAGTGCTCAGACAAAGCTGTTGAAGTGGATCAGTGCCATCAATCATAGGGATCTGAGGTCTTCCAAAACCCTCCACCCCGTTGCATTTTACCACCCCTTGTCCATTTGCTGAAATCACAAGGCTGGGTCTGTGGGCCTGTGAAATCCCTCAGGCCCCTGTAGAAGAGGCCACTCCAACCAGACACTCCAGCAGGGTCTGCTGAGCACAGATCAGCATCTAATCACGTTTCCATCACAACACGGTGAGAAACGTGTGACTGGCCCTTAGCAACAGTCTCTCAAGAAAGCTACCCCTATAGAGAGCTCATTAAGTTAGCTGCACACACGTGAGGCAAAATCTAAAAACAGACCTGTGCTGTCTGAAGCCTCATGCAGCACGTGGCAGAAGCTGGAAAGGGCAAGGACAGAGCTTTGCTCTAAATAAGGGCAGGGAAAGAGAAAGTCAGCCCCTGAGCGGGTCCAGATCCCAGAGAAAGATGGCACTGGACTCCCCCGCTGGGGTGAGCATCTGCAGAGTGGAGAGCCCTAAGGTGATGCCAGGTCAGCCACCCACACCCCTCACCCCCGCCCCACTCCACCCCACACAGGCCACAAGCTGCTCCCAGGCCCAGGTGCTGGGGAGCTCTCCTTCACTCCAGTAAGCCCCTGCGTTGTTTGGAACCCAGGAAAGAGCATCACCTGGAATTGGCTGTGATGAGAGTTTGAAATAGTAAGATAAGAACTTACCATTTAAAACTTAAAATTCATTTCAATCCAACAAACCTCAGGCACCTACCGCATTGCACACCACTTTCCTGGGTGACACAGTCCTCACTGTTAAGAGGTTTACAAGAACATGCCAGACTTACAACTCATACCCACAACTCAGGATGACACACAGTGAATGCTCTAATGGAGAAGCAGGCAATGCATTCTGGAGGCAGAGAGAAAGGAAAACCACCACCAAACAGGGAATCAGGGAAGGCTGCATGGAAGAAACGGCGCCTGCCCGGGGCCTTGGCTCCTAACTCCTGGTACCTGAAAGTTGTATTCCTCAGTGTTCAATTGCACGCAGCTAGCGCTGGTTAAGTAGTTAAGTAAGAAGGTGTCCTGAGAACTTGGTTACTTCCTGTTCCCTGGTTGCTGAGGGAAAGGTGCAGCTTCTGCTAAGTTTTAAACATAGCAGAAAATACTTACAAATTAATGGTGGAATTAGGCTGGGGTGCAGGCTCACACCTGTTATTCCAACACTTTGGGAGGCCAAGGTGGAAGGATCACTTGAGCCTACAAGTTGGAGGTCAGCCTGGGCAACACAGCAAGACTCTGTGTCTACAAAAAAAAATAAAAAATTAGCCAGGCGTGGTGTTGGCCTGGGTCTACAGTCCCAGCTACACAGGAGGTTGAGGCATGAGGTCCATTTGAGCCCAGGAGTTCAAGGTTACAATGACTGCACCACTGCACTCCAGCCTGGGAAGCACAGCGAGGCCCTGTCGCTAAAAAATAAAATAAAAATTAATCATTAATGGTGGAATTAAAATAGAATGTATTGATTCTCAAAATATGGTCCCCAAACCTGCAGCACCAGTATCACCTGAGAACACTGTAGAAATGCACATTCTTAGGCCTTACACCAGACTTACTGAATCAGAAACTCAGGGAGTGGAGCTCAGCAATCTCAGTTTTATCAAGCCCTCTGGTGATTCTGATGCATGCTCAAGTTTGAACAGCTCTCGTGTAATTACTTGAAGCTAAGATGAGAAATGATTGATTTCTGTTTTAAAAAAAATAAAAAAAACTTGTAGAAACTGCCCAGCTTGACTGCCTCCCTCAAAAGAGTATTTGTTGGCCAGGCGCAGTGGCTCACACCTGTAATCCCGGCACTTTGGGAGGCTGAGGTGGGTGAATTGCTTGAGCGCAGGAGTTTGAGACCAGCCTGGGCAACATGGTGAAACTTTGTCTTTGGGGAGCCATATGGAAGGTGGCTAGAGGGACTTGGAGCGCAGACACCAAGGACCCTGCAGCCTTACGCCCTGTGCAGGTCTTCTCCCTTCCTTATGGGGACCATGAGCTGTCCTTGGCTCACTGTGATGGAAATGTAGGAAAGCCAACTGGGGCAGCATAGGCTGTGGAGTTAGCTTCTGCTTTTAAAATGGTTTTGAAATGCAAGGCAGTCCCAGCCACCTTCACTGAATGCTATCCTTGATGCAAAAGCAACACAAGGGGTAAACACTGATCCTTTTCTGTGGAGTACACACACAAAAGACAGTCTTTCTGCATTAAAAGGGTAGCAAACCTGGAAGGTGAAGCAAAAGGGATGTGTGTTCCACCCTGACATGTTTTTGAAAAGAACAAAGGAGAGCAGGCGAGGGAGGCAGCATCTTCACCCAAAGGTCTTGGCAGGCCACTGGACAACAGTAAATGGGTCTGAAAAATAACATCACACACTGTGGAGAGGGAATGTCCAGGAGTGCCTAGAGTTTGAAATACAGGCCATCAGACGTGCGGGCACTGGAGCCTGGGTCAGAAGTGTCTGAGTCCACACAGGCCGCAGCTGGCAAAGGGGTGGCATGAAGAGGGGGAGCCTCTGTGTGGTGTTAGCTGGGGAGTCCTGCGCCATCCTCAGAGTCACCAGGAGGCTCCGTCCCTAGGAGGCAGACACTGAAATGTCTTTCTCTTAGCAGGGTGGCAGCTGTCACACCTGCTTCTGAGAGAGCCACACTTAAAACAGGAACAGTATGGACTGTGCTTCTCTTTCAGACCCATAGGTCCGGTAAAAGTTGGCAACAAAGAAGTTGGTGAGACCTGGATAGGGGGATGATGAAAACATGCTTTATGAACTGCAATGCACTATACAAATGTTAGGGTTTTTTTAAGGAAATTAGCATCAACATGAACTACAGTGTGAGCAAGCATCTGTGGTTCCCAGGCTCTTAGTAGCTAGAGTTGTTTGCCTTACTCTCACTCTCCTCGCTGAAAATTAACTAGTTCATTTATTTCTTCCTTTACTCAGTGCATTAGAGACATACTTACTGAGCACCTACTATGTGCTAGGCACTGGGCCTACTAAAATGAAGAAACGGATGATACCCTCAAGAAATTCACAGCTTGGTAAAAATGTTCCAAAGGTACCAGTCATGCCAAATGCATGGAAAAGGGTCTGAAAGGAAACAAACCAGAAGTGGCTTTCTCTGGGGAGGAGGGAAGGAGGGGGTACTATTGAATTCTTTACCAACAAAAGAGTCAACTATAGCACCCGTGTATACCCCTGGGTTCTAACAGATGACTCCGATATGACTAGGCATTTTACATGCAACCAAATGAAAATGGCTTTGATTTTTGATTTTGGAATAAGCTGCTTTTTCGATTAGTCAGAAGTTCTATGAAATGTTCCCAGCTGGCTCCTGGGTAAATGTCCCAACCCTGCAGACTACATGAGCCCCAAACAACATTTAATTATTTCCTATTTCACACTGCCCATGCAGAGGCTGAGTTTTGCTTCACGTGCACGGAGCTACCCGGGCTCATTTTCGTGCTGTTTTCAACTTCCCATTGACCCAAATCCCTCTCTGGCCCTAGGGATTGAGACTTTGTGTTCCAGTTACATAAATTCTAGGCCTCAGAACAGCCACGCATGCTGGCAGCTCTTTACCCTGTCGCCCGGGCCCTCACATCCTGCTGTGGTATCCTTGCAGATGACCACAGACAGCTCTCTTCCACCCTCCTGGGTGGGCAGGGTCAGAAGGGCCAGGAAATAGCCCCAAATGGGAGGACCAAAGCCCCTAGCCGAGCACCCTGCCTCACAGTGCCCACTCCTCATTCGAGGATACGGGGGAAGGCTTCTAAGTGTCCTCCAAGAAGTTTTAAACATAGCAAAAACCACTTACAAATAAATGGTGGAATTAGGCTGGGGTGCAGGCTCACACCTGTTATTCCAACACTTTGGGAGGCCAAGGTGGAAGGATCACTTGAGCCTACAAGTTGGAG
>NW_012116821.1:6313916-6320606 GCF_000951035.1 Colobus angolensis palliatus | reverse complement strand
GAGGCCAGAAGTCCAAGATCAATTTCCTCTTCAGGGTTGGTGTCTTCTGAGGTTTCTCCTTGGCTTGCAGAGGGCGCCCTCTTGTGGCCTCTGCACGCGGTCATCCCTCTGTGCACGAGGCCCCGATAGCTCCTTGCAGGTTCAATTTCCTCTTCTTATAAGAACAGCAGGCAGATTGAATTAGGGCTCACCCTAATGGTCTCTTTAAACTTAATCGCCTCTTTAGAAATCCAGTCTCTAAATACAGTCGCATTCCGAGGTGTTACGGGTTAGGGCTTCAACATATGAGTTTTGGGGAAGCACACTGCCGCCCATACATACAAGGAGTCTTCTCAAAATGGACGGTGTGTTAGCAATCCACCAGTCCTGTTTGAAACCCTTTCCCTCGGTGTGTGGGACCAAGATGAGGCACACTGGACCCTCTCTTTCCTTCCCCTCAGCTCCCTCATCGCCTCACACAGCTCTCCAAGAGGCAGCTGACCCAACCGCCTCTCCGAAGAGTAGCTGCGCCCTTGGTAAAGGAGGAAATGGAAAAGGAGAAACTCAGGTGAGAACATTGGTGAGACCAGCAGGGAGAAGGAGCAGCAGAGAGAGGGCCCCCTGCCTCTGTCTCTGCGCGCTTCGTGTCAGAGCCCCGGCACTGGGAAGTGGTCGACCGGAGGACTGGTAAAAAGAATTTACCGACAACAGTACAGGTTTGAAAAAGGAACGTTTATTAGAAAGGAAGAACGCTGCAAAAGGGTGCAGTGGGGCACCTCAGCGAGAGGACTGAGCGCACCCTGGTGGATTTTCCTTCCCAGCTTTTATGAACCTCTTGAGGTGGGAGCTTAGGGTTGTAAAATGAGTTTCAGCAAGGCATTTCGGAGATGTATAGAAATTTTAGCTATATTTTTTAGATGTATTGAAAGAGGATTGGAACCTCTAAAAGTTTAAAGATGCCAACTTTATTTTATTTTATTTTATTTTATTTATTTTTTGAGATGGAGTTTCGCTGTGTCGCCCAGGCTGGAGTGCAGTGGCGAGTTCTCGGCTCACTGCAACTTCTGCCTCCCAGGTTCAAGCGATTCCCCTGCTGCAGCCTCCCGAGTAGCTGGGACTACAGGAGCGTGCCACCACGCCCAGCTAATTTTTGTATTTTTAGCAAATATGGGGTTTCACCACGCTGGCCAGGCTGGTCTCGAACCCCTGACCTCAAGTGATCCGCCTGCCTCAGCCTGCCAAAATGCTGGGATTACAGGCGTGAGCCACAGCACCGCAGCTTAAAGGTGCCAACTTTAGACACTGGAGAAGTTTGATTACTTCTAAATTCCCCAGATAAGGAGTTTTGCCTCCAGATGGCCTGTTTGGTGGTCACCAGGTGGTCTTTGCTCCTTTCTGAATTGCTCAGATAAGTTTTCATCTCCCGGGCCTGTTCAATGGTCACCAGGTGGTTTTCACTCTCCTCAGTCTCCAGAATTGAGACAGGTAGGGAACCATCTTAGGGGTCTGCCGGACTCCCCCAACCACTGTCTCCTGCCCAGCATGGAAAAATGTGGAGTCCTTCAAGGGGAATTCCAGGCACCTAGCTAGCCCTGTGGCCAGCAATCAGAGAACTGAATACATAACCCACGAAGTGAGAAGATCATAATAACTTTTACAATAGCCACCCAAATAAGTCAGAGTCACAAGATGTTTGTTTCCCTACAGAAACTAAAGATAACGTCTTGACATATGTCCTTGAGTTGTTTTTAAGAAACCAGGACTCCCACCTGATGGAAAATGCCAACTGTCTTCACAGTGATCTCAGACAGACTGAAGCCAAGAAATAGATTTTAAAAGTTCCAGAAATTCTCTCACTTTGGAGACGCCCCCACACACACCGCACCCTGCCACCTTTAAAAACCCCTGCTTGGAAGCCATCAGGGAGTTCGGGTCTTAAGCGATAGCTGCTCATTTTCCTTGGCTCTGCTCATTGCAATAAATGTCTCACTTTCTCTCACTGAAAATCCTGGTGTCAGTATTTGGCTTTTTCTGTGCATTAGGCAAGCGGACCCAAGTTCGGTTTGGTAACAGAACCAGAGGTGAAGTAACCTCTCAACCCCACCCAATTTAAAAGGTTAAGCAGGGTGCAAGTTTGGAGCCAAACCAAGGCTAAACCACTTGGGAGCTGTGTGGTTATGGATCAGCCACTTACCTTCTTGGTGCTTCTGTTCACTCATTTGTTCTATGAAATAAGCACAGGCTTTGAGACACCGCCCTAGGTCTTAATCCCATGTTGGTAAAATGGGAATAATAAACCCAGTTTTCTGAGTTGTTAGGAAAATTCGACATAAACACCTAGGATAATGTCTAACCTATCAGCGATTGGTTGAGGACTTGGTCTATGTTTGTTCACTTCTGTGTCACTTCAGTACAAGGGAGAGTAACTGGGACTCAATCTATATTTGAGAAAGGAAAGAGAAACAGATGTAAGGGGAGACTAGAGGGAGAGAAGATAAAGAGGTGAGTGTGGGGGACTGAATGGTCGACGTCATTACTGCTACCACTTGGGATTGCCCGGACCCTGGGCAGTCTGAGAACATGATCACTTTGGTACCAACCTTGAACCACATCACTTCCTTTCTTCCCCAGCAGGGCTTCTAGGAACAGAAGACTTTGTTCTCCGAGAGATTCCAAGTTAGATTCCGGTTTTTTTTTTTTTTTAACTTTATGTATACACATTTAATTAGAACAGGCATAAACCAAAAAGAAGAAAAAATCAGGATAAAGTGTCACTATCATTTTGTTTGCAAGAAGGAGTCAGGAAATGGAGCAAATTACCCGAAAAATAGCCTAAGGCCATCCTGAAGTAGCTACGTTACATAATCTTAAGAGTCAAATGTCAAAATTAAGTATTATACTACTTAATCCAAATGAACAAAAGGGGAGTCAAAAGTTTATCCTGCTTGGGGTAATAATTTTTACATTCAATATATAGTGATTCTTTTCTCACAAAGTGGTACTGGTTCATGAAGTAACTGAAATGTCCCTCTGACACTCTGTCACCTCCATCTCGCCCACTTTTTTCCCCTCACTTCTGACACCAGGACCTTCTTGCTACTCACAGACTGCTTAGGGCCCCTCACCCTGAAGGAAAAACAGGAGGGAGTGAGAGGACAGAGCCCTGGACCCTCCCACATTCTCCCCCTAACCCTTTACAAGGCTGGTCCCCTTCTTGATATTCCCAGACACCAAGTCTGTGGAATCTGCTAGTGAACAAATTCTCCCTGTGGTGTGGTCATCACAGCGTAGTGTGTTACCCCTTCCAAGGGCAGCTGCCCTATCGTGGGGCTTTGAGGCAGGGGAATAGGAATTGAAAGTAACCAAGGGTTAAGGCAGAAGCAAAAGAACAACAGGTGCAGACAGTTCTAGGCAGGATTAGGCAACATACAGGCCACATCATGGCTCCTGTGATAACAAGACCAAAGTCTCCACTTCAGCCTCTGATTGGTCTCAGGCCAATCCTTCATAGAGAATAACCAACTGGATGCCTCTAAAGGGCACCTAGGGGTGTTACCAAATTCTTTTAGCCTAATAAAAACCCTAAATCGGGGGGGGGGTCTTGAGCCGCTTGCTCGAGGCTGCTCCCACTCTGTGGAAGGTACTTTCACGTCAATAAATCTGTGTTTTTGTTGCTCAGTTCTTGTGTTGCTTTGTCTTTTGTCGTTTCATTCTTTTGTTGCTTTGTTTGTGTGTTGTGTTCAACACACCAAGAACCTGGACAACTCACAGTCAAGACCTTCCATCCGGTAACAGCCTGTGCTTTAAGCAAAAGACAATAATTATAGAAAGTTATCCCGGAAGGGACTTTTACAGACCAGCTGGCCTGAACCTGCACCTCCGATGGCAGATTTGTACCCCCACAAAAAATGCAAAAATGAAAACTAAGCCCCCACACAGAATATCTCCTTTTGACCCCCTGACCTCTAGTTTCCCTATAAACCAGACTGTTGATGCTGGCCTACATTTTTGGCTTGGCGGAGACAAGCAAAAAAAAAAAAACAAAAACCCTTCTGTCTCATTGCCTTCTCAGTGCCCTCAAACATTGCCAGGCATGTCCTATTATTACCTCTACATCTGATAAGTAATTTCCTGACATATGGAGCTCTCCCAAGAATCCATTCCCATGACCAGAGCCTTCAAACTGGACTGCTGTAATACTAGTCTGCGCAGGACATTAGACCAGCACCCCTGCCCCCAGCTCCCCTTCTCTCCCACACACTTCCTTTGGACCATAAGAGAAACCAAGTGTGTCTTGCTTCTCCCTGGGGCAGAAACCACCAGAACGTGGAAACAGCCACTTCTGTTTTTTTGTTTTTGTTTATGTTTTTGTTTTGAGACAGAGCCTGGCTCTGTCACCCTGGCTGGAGTGCAATAGCGCAATCTTGGCTCACTGCAACCTCCGCCTCCCAGGTTCAAGTGATTCTCCTGCCTCAGCCTCCCAAGTAGCTGGAACTACAGCTAATTTTATTTTTTATTTTTATTTTTTTAGTAGAGATGGGGTTTCACCATGTTGGCCAGGATGGGCTCGATCTCCTGACCTCTCGATCCCTGCACCTTGGCCTCCCATAGTGCTGGGATTACAGGCGTAAGCCACCACACCTGAGCTGTTTTGATGCCAGAAAATCGAGGGCCTGAGTTTCCTGTATCTCAGCAAAGTAGGTGGGGATTGAAAGGCCTTCCCCAGCCTGCTGCCCAAGCTGAGCTGAGAGTTGTCCTGGTGCTGGGGCGGGGGCAGGAGGGGGCGGGGGACGGGCATGCACAGGCCTGTCCCTGCCCACATGTGTCTCCAGCACACATGCTAATCACAGAGCATGACAGGAAGACCCCACTTCACTTCCACAGACCCAGCAGCAAGCAGAGAAGGATTAACCCTGAAGTGAATGAAGCTTTTAGTACCTCACTTCAAGGCTCTGGGAAGGGCCCCAGCAATGCGTTCCTATGCCATGTGTCTTTGTAAACTGTAGAGATTTAAGCTATCTTAACTTCAGTCAGTGAAGACTCTCTCCCTCCTGGCGTCCCCACCATCACACAGCGCCTTTTGTAGAGTGACAGAGGATGTTCTGAGTATCCGGTTAAGGGGAATTAAATACATGAAACATTTAATTGGGGTTTCTTGGGATATTTTATATGGTTCACAGTTACTTCTATGTGTTAAGTAATTGCTAGCTGTTCTGAGGAATGGCTTTGGGAAGTCTCAACGCCCTCCTGCCCCAGAGGTGCAAGGCCAGGAGCTGTGCGGCTACGTAAGGGAGAGGAAGAATTTGGAATAATGGAGTCAGAAGCGAGTCTGTGGAATATTCATCCAGTTCTCACAGCTCACGTGTGAAACCTGACACCAGGTTTCAAACATTTGACAACAACCTGAAAATGTACATAACACTGCCAATAAAGAGCTGGAAGAAACTTTGGTAAAATATAATAAAGAAATGTTTTCCACCGTGTTTGAGGAAAAGTGAATTACCTTTCTCTTCTCTCCGTAAAAATAAATAAATAAATAAACCATAAAGCTGTCATGTGAAGAGGCGATTGAAGAGTATGGAAGAAAATAAAAGATGGAGAATGAACGAAGGGAATAAAGCGTTAACATAGTGTTATAAGGGTGTTTCAAAGAGTTAATTAATAAAAATAGTATGTTGTTTGAATTTGATATTTGTGGAATTTCTGAATCGTTGTGACTTCTCATTCTAAATAAATGCTTTTATACCTACATTTTTAATGTGTATTTTTGTTTTAAGAAAGCTTCCAAAATTATATAAGCTTCAGGCCCCACGAAACTTGGATGCAGCATGGCAGGAAGTCACTAGGGTAACAATTTAGACCCATCAGAAAGAAGTCAACCATGTAACTAACAACAGCAATGGCATTCTGCCTTCTGCAATCCCAGAGAGCTTTTATATATAAGCAAGGCAATTTAGCACTGACAAGTGTTGGGTTCATAAGTAATAGAACCTTTCCTTTCCTTTCCTTTAACCGTGTTAAAGTCTCACTTGCAGATGAATAATGCATATACTAATTTGTGCAATTTGGTAGTTGGGACCTCAAAAGGAAGGAGAGATCCAATGTCAAGCGAACTTTGTCCTTGTTTCTGGTAAGGTGGGCCTGAGGGGTCTCTGGTGGGCATGGGGAATCCTGTCCCACTGCAGGGATAGATGGGAGAACAGAAACTTCCCCTGACCTCAATTAGAGGAGAGGAAGACTCATATCTCTGGAACAAATCTCTCCACCGGCTCACCGAAGCCTCATGAGAGGTATGAATGGTTTTAATCTTGAGTCTACTTTGACAGCCCATTTTTCTTTAACTTTCATTTTCTTCCTTTATTTTCAAGTTATTTTATATTTGGGGAAATGAGGCATCAACCAAACAAATCAAGTCAACAACATGCTTGTGCAGATTAGGAGGGCAGCCGGGAGCACGTGCTGGTGGCAGCTGAGGCTGGGATTTTAACAGGGTTCTCCCGGTTCCCATTGTTGTGCTTCCTGAGCCACAACAAGGGTCCCAAGAAAGGATCAACGTGACAAATGGCTCACTTTGCCCTCTATTTCTTTCAATGTTCACTACATTATTTAGTAACTAGTCTTAAAAATTATTGGAAGAAAGAAATACATGTTTATGCCTTTAAAAATGCCCTGCCTCCTCTGGTAGCAGGGCCTTGGAGCCCAGGTCCAGAC
>NW_012116821.1:6304614-6313631 GCF_000951035.1 Colobus angolensis palliatus | reverse complement strand
TTCCTTTATTTTCAAGTTATTTTATATTTGGGGAAATGAGGCATCAACCAAACAAATCAAGTCAACAACATGCTTGTGCAGATTAGGAGGGCAGCTGGGAGCACGTGCTGGTGGCAGCTGAGGCTGGGATTTTAACAGGGTTCTCCCAGTTCCCATTGTTGTGCTTCCTGAGCCACAACAAGGGTCCCAAGGAAGGATCAATGTGACAAATGGCTCACTTTGCCCTCTATTTCTTTCAATGTTCACTACATTATTTAGTAACTGGTCTTAAAAATTATTGGAAGAAAGAAATACATGTTTATGCCTTTAAAAATGCCCTGCCTCCTCTGGTAGCAGGGCCTTGGAGCCCAGGTCCAGACGATAGTGAAAGATAGAAGAGTAGCTGCAGCTGGTACACCCAGGATTCTCCATGTGAGGCCACCAGGGCACCTTTTCCAAAATCACCTGGGGCTTTTTAAGATGCAGATGTCCAGGGTCTCCCCTCTGAACTTTACCAAGGTGACCAGATGCCATCCTTACCCTGAAATTCTGTGGCCTAACTGTGCCCAGGGGAGCCAAGAGCAAGTACCTTGGACTAGGAGTATCCTTTCATGGAGTACAGGAATCCCAGGTCCCTCACTCTCTACCTCAGGAGGCTCTTCAGCTTCTGTAGAGCAGCTACTGGAGTGTGACGGTTAATACTGGGTGTCAACTTCATTGGATTGAAGGATGCAAATTATTGATCCTGGGTGTGTCTGTGAAGGTGTTGCCAAAGGAGATTAACATTTGAGTCAGTGGGCTGGGACAGGCAGACCCACCCTTAATCTTGGTGGGCACCATCTAATCAGCAGCCAGTGCAACCAGGATATAAAACAGGCAGAAAAACGTGAAAAGGCTAGACGGTCCTAGCCTCCCAGTCTACATCTTTCTTCTGTGCTGGATGCTTCCTGCTCTCAAACATGGGATTTCAAATTCTTCAGCTTTGGGACTCAGACTGGCTTCCTTGTTCCTCAGCTTGCAGACAGCCTACTGTGGGGCCTTGTGATCATGGGAGTTAATACTACTTAATATACTTAATACACTTAATACTCCATTATCCATGTAACCTCTGCAGCCCCTGCATCAACTGACTCTGCCAGATGATTCCACAGTAGGGTATGGAGTCATTGACCAGCAGCCAGAGCTAATGACTCCAAGCACCCCCTCCCAGATTTGGAAGAACCATACCACAATGCACAGGGGATGGATTCCTCAGCAGTTTCTAAAAGGGTCAAGTGACCCTTTTAGACATCCCAAAGTGTGGGATATGAAACTCCACAGGGGATGAACTTTGATCAGTTGAGGATAGGAGTCAGGAAGGATTCCGCAGATCAAGTCACCCTCTATTCCTTCCTCCAGGGGCTTAGTGTCAGGCTCATGAAGTAGGAATGCAGGAATTCACCCAGTGGCTGCACTGGTGCCTGGATAGTCATTAGTTGCTGTAGAGATCTAACAACACAACAGCAACTCAAGTATCTAAACCTTTCTGCATCCAGCTTGGATGACTCCCTACTCAAGCTTACTTTGGGCCAGAAGTCTTAGAACTTAAAGAATCTGGGGAAGCTCATAGATATATCTAATACATTATTATGTGTTGGAAAGAATTGCCGTCTGGGTTCTAGAGCTGTGACTGCCTGTCTCTCTGTTATTAACCCCACATCATAGGGCAAATCACTCAACTTCTCTATGTGTAGCAGAGGGTTAATGGTTAAAGGAAATATTCTCACCTGGAGATGAATAATGCACATCACTGTAGGATTGGTCAGTTGGGATCTCAGAAGGAAGTTGAGTCAGTGGTTAGACCTCAGAGCTTCTGGGTAAGAAAAGGCAGTTGGGCACCTTATTAAAAATGCAGCTTCTTGGCCCCACCCCAGAGGTCCTGTTTCAGATCTGGGGTAGACTCTGGAAATCTGCATTTTGAGAAGCCTTCAGATGATTCTGGTGAAGACGGCCTGGTGACATTGCTTGGAGAATAATGGCATTAATATTAGTTCTTTTCTTGCAGGGTTGTTATAGGACTTAAAGTAGAGTCAAAAACCTGCTTAGAATGGTACTTCGCTCATCATAAAATACTAAACATAGTTCCCTCTTTTTATTGCTCTTGATTTTCTAGGCTAGCAGTGAATCAGAAAAATGTATTGTCTGCCCTCAAGTAGCTCCGCCGAGGGGGTGGTTCGCCAAGGCCTGGTTTGGAATTGGAGAAGCTCTCCTGAACAGCAGCCAGGAGCTTCCTACCTTTCCCAGGGTGATCACCTCGGTTCTAGGATTTGAACATAGAAATACTTTAGGAGTGGCTATCTTGTTGGAAGGGGATAGGATACTTGTCTTAAAATCCTGTTTGCATGACTCTTTACAGAATATCAAAAGATGCGTGAGATACATGGCAATTGCACATACCAGACACTGGCAGGGGAAGGAGGATCTGATTCCCATGACCGCAGCGTGGGAAACCAGGCAGGAAGCTGTTGTTTACCAGGCATAGCACCAGCTCCTTTCACATCAACAGCATTATTTAATCCTCATAATAGCTTGTCGAGCCGGCGTTGTCACCACCTCTTTATATGTGAGAAAACCAAGTCTCAGTGAGGGTGCATTAAACCTAAGGTGTCGTAGCTAGAGAATGGCAGTGCGGTCTAATGTCAAAGCAAGAATGGACTCGATACATCTTATGAGCTGCCTTAGACTATTTAAGCTCTACATCTTTCCACCCCCCATTATCCATGTAACCTCTGCAGCCCCTGCATCAACTGACTCTGCCAGGTGATTCCACAGTAGGGCGTGGAGTCACTGACCAGCAGCCAGAGCTGATGACTCCATGCACCCCTCCCCGACCTGGAAGAAGAGCCACACCACAATGCACCGGGGATGGACTCCTCAGCAGTTTCTAAAAGGGTCAGGTGATGCCACCCCAAAGTGTGGGATATGAAACTCCACAGGGGATGAACTTTGATCATTTGGGGATAGGAGTCAGGAGGGATTCTGCAGATCAAGTCTCCCGCTATTCCTTCCTCCAGCCTGTCCAAAAGGCGTCTCCTGGGGCCAGCTGATGGACTGTGTCTTCGTGAAGCCTTGGCCAGGTCAGCAGCAGGGCCCGGCATTTGCTTCCCATCCTTCCCTGCCTCACACTGGCTGCCCTACTATCACGCTTCATTAAAAAGCATTAGTACTTCAACTTTGCCTCATGTTCTGTTTTCCAGGGAATCCAGATTAAGCCAAAAAAAATAGGAAATATTTAGATGAATTATCTCATTTAATACTCATGACATCCAAATAAAGTGTTATTATCCCAATTTTACAGATAAAGTAACTGTGGTTAAAATCACACACACATGAACAGTGCAACCAGCATCCAAACTCAAGCAGCCTGACTAGGTCCCACACCTCTAACTCTGCAGCAGGGACCAGTAGACTCCTATCGGCCTCGTTCATCTGATCCTCTATATGCCTCACCTCTGGTAAATATTTCCTGTGGAAACAAATGCTAGATATACTCCACTATTCATTCTCTCTATGTTATAAAAGAGTATAACTTCAGGCCACTAATAACATATTCCCAGCCTTCCTTGCAGCAAGGTACAGTCAATTAGTTCTGCCTAGTGCCATGTAAGAAGAAATGAGGTAAATGGCCTCCAAATGGTGCTTTCAAAGGGAAAGAAGCTTCCCCTTCTCTTCCTCTTCTCCTTTGGCTGGAATGCAGACATGGTAAGTGGAGTCACTGCTGCTTAGACAATCAGATGGAAGCCATGTGTTGGGGATGTCTGTGGAATGAGATGAAAGAGCCTGGGTCTCCCACACCATTGAACCAGCATACCAGCCCTGGACCACTAGGCCTGAACTGTTATGAAAGAGAAACCAACTTCTTTCTTGCTCTGTCCACTGCTGTTTCCATCTGTGCTATAGCATCCAAACTTGCATCCTATATACTTTTCAATAGGCAGTTAATTTTACGTATCAGTTTGACTGAGCCTTGGGATGCCCAGATTCAATATTATTTCTGCGTGTGTCTGTGGGGATGTTCCTGGATGAGACTGGCATTTGAATCGGTGGGCTCAGTAATCCCACAATGGGGTCTCCCCTCCCCAGTGTGAGTGGGCATCATCTGTTGAGGGTCTGAATAGAGGAAAAGGCCGAGAAAGGAGGAATTCACCTCTTTTTTTTCCTGCCTCACTGCTTAAGCTGGGACATCTCATCTCATCTTCTCCTACCTTTAGACTGGGGCTTACACCTTGGCTCCCCTGTTTCTGTGACCTTTGGACTCAGACTGAATTACCCTTTCCTGGGCCTCCAGCTTGCAGATGGCAGATCAGAACCTCTCAGCCTCCATAATCACATGAGCCGCTTCCTCATTTTATGTATATATATCCCAGTGCTTAGCCTCTGTAATCATGTGAACCAGTTCCTTATTATATATAATAGATAAATATCTATATCTTATTGGCTCTGTTTCTCTACCACAGACAGTATAGCACAAATGGTTAGGAACAGGGTTTAGGAGTCAGACATCTGGGTTCAAACTCTGGAGGACGGCTCATATTCTTTCCTGGTACTTGCTATTCACCTTTGATGGACACTTTCTAGACCTTCCTCAGGGACAATTTTCTCATTCATGTACCACACATATGCAGCGTAGCACAATGGCTGAGCCCCAGGACCCCGGACATTTAGGCTGAAATCCTAGTTCCGTATGTTCTAAGCATACACCCTTGGGCAGGTTACTTAACCTCCGTGGGCCTCAATTTCTTCATAGGTAAATGAGAATACTAGTAGTATCTCCCTCACAGGATTTGGTGAAAGCAAGGGAAACCAGAGCCACCCACTACGTGAATCCAGAGCAGACCAGCTTCCTAAGGCTTAAGGATCCCTGGCATAGGATGTGGTATGTGATAGGCATTTAACAAATGTTAGCTGGTGTCCCTGCTGCTGATTATTATTCTTCCTATATGAGCCTTGTATATAACAGGTGTCAGTAAAGGCTTTCAGAAGGATTGAATGAATAGAGGCCTAAACCACATTCTGTGGAGTAGAAGTCACAAACACAAACCAAATACAAAGGTGAGGTGTTTTACCCCAGATTGACTACTGTGTGAGATCACTGCCCAACAGAAGGAACATGGCTCTCCAGTCCAGAAACCGTCGCAAGCATCCCTTCAGTTTCAGTTGGAAGATTTCAATGTTGTTCCTGCCAAATCCTGGCCTAGGCTGTGGCTCCTTACTGATCTCTCCAGCATGGGTAGGCATTCCACGCAGCCCTGAGGACCCCACAAGACTCCATGCAGACTGTCCACAGTACTTTCACTCTGGGATGGGCCCCCTCTATTTGGGGAAGCCACAAGAATTTGCGATTATCATTCCAAAATGGTAAGTATAATTCTTCACCAATGATGAGCTCCAAATCAGTCAGTCAGTCCTCTTAATCCAGATGTGAAGTATGTACCCTCCCAGGACAGGTCGCCCTGTTGCACCATAGGCCGACTCCACAGAGTTCCTTCTCAGTCAGTGAATATGGCTCTTTTTAAAGAAACAGGGCCTCCTGGAGCTATGGCAGCAAGCCTCAGCTTCACGAGGCTCTGCTCCCGTCTGCGCAGGACAGTTGGAGTCAACCAGTGGCAGGAGCATGGAGTCAGACTCCCTGGGTTTAGGGTTCAAATTCTGGCTCTGTTACTAATTATCTGGTCAGGTTTTTCTCTCTGAAACTCAATGTTCCTTCATCTGTCAAATGGGTATAATAATAGACTTTCCCGGTGGTAGTAAGAAATAAATGAAAAACTTTCAACAGTGCCTGGCACATAGTAAGCCCACAATAAAGCTTTGCTGCTATTATTGCTCCATTTTTTGGTCTGGGGCACAAAAGCAACAGGCAATGGTCTGTGTGTTTTGGTGTAGTTTCCTCTCCTTCCTGCATCCCTACCTGACCTGGATCAGTTCCTTCAGCCCAAGGTCCCAGCTGGCTGCATCCTCATCACCAGACAGCAGCTCACACTGGACAGGTTGCCCCGTCTCCCCAGATCTCACCTCCTACCATGAACATGCCCCTCTGTGCTTTCAAATGAAAAGTAAATGGGAAAAAAATATTTCAAAACACGTTCTAAATTAAACTGGAATAAACAATCCAGTTAAGCCCAGCATGGACAGCATGGCTTTTCTGTCTTCCTCAACCCTTTCTCCTCCGAGAGATGAAGGCGGGTCATTGCGGAGGACCGTGCTTTACCCAGTGACCCTTCTATTACCACCTGCTGTCAAATAGGTGCAGGAGGCTCAGGAAGGACCCTGCCAGGCACTGTCTTGTCGCTCCACCCGGCGGAGTTTCTAAAAAGTCCTTTGATTAGAGTCTAATCCCAGATGCACGAACAATATTCCTCCCTTGAACAGACGGACAGGACTGTATAAAGCAGGGAAACACTGCCACCTGTTGATCATCCAGAATGCCTGCTTCATCCCAAACACATTTCCACGAACACTTTTAAAAAAGGAAAAAAAGCCTTTTATTAGTGCTGAGTACTTAAACAATCCAATATCCTATATTTTTGTACTGTGTGTCAATTTTTACACAAATAATGAGTAAATATACTTAAATCACCTTTTAATACCAGTTCCCTATGCTCAAAGTCACCTTTGAATAACCAGGTCCCCATTGCATATATTAAAGTTACGTAGGGTCAAAGGAGTAAAAGAGTCTTGAACTTCAAGCCGGGAGTTGTGGGCTCTGACCTTGCACAGCCACTGCCTAGCTGTGGGACTGGGCAGGGCTCTTTGCCTTGAGGGCTCTCACCAGTAGTTGAGGGCAGGGGACTTCCAGTTCCCACACTGTATGGTTCTGGGGACATGATGGCAAGACATTATGAGTAAATTTTCTGAACTAAGGACAACATCGAAAATCCTATTGCAGAAGCTCTTTTCTTGGTGTTTGGCAGTGGGGGTGGGTGGGAGGTCAGTGTCTCACTCTGTTGCTCAGGCTGGAGTACAATGGCACACTCATGGCTCACTGCAGCCTCAACATCCCAGGCTCAAGCAATCCTCCCACCTCAGCCTCCTGAGTGGCTGGGACTGCAGGCATGTGCCACCACATCCAGCTAATTTTATATTTTTTGTAGAGACGGGGTTTCACCGTGTTGCCCAGGCTGGTCTCAAACTCCTGGCCTCAAGAGATCTTCCTGCTTTGGCCTCCCAAATTGCTGGGATTACAGGGGTGAGCCACTGTGCCCGACCCAGAAATCCTATTTTAAGACAATTAAACAGAGCCCTCTCTGACACCTTCCCTAGTGTACCACACTGGGGCAGTTCACCAGGCCCACGGAAAAGAAATACATGAAGCAAGAGACCGACTGGGGAAATGGCTGCGCATCCATTCTCCCTGCATATATCGGAATGGTTCCCTCTCATTCTTTCAGAGGGAAGGGTGTGCTCAAACTATCCTTGGCTGTAGCTGCTTCTAGGAGCCCAGAGGCCCCAGACAGAGTGTGCAAGAGCAGGACCTTCCCCAGCATGAGGAACCCCAAGGGCCATCAGCTGGAGACCCAGAGAAGTTTGTCATCTTTGACTGGCAGCAAGCAAGACCAGTCCCTCCTGACCACTGCAGATACCTGTGTGCATGGCCTGGGAGGTTGAGGGTGTGGTGCCAGTTAGGACTGTTTCTCACACCTGGTAAGACAGGGGCTCGAAAGCTGGAGAGTCAGCTAGAAAAGGAGCTGGGGGTGGCAGTGCATCTCAGACTGGAGGCCACCAGCAAGGCGTCTTACTGTGTTGAAAAGCCAGTGGATATGGAGCTGCAGAACTCACCTCACAGGCTGCAGTCAGGGAAGCAGCCTCAGCACCCATCAAGCCTTCGGGAAAATAACACAGAAAGCTGCAGCAGAGTCCCAGGGAACCCACAGAAAGGCGAAAGTTGACATCATTTGAACCCGACTGAGTGGAAACCCACAGCCAACCATGCCCTTTGCTCATCTTCCACAGGACACTGAAGCTTACCAGGAGAGAAGCGGCCTCAGAAAAGTGTGAGGGGTGAAAGTGTGTTTTCACTGCCCTGTTCAGTTTCCTTCCTCCATCCTAATCCTCTCTTCCTCTCTGCATTTGCCCAGCTGTTGGCTGCCTTCCAACTATCCACACATCCAAGAGTATTCACCAATCTGCTTCAACCAAGAGTTCCCTTCAAAGAGCAATTTGCATTTTATTAGTGGATTCCTAGAGACAGAGAGGCCTTCAGGAAATCAGCAGTGGCAGCAGGCGTTTGGGGATGGGAGGCCTTGCCGTGGTCTCCAATGCTTGCCCTAAGAAGGCAAGGGGTCAGTGATTCAGGGAAGTTAGACACGTTGGTATTCATAGAGAGGGTGACAGCGCCCAGAAGACAAAATAGGAGTAAATGAGTTCACAGTTCAGCATAAAATATATAATGGCTATAAGGAAAAATCTACAGTGACAACCATAGTTTTAAATGATTTACCGCACTGGAATGGACTATCCTGTCATTGTCTGACTTGGTGATTTCCCTTCCTTTTCCTTTCAGGTGCTGTATTTTCTAAAATTTAATTTTTAAAATTAAACGGGAAACACACAGTTTTGCTTTTAGAATTATCTTTTAAACTCCATTACACAGGGAGATATCGTGAGAACAATTTGGAAATGACAATAGCTTTTAAAATCTTTGCATAACACAAATTTAAACAAAGTTTCAAAAGCACAAATCAACTTGACATGATGAAACGGAAACTTCTTCAATGATGTACCCATTAAAATGACTTTACCCAGCTGTTTATGAGTTCCACACATTTTTTGTTTATTTGTTCATTCATTTTTGAAAAAATGTATTCCTTTACCTACACAACCCAACCTCATTCTTTTCCTATCACTTTCACATAGGCAAATATTCCTCCAGATTATGTATGTGTATTTTGCTTTTCAGTGTTCCTATAAAATGTATGTTGTTATTTTGTGTACTTGTACTTTATGTGAGTGGTATTGTATTCTGTGGCCACTTTCTTTTCTTTTCTTTTTTTTTTTTTTTT